>NW_008340206.1:1663171-1685881 GCF_000622305.1 Nannospalax galili
CATCCAAATAACTATATTATTATGTATTGCAAGTTTATTTAACATTACTGTCTTCCTTATAATATTTTGAGCTTCATGGATTCAAATGTTTAAGAAAAGAAATTTAGTTCATCAGAAAGAAACACAATAACTAAATGTAAATAATAAATGGATGGACAGACAGATGACTGAGCTACTTTTCTACGTTTGAACTTGGCTTAAAATATCACAGAGAAAGCAGCCCTGCCCCGAACGGTGGCATTTCTTTTGGGGTATCATTTTTATCTCGTTATTGCATGTTGTGGAGAATCACTCATTGTATTTATTTCTATCCATTACACTGTCAAGGAAAGTACCACAAACATAGAAATGATAATTTATAATTTGTTGAATTAAGAGTTAAGTAAGTCTTTGTATGAAAGTATAATAGTTTTTCTGAAAGCGTTTTAGTGAACAAAAGTCTGTCTTGATTAAACAGAAGAGAGGGAGGGGCAGCACATTGCTTTTTGGCTCCAAAGAAGATGATTTAAGTGACAGACTACAATAAGAGACGCATGGGACGGAATTAGAAATACCAAATTACTTTTTTTTAAAAAGTGGGGGTGGGGCTTTTGAAGACCTGCAGCCTCAGGTGGCCTGCAGCTCACTATGTTGAATAGGCAGCTCTCAATGTCATAGAGCTCTGCCTGCCTCTGCCTCCTGAGTACTGGTATGAAAGTTGTGCACCACCATGCCCTGCTTAGCAATACCAGGCTTAATTGATCTCTAATCAGCTTCCTCCTGAACTTGATCCATCTGGTCTTGAAATTCCTAAACTGTTTGTAAGAGACACAGAAAATAAGTGTCATAATCCCATTCCAAGAAACCTGGGCACATTCTGACCCCAAACCAGGTATAAAGGCAAGGGTGTGTACCCACGTGTTGGCACACCTTTGTGTAAGAACTATAGGTCCCTGATGTTCTAATGAGATAGGATTTCTCTAATGAGATAGAATTTCTCTGGCACCCAGCTCAGATGGGTTATGAAAGGTGGATGGAGATTTCATTTGCTAATAGAAGACATGAAGTCCAGAGGGGTGGTAGGGAGGGTGTGGGCTGGTAAGTTAAAGGTAGAGATTAGGGAGGATATCTGAATATAATCAAAATACATTGTGGGAAAGCCTTGAATCCATAAACAAGACAAAAGATGAAATTGATAAAAAATTAATTAAATAAAACAAAACTTGCAATTGTGCACAGCACTAGAATTTCTCTGAAATCAAGGGTCAGGAATCTCGTTAATGCACAAAGGTGTGGCTCCAGTTTTGCCAACAGAGGAGCAGGCAAAGAAAGGAAAACGAAAGTGAATGAATCAAGATGACAGGGGCCATGTGGGCTATGTGTGTCTGTCAGTGTGTCAGTGTGTCAGTGTGTCAGCCACCCCAGCAGGATGGTAGTGAGCTTGAAGTGAGCCATGGAGAAGGTAAAAAAAAGGAGAAGAGAGAGAGGGAGGGATGGAGAGAGAGAGGGAGGGAGACAGTTAGAGGGAGGGAGGGAGACAGAGAGAGGGAGGGAGGGAGAGAGAGGGAGGGAGACAGAGAGGGAGGGAAGGATGGAGAGAGAGGGAGGGAGACAGAGAGAGGGAGGGAGGGATGGAGAGAGAGAGAAAGTTATTGCAGAGGGTAAGTGTGACATGTATGGAAGGAGAGAAAGAGAGAAAAGAGAGACCTGGAAATTAATAAATTAAATAGAAAGTAATTAGTCTGGTGGGGATTTGAGAAAGAGACATGTGGCCACAGGTTCACCAGTTTCTTTAAATTGAGGCTTCATCTGTCTCAAAGCCATAGAGTATATGAAGTCAGCTATTAAACAAGATGATACCCAGCACGGGATCACTCACAAAGGCCATCATTGCCTGGAGATGAGTCCAAGTTCCAAGACAGACTGACATGTGTTTAATCATTGTTAATACAGGAACTGTAAGAACATATGCTTGGGCTTGCTGAAATATCTCCTTTCAGGTATTTGATATGAAATCCAGTTTCTCAGAGTCAAAAACTAGCAGGAGACTGGCTTCGGGTAGTAGAGTAAGGCACTGTGCATCCTCGAGACGATCAGAAGTGCACTTTGTTGTTGCTACTTCTTGTTGAGTTAGGTGAAGAGGAACCCTCTGTAGTCCAGTCAAGCCCAGAGGCCTTTTCCTCAGTCTGTTATCAGAACATTGCATAACAAGGTAATCATAGCCTTTAAAAAGAAAATCAAATCATTGTCTACATTTTGATGGTCTTTTGTAGATATAGGAATGTAGGTGGAATGGGCAAAGGGTGTGGAAGTCAGTTCTCAGGAGACAGAGTAGAACCTGCAATTTCCAGCCCTTTGCATATTCAACATGTTTCTTGAAAGAACGGCTGTATTTAAAAATAAGTTGTCCTTTTGTTTCTCAGGACTCTTATTACTGCTTCTATTATTATTGGTAATATTTGTGACAAGGTTTTCTGAGTTTCAGTTTGAATTCTCCTTTGTACTATAGTTCTTTCCCTTTCTCAAAAGCCCCTAAAAGAATTCCCATTGTCAGTACTCTACTGTCTGTGTTCACAGGAATACCTGCCTTTTCGTTCTTTTGTGTCTTGTATAATGCTTCCTGTCAGCATCTAAAATGCAGAGCAATAAAAACATGTCCTTATGATCGTTCATTGTCTCTATTTGGAGCTAATTTAGTATGAGAGAAGCAGGGTATGTTATAGATGATTATAATAAGTTGAGAGTTCATACGTATTAAAAAAATTAGAATAAAAAGTATTTAGAATATTCATCCCTTGGGTAATTTTAGTTATTTGAAGATGATTGTTCTTTGAAAAATTGACCTATCTTTTGAACCTTCAAAAGAAAGAACATTTTTCTTATTTCTTCCTCTCCTGTTATGTGTATTCTAATTATTTTTTCTTTGGTAATACCTAGCAGAATAAAAGTCATAATAATGAAGTTTATTTCTAGCTTGAGTAAAGGGATATGTTAATGTGTCTTTTGGAACAAATACTTTTGGAAAAATCTTGATATCGAAGTCCACAGGTTATCTTGTCACTGTTTTTCGTTTGTTTCTTTGCCTCCAAATGATCTGGAAATCAGAGTTGAGACCTGTTTATACAAGAAAGAAAAGGGCTAAGTACAAAATGGAAGATTTTTCATTCTGCTTTGTCAATAAGAACTTAAAAATAAAACATTCAACATTAATTTTAAATATTAGTTTCTAAAATGAAACATCCTGTGTTCTTTTAAAGGAAGAAATATTTTAAAAGATCGTTTTTATTTTTATCTAAAACAAGACTTAAGCTCTCCTCAGAGTTTAATCGTGATTGACGATGCTCTAGTACGTGCCTCAGGCAAAGCAGCTCCTCAGTCTGGAAGCATTGTCGTCACCACGTCTTGATGTACAGCTTTCAAAAATATCAAATCAATGAGTGTCTTGCTAACTGGATTACTAAATTATACAATGTTATTTTGACTAAATTGACTATGATGGTTAATCGTTGCTGTTTCCTTGACTGGATTTCAAATCATCTCGGAGACTGCATCTGGGTGATTCCACAGAGGATTTACTGATGGTGGAAGTGAAGCCTTGGGTGTCACTGTAATAGCCCGTGGGCTGGGGTCCCTGGGTCTGAGCCAAGGGGAAAGAGAAAGAGCTGAGCACTGCTGTTGCCAAGAGGTGTCCACGGCCTCTTACTCCTGCCACCACGTTCTGCCCGAGCGCATGGGGCCTCGTGACCATGGACTGAACCCTGAGACCAGGAGTCAAGCAATCTTTCCTCCCTATCTCGTTTCTTCCAGGAATTTGTTCACAACCACGCATATGCTGGCGCTCTTTAACTGGCATCTGTTTCTTGGGAAGTTTTAGAAAGGAAGTCATAAACTGAGAATTATTGAAAGGGAAGTTCAAGCAACCAGCAAGAAGATCTCAAGGTTGGCAGTTCTCTTATTTCTAGGACTAGATGTTGTTGAGCGCCAAAATCAACTTTATCATAAGTAAATAAATGTCTAATAAATTAGCAAGAAGCAGGTCAATTAACTTATCTGACAAGAAGACAGCATGAAATAAGAATCACATCGCTTATTCCTGACTTTGCATTTCTCCTAAGAGAATATTGAAGTGGTTTCTGAATATCATCATTACTAAGATATTTAAAATACTTTCCATTTTACTTGATCCTCTTATAATGTGTATTTCTATCTGTGTTTTATAATATACTGAATATATCAGCAGAGCGGTATACAGACATGGAGTATTGTGATAATCGATGTGTTGTTCATTCACTGCTGGACAGAGCAGACTACTGTGAAGGTCACAGGCAAGCTACTTGGCTAAAATTGTATGAATGTTTACAGTTTGAGAACAGAACCTCACTGTGAAGAAAGCATGCTTTGGGGATTCAGGCTCCTAGCATTAACATGTTCTTGGAGCTGGTCCCATGGCACTGAAACCTCCTAATGAGTCCAGCTTTCAGAAGAAATGCCACCTTTTCCCAAGGGAAAGGGAAGTTATTTAGTAGCAGGGTATAAACCATTGAAACGAGCTCTGTGAATTTCCTACTGATAATTTCAAAGACGTTTATAGTTAATTTAGAGGAACAATCCTAACATTTCCTGTTTGCTTCTTGGAGCTGGTCCCATGGCATTGAAACCTCCTAATGAGTCCAGCTTTCAGAAGAAAAGCCACCTTTTCCCAAGGGAAAGGGAAGTTATTTAGTAGCAGGGTATAAACCATTGAAACGAGCTCTGTGAATTTCCTACTGATAATTTCAAAGACGTTTATAGTTAATTTAGAGGAACAATCCTAACATTTCCTGTTTGTTGCTTCAAAATGACCTCAATTCAATGTTTTAGTCTGAGGAAACGTCCTAGACAATAGAGAAAGACAATCATCCCCATTAAGTATGCTCACAGTTATCAAAATCTCCAAAAGAATTTTGCTAAAATTTTGAGATCAATTTTCTGGCAGAACAAAATGAAGGAAGTAAGTCCCAAGGAGAAATGGATGGAGATGCTCTGGGTGCCTAGTGTCCTGCCATTCTACCTGTGGTACATACTGGGTCATCACAACAGCCTGTCATCTTGAAACAAAGAGCAGAAATGGAGAGACGAGGAAGAGAGGGGGATGGAGGGTAAGGGGGAAGGGGAGAGAGAGAGAGAGGGAGAGAGAGAGAGAGAGAGAGAGAGTTTCAAAAACTTAGATAAGGTATGAGTCTTATTTTACTCTACAGAAATATTCAGTACAAGTGAGACAGAGATGAAAGGAAAGATCACATAGACAAGCATGGTGCTGAGGAACTATATTTTACAATGTTACCTCAACTTCTTTTAATTAAGAAGACTTTAAGTTTTCTGTCTCATCTTGCATTAGATAAATCACTGGGCATTAGGCCTTAAAGGAAATAAAAATAATAGTAATAATAATAATAATAATAATGATGATGATGATAATAATAATGTCCAAATTAGAGCTATTTTAAATCATCTCTTTTAGGAGATGAGGAGGTGGCTCAGTTAGTAAAGTGGTTGTTATGTAAGCATGAAGAACAGAGTTCAATTCCTAGCGCCCTTGTAAAAAAATGTAAAAAAGAAACTAAAATTAGAAGTATCAGGCATTGAAGTACATGCTTTTGATCCCAGCACTAGAGAGGTGGAATGTAGAATCCCTGAAACTCACTGGCCAGTGAGTCTAGCTAAATTCATGAGTTTGAAATTAAATAAAGAGGCCTTATCTCAAAAATTAAGGTGGAGAGTGATTGGGGAACAGAACCAACCTTGACCTCTGCTCCCCTCTGACCACAGCAAACACACAGAGACATGCACAGAGGGAAATGTAAATGACACCCTTTAAATTGACTTTGGGTTGCCTTACAATATAATGTTTCAATAAGGCATTTGAGCATCTTGAGAGTAACCATAATTGCACTTTCCCATGAAAAGTAGTTGCATAAAACTTTGTGCCTTAAATCATATTCAAATTGGATATATCATTTGAAATACTATATTTACATTGTTTAAAAATATAACAAGCCTCAGTGTAGCTGACTAGACTAGGGATGAGAGGCCTCGATAAATTACTCTTGGTGGATTCTTGCTGTCTGAGGGCAGGCATGAGACTGGAGCCACATCTAGCTCTCCAGTCAGCCCTACACCTACTTTATTATCTGTGACAATTCTTGAATAGGTTAGTGCCCCCTCATTTCTGTGCATATCCTCATCTAGATCTAAGCATAGTGTCAGATCATGACCAGAGTTCGAAGGAAATTTGGGGGGCCTTAAAAAAGTCAGACGTTAAATAATAAAGGTAAACTTATACTGTTTGCTAAAATTAAAGGTAATTTTCTGAAACCATAAAATGTGGTCTGATATTAAAAGAACATGGACAGCCAGCATGTCACAGTGGTTTAGAGAAAGCTATAAAAAGTGCTCAGGCTCTGTAAGAGGTTATGGACATGATTAATATTGAGGCCACCACCATCAGGACAAAGAGGGCCTAATACAGTCGGAGTGGGTGACTGTATTTACAGTAGACTGCCTTTGATTAATGCCCACCCTCAGAGAGGTAATGTGTAAAGATGAGAAAAGACCTGTGCTCAGCTGTTAGAGCAGAGTATAGATTTTCATTGTGTCCTGAGAGGGTGTCCATTCCATGGGGGCCGTGGGGAGGGATGGCACAAGTAACGTGGATGTGTGGAGGGAAAGCCCAGAAGACCTTTCTTGTCAGTTCTCACCACTCATGAATCTGGAGTCTCACTGCTGAGAAGTCTGTCCTATATTTCACAGCTCAGTAACCAACTTCTTCAAGCAGAATTTTTCAAGTGATTTTAGCCATCACATCATATTTTAATGACTCCTTCAATATGCACTGGGTATAGTGATAGGTTTTGAATGTGATATGAAAGCAGGCTTTCATGTCCCATGAGTCTCAAAGAGTAAATGGAATACATATAATAATCATCTGAAAATTTTTCTCCATCTTCCTTAGCCTAGGATTCCTTCCTTGTCACATGAGAGTGTGGTGTGTTTTGAGGACACCTGTATATATCATGGGTAGTGCCAGGACTCAAATAGTCAGGTTAAGAGTAATCTATGGAGGAGGAGAAGATCATCAGATACACAAAGTGTCTCCACATGTCCCCAGATTTCTTCAGGACACCTATTTTTATTTGAGCTATAGGAAATAATTAATCCATATTTAGCATACAGTAAGAAATCACATTTCTAGGATATGACAGAGATAGGGTTTTCTCTGGGACCTGTGATCTCTTCAGCCATGTGTATTTGGCTATTTTTACAATGTCACGCATGAGTTCCCTCCCACTGAGAGGGCTTTAAGTCCAATAAATAGTTGTTGATTGTACAAAATATAAAAGTGCCATTCGTTGCACTAATCATTGTTGTGGTTAAAGCTGGGTTGCTCTTCTGAGTTTGTGGTTATTGGTTACAGCACAATAGAAACTTAGCACATGTATGTGTGAAGGATGATAAGAATATCTGATGAAGAGTGGTGCCACTTGTGGGTCACAGAGGAAGCTGTAAGAATCGGGGTACATAGCAACGGATAACTTTAGTAATCTTCTTAAAAATGGCTGTTAGTAGAATAAACCAGTAACCACAGTTTTCACCAGTATTAAGGGCCACAGCTAGCATTAATGGCTTCATTGATTAGATAGTAAACTTTGATGCTCAATATGCTATCCCAGGACTAAGACTCCACGCCATCATGAACCAGAAGTCAATGGAAGAATAGCTGTGACTTTTCTCCCTTGATATGGTTTCTTTCAAGTCAAGTGGGGAAGAAAAAGAAGGAAAGGAAAATGTCAACCTGCTGATGTAAGACGGTCAACGCCAAACATGACTATTATTTCATAAGACTTGAGACTGTTCCATGTGGACAGAGAGTTTGCTTTACAAGGCCTCCACTCAGAACAGTGCCTTGGAAATCTCTAATTCTGGGATTGTCCTTTGCAATATCTGAAACATTCCAATGAGTTCATTAGTTGAAATCTGGTACCTTAAGATACATCATGATCTTAAGATACCATGTGATTTATTTTTTATTGTCCCCCAAAATGCTAATGAATTTTATCCATGCTGTTCAATATAAGTCACCTACATCTGCATACTTTGGAGAAAAGTTAAAGAACTTTGAGTTTCTAAGATTTTATTATCTGATTTACATGTTACTGATAATAAATTTCAGGAGTAGAACAGGATGTCAGACAACAGAAAGTATGATGTACAGAGTTATGGGATTATCTACAATATGAATAAATACCAATAAGTAATAAATTGATGCAATGCAAAAACTTCACACTCAACACAACATTACTGGGCATAAGAAATGAGTGATAAAATAATCAATTGTGATAGTAGCTGAAACACAATATAAGCACAGGATAAAGTTTGTTATCAACTGTACTTTCAGTAAAATTTCAATAAAGACATAACATTTTCACAGGGAGACCAGATAAGCTTAATATGCTAAAGACAAAAGGCATTTATCTATATTGTTGACTGATCTTAGATTCACATTTAAAAATAAATAACTTTGTGTAGAATTCCTTCATTCTAATTCTGCTTTTGCTCCCTACCCTACAAATTCAGAGGGTTTTGTTGTTGTTTGTTTGTTTTGTTCCTGTTTCATTTTTCTCCACCAAGAAATTCTTCGTGGTGACGCATTCTATCTGGTATTTGATGTAATAGTAACAGGTTAAGGGAAAATTGGGTAATTTGTAGGCTGAAGAAGCAAAGGGATTTGTGTCTCAGGTTTTATTGGAAAATGTATCTGTGGGTTTCAATAAGGTTATCCCTATAGCCTATCCACATATTCTGTTTCTCTATTTTTCTTTATTTCTCCCTCCCTCTTGCTCATTTACACAATGATAAATAAATAAATATATCAGTAGCAATGACAGCAATAATCTTTGATCGCCCAGATAGATCTCAAAAGGTTTTTTTTCTGAAATAAATCTGTGCTTTTTAAACAAATACAATATTGAACAAGAAAACAGTCATTATCATGCCAAACCTTTGAAATGTCTACTAAGTGACTATCTCTATTATGATAATTACAAAATAAGGACTAGTATTGGCCTTACAGAACATATATCTTGTCATTTCAGCTGCACTGAATCAAAACCTTTGGTTCTCTCTCAGTTTTTCTTGTCTATTTTGTGGCATCCAATATTTCAAACAAATTTTTGTTGGTAAACTGAAATATATATAAAATATTTTAGCACTTCTGGGAACATGTGCAGAGATGGTGTCAAACTCTTATCAGTCCCTTTTGTTTTCTGCTAACAATTAAAATGATTCCCGAGCCTCCATCACAGACAGAAGAATACAGAAGTTTCAGGAGCCTGGATGAATGTGCTCTGTGTGAAATTCCTATCCAGACCTACAGCCTCTTTAGAGAGCCTCTGGTCTCTTGCTTTACGGATGCTGAGTATCTGGGTGTGATAGATCTAGTGGAAGATCCTGAGACCTCAGAGAGCTGGAATTCTAGCTACTAAAAGATCCTGGAGTCCTCAGATAATCTAATTGATCATGACATGGGATAGGAATAAACTTTATTGTTTCAGACCAAGTTGCTTTGATGTTTTCAGAATAATTAAACTAAATAATAACTATTAGACAAAATGGGAAGTAGCAACACATATATCTATAAAATTATATATAATATGTGTTTATAAATACATAAAATTTCAGAGAAACATTTTTGTTTCATGGAGCAACATCTCTTTAGATGTTAATCTCAAAGTTTCATCCCACTACTAATTACTAGAGATAACTATTAGCTGATAACATGGGAGCTGATTATCAGAGGACTTTTATAGAGTCTTCAAAGCTACCAAATGGCATTTCATAAGAAAACAGAGCACCCAGAGGGCGAAGTTGCCCAATTACAGTTTCACCTTCCGATAGTGGAGGTGAGTGTCTTCCGCTTCAGTCCCAAGCTGCTCCTCAGCTCAGCCTTTTGGGGTTGCTCTCATGACAATTGCACTTTTGGGTTGTTGTTTTGTATCTGATACACAATTGCAAGGAAGGGAGTTTGGGAGCGTCCTTGCATAGCTGAATCACGAATCCCAGGAAGTTTTCCTTCCGTGGAGGTCTGTCACTAAATGAAAATAAACTCTGGATGAATAAGATGTTAACAAATAATTGTGAACAAAGCACGTTAACATACAAATTTGATGTCTGTCTCTATTTTTTTTAATTATTTTTCTTTCTTAGCAAAAATGCTGTGTCCAAGGCTATGATGACTAATTCTGACAGAGAAGAAAGAAGGACGTCGATTGTTAACAAATAATTGTGAACAAAGCACGTTAACATACAAATTTGATGTCTGTCTCTATTTTTTTTAAATTATTTTTCTTTCTTAGCAAAAATGCTGTGTCCAAGGCTATGATGACTAATTCTGACACAGACGAAAGAAGGACGTCGATGTAATCAATTCAGTTATTATTGTACAGAAAGGGTTCAGTTCTTAAAATTGAAGCGATGAAAAGACGGGACTGGAGACATGGCCCCATCTCTGGAGGTTAAAAGTCCTCACTGCTTTTTAGAGGAGCTGAGTTCAGTTTTCAGCACCCATGTCTAGTGACTAATCAATCCCCGTGACACCAGCTCCAGGGAACCTGACATCGTCTTCTGGCCTCTGTGGGCACTGACATGCATGTGTACACACATTCACCCAGACAGATACACACAAACATATGAATAAAAATAAAACAATAAAACATTTAAAAGATGAGAAGTTAAATTTTAGCAAAATGTTATTTGCAAAGAGAAGATAGATAGAAAAATCAATATTTCGTGAGCATAATATTAAGAATATTGTGTAAATGATTTAATTTTTTGTTCCTTGCAATGTGATAAATATCGTGAACATTATCTTTAACAGAAAACAACCTCAGACAATGAAAGGCGCTTACCCAAATCTGTTTGATTCATAAGGGGGGCTTGTAAAATACAAACAAAATGATTTCCCCCAGTCTATTTCCCTCTATTCACTAAACTTGAACATCATAAAGAAATAAAATAGCTGTGTCTAAAACTAAGACTCTCTGATAAAGTGTCCATTTGCTGTACACTAAATAAACATCCATGTACAAGTTCTCTGAGCACATGGAGAGTGTGCTTTAGATGCAGTGTTTATTTTAGTATCCAGGTACACATGTAAAGGAGAGAAATGACAGAAAAAATCAGCCACATCTCCGCTGTAGCCTCCAGGTGTTTCAGCATTTGCTATCACCCCAAGAGACTGCTGTGAAAACAGATTTCAGCTGCGCTCTTCGAAGGTGACTTGTGTGAGCACATTGCTGCCAATGTAACTTGCATCTACCTAGGCACCTAAATCTAACCCTGGCCTCTGATTTGCCTTCAGATGCATTCATACTGACTCCAATCAATGTCCAAAATCTTTTAATATTTTAATACTGCTTAATTCTTTTATTTTGTTTCATATTTTATTATGTTTTATTTTATGTGTATGAGTGTGTTGCCTGCATGTATGTAAATGCACCCATGTTGTGCTATACCCATGGTCATTAGAGGAGGGCATAGCATCCCCTGGAACTGGAGTTACAGACAGTTTTTAGGCACTGTGTGGGTGCTGGGATTCCAAACTGGGTCCTCTGTAAGAGCAGACAGTGCTCTGAACCACTGAGTCATCTCTCCCTCACCAATTGCTTAATGTTTTATGACAGTTAATGCGCCAGTTTCTAACAGCAGAGCTCTCCACATTTCATGAATTCAAACCCCTTCTCTCATTCTTCCAAGCTATGTACCTTGACCAACATGTATCTAACTTCACTTTTCTTCAGTTTCCTCCCCTGTTAGATAAGAATAATAACAATCTAAAATCATTGGGCTTTGACAGCATTAAGTGTCAACTTGACTCACTCTAGAATCCTTAAAAAGCGAGTCATTGAGTAATTTTCTTTATCAAGTTGGTCTATAGACAAGTCTGTAAGGAACTGTCTTAATTGCTAATTGATGCAGGAGAGGAGCCCGCTATGGGCAACACCATTTCCTGGGAACTGGGTCATGGGTTGCATTAGAAAGCAGACAACCTCTGAATTCAAACTCTGAGGCTGAGAATGTTAAATTTATCCCCGTTTCAGTGACTGCACCTTCCTCTGGAAGCTTGGTATGATAGGAATCATCTGTAAAATGTGTATTTTCTTTGGCACCCAGACAGAAGCTTGCCAGAGAAGACATTTAATTAAGAATGTGGGGGAGGTAATAATTTTGGTCTGACATGTTTTATCATTACTTCAAAGTTCCAAAACTTACTGTGATTTTTAAGATTGTGGTCTCATAACAAGGTTTATATTTGAAGCTAGAGGTAATTTATCTTTTATCAGCCAAGGGTTTTAATACAAGGAAATATATTATTCTTTGGGGAAGGGCCCATTAAGTGTACTCTGTAGATATAAGTCCGTCGATTGTTTAAGCTGCAAGCATCTTAGCTACTTTCCTTAGAAACAACCTTTGTCCATTGTTTAAGACCTTGAAAATTGATGCATTGTCTTTTGGGAGCTTAGACAGCTTTATTTAAGTTTAACTTTCTCTGGAGAGGCATAGAAATAATGAAATGCAATTCCTTTCTTGAACATAACCATGTACATAGCTTCCAGTCTTCCCTGGTGCATAAAGTAAATTTGATAAGAGCAATTCAAATATTGTAACGATTAATGTTGATTTTAAAAAATGTTTCAAAGCAACCTGTGTCAGCAGGTTTAGGGAAGGGTGATGATTATCATCTGAGAGTGGATTTTCATTGTGTTATACTCAATTTGTTAGAATTTCTTGTTTTATATTTACAGGAGCACTTGGTTTATAATAATTTTGAGAAGTATGAAAAAAGGGGGTCATGAAAGGGGCTTTTGGGTGTGCATACAGGGGACACACATCATGTTTGGGATTATGATTGCAGAGTTCTTGGATTATGTAGCCTTGTGAGAATCCATTCTGTTTTCTATCACTGTATAACGCTAATCTTCTTAGTGAAAAAATACATTTCTCTAATATCAGATTTTATACTTTGGTGTTTACCCTTAAAGTCAATTCCAAGTCTAATGAAGACTTAGACAAACATCCTCCCCTCCCCTTCTATCTCCACTGTGATGGTCTAATCAAAGCGTTGCCTTTCTTATACTACCTGAATTCTCTCTCTCTCTTCTCCCATTACCCCTTCCCCTTCTAAACATCAAACATGAGTTCAATATCTCCTTCAGGCCTCACTGCATTTAGAGATAACGACCCTAAATAACACTTGAGGGTCAGTGTGCTAACGCTCAAGGGAGGGTTAGGACATGAATGGTGTTAAATAGCAGGATCAGGTGCAGCTACATTTACTCAATCATTCTTCTATGTATTTTTATGTAAAAGGAGATAGATAAACATTTCTTTATCAGCTCATAGTCCAGCTGTAAACAAGTCTTTTGTTGTGGCTCACCAAGTACAAATATATGTTTTTAGATCTCTGACTCCTTTTACAGTAATGTACACGGATCAGTATCTGATCCCTCTAAGGGGAGCAGAAAGGTATCTTTTAGATCAAAATCATCAATTATTGAAGAAATAAATAGAAACCTGCTCACAGAATATAGGCAGTGAGCGTCCTCCTTTGTTTATCCACGAGATTCTAAATGTAATTTAATTATCCAGTGGCATTATGAGTCAATTGAATTACGTAGCAGGGCATAGCAGGCCTAAATTTTTATTTACATACTTTGTTTAAAACAAGGTTTAGGGCACTTTTGAGAAATGAACTCATGTAATACTTAGATTGGTCTCCATGTGTGACATCCTAACTCATCACTGAAAAAAAAAATGTAGCCACAGATTGCTCATACTCAGGGAGTAGTTTGAGGAAATACCCAGAATAATCCTAGTAGAGATTTGTACTCAACAATTTTGATACACTACTGATTTAAAAATTTATCTTTTATTCTGAAAAAGAAACTAAGAGCAAGAAAGTAGATTTAGGGAAAATAGAGAGAAGCCAAAAGAAACGATTTACAAATGAATATGAACAGTATGCCCACAGTGTCAGTCACTTTCTGGGGTGCTCAGAGGTCAGAATCCCATTTTTTTTACCCCATGTCAGCTCCTTCTTTCACTAACGCTCACATGATAGCAATTCAACTGATAGAATTCAGGAATGGACAGCGAATCGTAGCTGGGAACATGTAACAGAGCCCCCAGGCCGCCGCTCTGTGCTTCTTACTGGAGTATTCTCTTGATAACCCCTGGTGAATGTATTGCTTGACCCTTGTGTAGCAGCTGATTTTTTTAATTAATTTTATTTTATGTGTATGAGTGTATTGCCTACATGTATGTAAGTGCATATATGTCATGCAATGCCACAGAGGACACAAGAGGTCATTGAATCCCCTGGAACTGGAGTTACAGACAGCTGTTAACTGTCATGTGGTTGCTGAAAATTGAACCTGGGTCTTCTGATAAAGCAGTCAGTGCTTTTAACTGCTGAGCCATCTTTCCAGTCACAGTAGCTTTTTTTTTTTTCATTTTTTTTTTTTGGTCTTTTTGAGAAGGGGTCTCCCTGTACCCACAGCTGTCCTGGATTCACTATGGAAACCAGGCTGGCTTCGAACTCACAGAGCTCCGCCTGCCTCGGCCTCTGGAGTGCTGGGATTAAAGGCGTGTGCCACCACGTATTTATGAAATTGAGGAGGGATAACTGTTTGAAAGAGACAGAGTAAGACTTTCCAGTACTTGTGATGAATCGTCCTCAATCTGAAATTCATTTTGGACTTGGAGAAAACAGTACTTACTGCAGAAGTGCTGATGCATTTTCCCACTGAAGAGCTGGTAGAAGGAATGGATTTGTGTGGGTGAGACTCGGGGTGTCTAGTGTTTGAAGCTAGCTGGGTACACCGAGGAGTCCAATGATAAAAAAAAGTCCATTTATCATGCATTGCGAAAGCTCCAACGTTGCGCGTTTCTCAGACCCAGATTATCTGGTTTTTGATTAATTATGAAGAGGATATATTTTGATGAATTATGAAATACATTCAATTAGGTGACAAAATTATGCAAGATGGTTTAAAAAATTGTTAGAAGCCTTTCCTTATCACAGCACAAAGTTGAATGTTTATGTCCACCGTGTAAATTTCCACACTCTTTGGGTGTCTGGGTTTACCACGAGTACCTCTCAGCTGAGTCTCACTGTCATGAACCAGTAGTGATGAAGTCCGATGTAGTTCATCTTCTTTGCACTGTTGCCTTAACCTTAACACCATAGACTATTTTTTTTTCATGTAGGACCACAGTTTTACAGAGGCTTACCCAAGACCAAAGAATGGGAATCTAACTGCTTTTTGTTATATTTGAACATAAATGTCTATATATTGGGGGTGGAACTATGGCTCAATGGTTAAGAGTGTGTGCATCCCTTCCAGAGGAACCGAGTTCAGTTTCTAGCACCCATATGGGGCAGTTAACAATTTCCTGTCCCTCCAGCTACAGGGTATCTGACTGACTGAATTCTCTTCACACACACACATATATTAAAAATAATTAGTAAAATAAAATGTCTATTAGTGTGTATATTTTAGAAATAATCACTCTGTAGTTATCTGAACCACCTAAACTAATATGCACGCTTCTATTTTCAGGGGCAAAGGACCACTAAAGCATACCACAGATGTGATATGTGCGGCTAAAATGATAGCAGATTCGGGATCAAGGATGGATGTCCTTGCTCGGCAGATTGCTAACCAGGTATACCACTTGCAAATGAACGTGGCGAAAGCCTTGCCTAAGTGCTCTTTACCATTTAAGCAGTGAGCAGAGCAAAAAAATGTTGCTTTTCTTACTCTAATGTTTTCTATATTAAAATTAGTATTAGGAATATTATAACATTGTAAATATGCTAGTAGGACAACTAATTATAAGAGTTTAATTATTTTAATTGGTTACATTTTAACTTTTTAATCAGATCATTTTAAAAATGATCATTGTAAGATTCAAATAAATTTGTTTGCTTTGTCTGTAATAGGATAATAAATGTTTTCTTTCTTTTCCTTGATGTTTTAGATTGTTTAATTTTGTTCTTCAAAAATAAAAGGATTTTGAGGTCAACAATACTTCATAATAATTATTAGATTACTAAAAAGAAGATATCAAATGTAGGAAATGTATAATTCTTATACAGACTCTTATGTAACTCATTCCCTTCCATTGGCTTTCTCACTTTTAATTCAACTTTCTAAGCAGCATTTATATTATAATGTTATCATTCTGAAGGAGCTCTTTTCAGTTGTATATAAAACAAATTGCAACCTCATGAAAATCAGAATTTCCTAGCATAACAAATGACTTTGAGTCCACACTTGATTATTGTTGTCCATATTTGGGATTTTATTCCATTAATTTTCCTAAGAAAGGCTAAATATTAGTAGAAAACATAACCCTTCCTACTTTGGACAGATTTGCACACACCAATAACTTTTTAAGTACTGACTACTTCCTACATTTTTCTTGTTTTTTTTTAGAAAAAAAATATTTGTATGAGTTCAAATAATTGCATCATTTTGAAATTTTGGAATATCATTTAGTTTTCAGTAACTTGATCAGATCACCTTTAGTAGGAACTTTGATAATTTACCATTATTAAATTATGCCATTATTTTAAATAAAGATGATTTCATGTGTGTTAGTGTTTACCTGAGTGGATGTACAAGCACCATGTGCATGAAGTTCCCAAGGAGGCCAGAAGAGGGAGTCTGATCACCTGGAGCTTGAGTTAGATGGTTGTGAGCTGCAATGTGGGTGCTAGGAGCTAAACCTGGGTCTTCTGCAAGAGCAGCATGTGTTCTTAATCACTGAGCCATTTCTCCGGTCCATATGCCCTCTTTTTAAAATTATTCTAACTGCACGAGAGAAAAAAATTGTTGTACAACTATAGAGTGTTGAAATTTTCTGAGAAATTTGAGAAGGTGACCACTGACCGGTGAAAAATTATGGACTATTGTCTTTACACTTTTCCACTTTGTAAGGTAGAAAAGTTTGAATGATTACTTCTGTTCTGAGCAAATAGGGATGTGAAGAATGAACATGAAAAATAAAAACTGACTCAGTGATGGTGACAGTGACCGTCTTGGAAGGTAGTCCATGAATGCACAGCTGTTTTTTGTTAAAATTACATCCACATTATAGACACTAAATATTTGTAATCATCGGGAGAATGCAACTGAATAATGAAAGTAAATCAGTTTTCCTTGTTTGTGAAAAAATATTTGGAGGTATGTACTTGTGTCTAGTGTAATAAATTTGAAAACTTAATTTTTTGTGGGGGTGTAATGGTTGCTACATAGCGTCAGTCTATCTAAATATTTAAATTTCTGATATTTTATGATGTTTTTCTAGGCTTAAAAATTTTCTGATATAGTGTCAAAATGTAAATTGACAATTTTTATTCTATATTATATGAAATTAAAAATGTGTCGAGTATGTATTATGTTAGATCATAATATATACATATATTTTAAACCAATTTGGGTATATAGTTTCAGAGTTTATGAGTAGAGGGAAGGATATGAAATCAAATTAGTTGAGGATTTTAATTGTTTTTCTTCCATTTTCCCTTCTGGTCATTCTCACTGCACCTACCTTTATCACCTATACAGTAGGTACAATTCATTGTCCACAGACTGCTGTTTGCTAGCTAGAAAAAGAACATGAGGCCTCTACTCATTTAATTTTTAATTCCCTATATTTTTATTTTAATCTACACATTTATGAATTTAAATTAATAATATAACACTGCAATATAATGAATGTAAAGTTTTCACCACCTTCAATATTTTAAAATATTGTATTTATCATTTTTAGTTTATGTGTATGCGTGTATTGCCTGCACTAGGTGCACCCATGGTGCAGTGCCCATGGAGATAAGAAGAGGGTGAGGAATCCTCTGGAACTTGACTTACAGGTGTTTGTTAACTGCCATGTGGGTGCTGGAAATTGAACACTAGTCCTCTGTAAGAGCGGCCAGTACTTTTAATCACTGAGCCATCTCTCCAGTGACCCCTACAATAGTTTAAATTTGGTAAAATTTGTATTTATTGATGACATACAATGAGATAGAACCTTTTGTTTAAAAGCCTAGTGCCTTCACTTAACATTATTTGTCTCATGCTCAACATTTCTTGAACTTTATTCAACCTAGAACAACTCGGCGTCAATGTTGTTGTCATTCACAGAATTTTCCCACGGGACAGGGTAATTTTGGCTGTCATAATTCTTAAACAATTTGAACATCAGTAACATAAGAAGTTGGGCATTAATTTAGGTGTTTTTTTTTCTGTTCTGCCACACTTCACTATAATTTTCTACTTTAGCAGATACTATAAATTTGATGAACCAATCAACTTCTTAAAAGATAGTAATAGTTCACAGAATTAAGCCTAAAAGTAGTATGCACTCTAATTGTAAAGAGATGAGTGAAACCCAAGTAAAATGAGCACTGCTGATCTGTGTCACGTGACCAGTCTACTTACTCTTTCACTGTAAATTCATTAAAGGAAATATACCCAAGTTTTGCATGAATGTTCCCACTTAAACATAGATCATTAAAAGTAAAGTCAATTTTTTAGTCTTAAATATGTTGACATTGATAAGAAGAAATAATATTCTAAAGTCTATGGGAAGTAATAAACAATGTAATTGATTACAAGTAACATAACCTGCAAGTGTAATTTATGTCGATATCTTGACCAAATATGTTTGGTGTCTTTCCTCATTTGAAACTCTTTCATGATGCTGCTATGAGCCAAAATATGCCATTATAATAAAGCCATACTAAAATTATATTTTGTAGCCTTCATTATAGTATTATTGTATGTCTTTTAATATATATTCCCAGATGCTTCTTGTGACAATATGTGTGTTTTGTTGGTATTATCTCTATGAAATTTATTTCAAGCACAGATGTTGATGCTGAGTTTTGTTCTCCAGATTGATGGGCTACTGCTTCACAAAAGTCTATGTCTAATGGCTCCTTGGAAATAGGCTAGAATAGACCGAAACACTTGATCCTTCTGTATCACTGAAATAATAGTTCGCAGGTTAAAGGGGTGCCCTTGAACCACATCTCTCTTTTATTGAACCTTTTTCATTTTTCCACTTGAGCAAGACCTACATGTTTTGGGAGTGATGGCTCAGGTTCACTTCATTCATAAAGCTAATGTGCTAGGAATCGGAGAGTGAAATGTTCCAGGGTGTAGGGTGAAGGGGTTATTTTATTAGGGTAATTTAAAAGCAAGGATAGGGAAATTTTCTACTTACGATTCCTCATATGCATTCAAGAAAAAAAAAAGATAGGTGTTAAGGGAGGGGAGAAGGGAGAATTATCCTCTTTTGAGGATCTTCACATTGGTGGGCTTTTCATGGTCCAATGGAAGGTCACACACCTATGCACATAGGGGCGAGACTAATTGTGCTTAGTGGACGTGAAGTTGGGATGAACGTGAAGGGAACATGCGGATGATGTTGAAGGGAAGAAATAGAGACTAAATATGATCATATTCCATTGTGCATATGTAGGGAATCCTCAAGAATAAAGGCTAAATTGTAATAATCACACATTCCAAATAGCTAGAATTTTTCTGAGTTCCCATTTCACCTTCCTCCTCACTCCTGATTCTTTGTGTAAAACAGTACATTTCCATAGGGTTCTGTCCACTGCAGTGATTCTGTAATTTACAAATTTCAAGCATTAGGCAGAAAATGCTATTCTGAATTGTAATCTATTATTTACAAAACGTATGTGCCATCTGAAATTTTCTCATGAAAATTATCGTGAAATTTGGAAGTAAGTTAGGATGACTTATTTTATACTATCAATGGAAAATAAATTTGAGGGAGACAGAAAACATCTTTTTCTTTGTATCAGTGTTCAGGGTATATACGGTGCATGGATTTATACAGTTTTTATCTCAAAGAACAATTTTAGTTTAGATATAGATAGTAAGGTTTTACCAGCATATGTAATTTATGCATTGACATGTTACAAATTGTAGTTTCCCAAATATAACTCTCACCAAACAGATATACAGAGTTGATCCCACAAGTCAGTGTGTCTGTCACTGACATTAGGAGAGAATTTCACTGTGTTTTAACCACACTTTCCTAGATAATAATAATAATAATAATAATAACAATAATAATATTACATTTATTTGGTGTATGAGAGAGGGAGTATGTGTAAATGGGGGTGCTATGTATAGCGGTCAGATGGCAACTTGTAGGAGTCAGTTTGCTCCTTTTAAGATCTGGGTCCCCAGGACTGAACTCAGGGCTTTGGGCTCAACAGCAGGTGCTTTAACCCATTGCCATGGTGCTGGTCCTGAATGCTTTCTGTATTCTGTACTCCTCTGTAGTGGTTTTGATTCCTTGGTTTTGTGCTGTCAGGAGACTTAAACCCAGGGCCTGGTGTACACTAGGCACATGCATTAAGATCCTGCTACATCCCCAGCTCTCTGCTCTGTTTCAGAAACTTGAGCATGCTAAAAAGCAAGAAATAGCTTTTAAAAGCTTTAACATATACTGAGATTTTAGGTACACAATTATCAATTCAATAACTAACCATATTTAAGAAATGGGAGACAAGCAGAAAGAACTTTTCACTGACAGAGTTAATAAAAGAAAAATAGATGTATTAGTCATTTTGTGTGATTAGAACAAAATAACTATATCTAGGTAACTGTATAGCTAAAAGTCATTTAATTATTTCACATTTTAGGAATCAGGATAAAGTCCAAACCTCATCACGGCTGTATTGCTGGCAAAACCCCAAAGCATCCCAAAATAAGACAGAATACCTTCTCACCTCTGCCTGTAAAGCTGGTCTCTTTCATCAGAGGAGCCCCGCTGTGATGACACATCAAATTCTAATCACTTTTCCAGGGTCGCACTTCTGAACACATAGTTGGATTAAATTTCCTCCTTCTTAATTCCTCACAGTTAGGATGACATTTTAATGCATGAAACCTTGGGAAATATGCTCAGACAACATCCAGACAATAGCAATGGGTCTTATAGGACAATATAAAGTGTGAAATAGGTGAGGGTTGTGTGTGCTGAGTGTGGGTGTTTGTCAGGTACTGAAGTGCAGTGGGCAAATACAGGCAGTGTTTGAAGCTTCTACAGATGGGATGACATGGTAGAAATTTGAAAATTTCACTGTGCAAGTGACAGATGGAAATGCAGTGATGTACATCTTTGTCCAAGGAGATGGTGTGGGCATAAAGATGCCTGGGACAAAATTTGGTAACATCAAAAGCTGGGTGTGGTGGCCCATGCCTTAATCTCAGCACATGGGAGGCAGAGGCAGGCAGATCTCTTGAAGCCAGCTTAGGCCACTTAGCCAGTTCCAGGCCAGCAGTGGCTATAGTAACACCCATTTTCATAATGGAAAAAAGGGAAAAAATGATAAAATCAATAATCAACAGGGGGAAGCAAAAATAAATCAATAAGAAGTAAATGTTATCAAAAGCAGAAAGTCAGCTATAAAACTAGGAGAAAATGTGTATTAGAATGGAAAGGAAGTTGTTTATGAGAAGTAGAAAGCAGAATTTCAAGAAGATGCAAAACTTACAGACTGATGGAATAAGGGTGGGGCTGCAGTGTTTACAGTGAGCTAGATGCTCAGAGGCACATAAGATGCCATTGCGTGGGATTCTCAGGAATGGAGGGCTGAGCCAGAGTCCAGCCTGCTGTAGACAGCAGAAGTCACTCAAATACTTTAAGGGTACATAGTCCTAAAAATTGAGAAGTCCTGTGTTGTGTGAGACATGGGCGACACATTATTCAGATCCGGAGAATTTTCATTTTAATCATGAAATATAGACAGTAAAATGGTAGTAAATGATGAAGTCATTGATGATTATTGATGGATCATCTGAGACTCTATGGGATGAAGGAGACTTGAGACTCACAGGCAGGGAAGCAAGGAGCCTTAGGGAGGGAAAACTCACGAATATGAAGTGCTGTTATCAGCTCAGATTGCTTAAATTTCTTCCTGACAGCCATGGTGACCTCTAACACATTTATTAGCAGATTTTGCCTGCACGAAAAGTTTTGACTGTTACTTTCAGTTGCCAAAGTCATTTTAAATATGCCTAAAGTTTAAACATCAGCAAGAGAAAAAGTTAGGATTGTGTCAGTTAGGATTGTTCAAAGTGTTTGAAAGTGTTTACCTTCCCTATTCTCCCTCAAAACTCAGTCTAAAAGGCGGAGAGTATGGTTCACGTTTTTTCACGTCACTAAATGATGCATTCTGAGCTGGTACTAAGAATTTACCAGAAGAGCAAGAATTGGTTGAAAAAACTTGATGGAATGCTACAAACCTGCTTAAACTGGCATGACATTTGTGTGTCTGTAGTGGGATTACAGTGGTTATATAATTTAAATAAAGAGAAATTATCAACATTTAAAGAGAGAGCCAGATGCCTTGGTCAACATCTCCAGTTGCAACAAAGAGAAATTAACAGTGCAAATATGATTCTAGTTTTCTGTCTCCTTGGCAGCAAGCTCCCCACAGTACTCCTTTAAATGTTAAAGCACACAATTTTATCGGGGACATAAAGCAGCGGTAGAATAGTCTACAAATGTGGAAGTGAAATTTCTCCATCACTTTCAAATAAAAATACAAAAAATTAAGATATTATTTGAATTTTAGTATTTTAT
>NW_008340206.1:1685974-1693222 GCF_000622305.1 Nannospalax galili
ATATATACAATAAGCAATATAATAGCCAACAAAATATGAAGAAACTTATTCTTTGGGAAAAATGTTTATTAATGAAATGTCCTATAAAGAGTCATCACACAAGATGTTAGCAAAGAGTAAAATAGCATTCTCAAATTTAGAGTGAAGTCAACTCAGAGATAGAGAAATGAGAATATCTGAGAATTTGGAAATGCTAATTGCACCGATTTGATTATTGCATACTGCATTATACAATTAGCAATACCAAGTCCTTTAAATTTGTTCAAATATTACAGGTAAAAAGAAAAAAATCAGAAGCCTTTTCAAATATCAGTTTGACGGCATCACTAACTTCTAGTACATGAGGACTTGTTTTGCTTTTCTTCTTCAGACGTAGAAATCACTGCCAAACATATAACCAGGATTTTCATCACATCTTTAAATGAAGAGTAAATCTGGGTCAAGCATCTGAAAACTTCGAAAGTTCAATTTCAAATTCTATAATTGGTCTCATCCTTTTCTTAATATAATTATGAACTCTTCTAGCCCAGCCATGAGTGGACTTCTTGAAAGAGATTGAATATTTTCTTTCACTGAATCGTTATAGCATTGGTAATTGGTCCATAAGTCAGATTACTGACTGCAAGATAAATTTCATCAGGAGTTCTACAATAGCATCAAACATTAAAGAACAAGTACATAATAATACAATTTATAATTTATAAATAATAGGGCCAAGTTAGGAAGTCAATTTACAGATCGGAGTGGTGAGTTGTTACTTCTTAGAACTGATAAACCCAGCAGAAAGGCAAAGCTGTTTCTTGACCACAGCGGAAAGGAAGATCTATTCGAATAGTCGTTAGGCAACTTATTGGTTGGCAAGTAATTACCATCTCTGTTCTGGTACTGCACTTGTTCAGTGAGCACAAAGGTGGACCAAATATCCTGGAGGCAGGTGGTCCCTGAAGTAGTCATATAGGGAGTGAACCCAGAACAACACAGGCAGATGAAACGTCTGGGGCAGGCTTGCCATTGGGTCTACCTGTAGGAATAAGGGATAGTGTGTCTTCAGTAAGCACAAGAAAAGCGTTTTGAATGGATGTTGTATAGAAGCAATTAGTGTTCATTCATGGGCGCAAAACACAGAAAACTTCAAACCCTTCTCTTAGCTTGAAAAATCTGCACAGTGACAACACCTAGATCTAATTAAAATCTTGCTATGAATATGACACATTGTACATTTGAAAGGACAAATGCAGTAACACACATGGAGAGACACCTAATGAACTTGTCTTTCTGTCAAGATGAAACAACAGGAGGATGCTCTTTTCTTTGTTAAAGGGAAACTCCTCTGTCTTGGAATATGATTGGTGACCTCGTGGTGTGCTGAAACCATTTAATGTGGTGTCAGACATAGTAACTGAACCTTCACTCCTCTTTTCCTCTGCCTTCTCTCTCCCTATGCCTTTTTTTTCTTCTTAATGAACTACAGTTTAATTTAATCTTCATTAAAGCATTTGAAGATCACCCCTAATTCCTTATTCAAAACATGGGGAACACAATTCACCCCAAGTCTTCCTACCATCCTGTCTAATGGTCTTGCTGGCTGGCAATCACATGTCCACCCAGCCTTCTATGTGTCCGTGCTTGGCTAGCAGATGGCCACCATTTATGCAGAAGAATTTATTTGCTTCCTTTCTTGATTATTATGAACTTTGTGTATAAACTCCCACAACCTTATCTTGTACTCCTGACCTGGATATATGCAGACTAGACTACTTAGCAATATAGATCAGAATAAATTTCTCAGTAATTTCCCAACGATGCCCTATCTTAGTTATGAACTGTAGCTGTCCCTATGCATCCATGAGTTCTGTACCCACCAATTTATCCAGATGCAAGTGTGCTCATTATAGGTGGTCACAGTGGTGGATCTACGCTCTGCATTTATTTAGTCTTGTCTTGCTATTATTTCCCAAACAAATACAGTATACCAATTACTTACATGTAATTTACATTGTGTTACTTATAAGCAATCTAGGAACATTTAAAGTATACGAGAAGGATGTCTTTAGGGTATATACAAATATTATGCCCTTTTTTTTAAAGATAAATAGGACTATTTGGGAAGTTGGTATTTTCACAGGTCCTGGATATTCTTCTTAATGGATATTCGAGAATGACTATCATAGATAAATGCAAAAATTCATAAAAGGGTTTCTGATCCTCTGTTTTACTTGTTCTTGCATTTCTTATGTCACAGTGCATGTGTGGAGGTTAGAGGATATCCTACAGGAGTCAATTTTTTTCCTTCCATCATATGATCACCAGGGGTTGAACTCAGGTCATCCTGGTTGCTTTCCAGTGTCTTTCCACGCTGAGACATCTCACCAGTGGCCCCTCATCCACTTTTTAATTTACAATTAGTCATTAGACTGAATCTTTTAATAACATGTATAATTATTGAAATAATATATATTTCAATATGGGGAAATAGATTTTAAAACCAAAGACAATTGACTTTAACCTATTCATTGATCATTTCTAGATTTCTTTTTCAATATGTTTTAAATCCATACATTGTATAGTTTATTTGAAATAATACATGAAATTTTAAGTGCTGAATTTTTAGTTTCTGTCTTTGAAAAACAATTCCCATATCATTGAAAACATTTTTAGATTTAAATATTTTGTATTGTTTTATTTGTGTTGGGTTGGAGGAGTGTGTGTGAAGCAGAGGCAGGGGGATCTCTGTGAGTTCAAGGCCAGCCTGGTCTATATAGTGAGTTCCAGGACAGCTGGGTCTACAGGGAGACCCTGCCTCAAAAAGACCAAAAAAAAAAAAAAAGGTAGAATTGTTAGTGATTGATGTCTTAAAACTCCAGCTCCACAGGAGAGAATATAAAGATTACCCTTAACTTGAGATACTTGAAGTGTTACAATGTCACTCAGAACTGCTTTTCTGGCATCTCTTATAGAAAATGACACAATATATAAGACTATATTGATAAAGAAATTTTATACATCTATAAAACATGTGTATTATCTGTTTTTACATACATTTAGATCACAGATATTGTCTAGGTAGAAATGATTTCCTTCTTCTGCAGCAGCTAAGAACACGGAAAGCTGAAAGCAATAGACTTTAATATATTTTATTGCAATTTTTTGAATTCACACATAAATACCACAGGACAGGCAGTGGAAGTCTATGGTTCCCAAGGAATATTTTCATAGTGATTCTAAGTGATGAAATAATGACATCCTAAACTCCTTTACATTTTTCTTCATGTTTGTAAATGCCTTTAACATTTATTTTGCCTAAACGTGGTAATTAAAGCTGAATAACAAAAATCTGTTCCAACATGAGTTTTCTAGAGTTGGCACATCAGACACAAGTCCAGATTTGACCTGGGCTTGACCTAAGAAATGGGGCTTGCAGAAAATGGCTGCCTTATAAAATGCCTGTAATGCCCGTGCGACACATTTTGATCTACATCTTATTTATTTCGCTATTTCCATTTCTATCCCTGATGCCCATTCAGTGTCCAGATCCATCGTGCAAACAGGACTTGCTGGCTGATCTGGAACAGATTAAATTCTACTCTCACCAGCTGAAGATCTGCAGTCAAGTCAAAGCTGAAATCCAGAACCTGGGGGGAGAGCTTATCATGTCAGCTGTGAGTACTGCCCAACACTTGCCGCCCTATACCTTCCCAGGTAGAAGATTTGAAAAACAGAGAGGATACGCTGCTGGCCAGCACCATATCTCTGAGATAAATTTACCTTAGGACAAACTCAGTCACAGTTAATATAAAAGTGCATGTAATTAAACAAGCAAGAGTACTTATCAATTTTCTTTTTGAAATGTTAGACCCTTTATTTTATTTACTCCAGAAATTAAGAAATATCTCAATGTTGGAAACCACTTGTACTAGGAATGCTTGCTAATTTAAAACAGTTTTCAAACATTATAAGGTGTGCAGATGGAATTCTGAATTGAATCCTGTAAGGTTTCTAAGGTATGTGAATGTGAAATTGCACATTAATTAAATGATTGCTTTACTGTTGTTACTTGATAATCATTTCTTCTTATTCATTTTTATAGCATAGAAATTCTGGTCCTGAGATTTTAATAATATCCCATATGTAATTTGTTAAACAGATTTTTATGAAACATTTTAGATTTAGAAGAACTTGCATAAATTCTTTGGTAGCATTGAATGTCATGCTGCTTTTTAATTACCATGTTAGAAATAATGTCTGAAATTTTTGCTCATCTTTTAATAACAGTAGATCATTTTTCTAGAGCAGGCATTGTAATAAAATAATATTTGATGTCTATATTAGATTCAGTTATCAGTGACTTTGAGAAGGGCATGGACCAAGATTATAAATTTAGGTTAAAGTAAAACATGAGAACTTTAGGAACTCATATCACAGAGAACCATTTTTGAAGACCATTTGGGTATACTTATAAATTTGCAGCATCTATTGCTCTATATCCTAGAACTGAACTTTCTCTTAATGAATTAATGTTCTTGAAGTAAATGGAATTGCAATAAAAAGCAAAGGTTATCATCAGGGCTAGAGAGTGGAAAGTAATCATTATTGATTATCTATCTGTGACCTAAGTTTTATCTCAATCTTCGCAATAACATGCCAAATAAACCATTTATTTGATTGGTTTGTTTTCGTTAGTATCTCAAACAATGAAATTCAGAAAGGTTAAGTAGCTTTTCCAGGGTCGTCGGAGTAAATGTCAAGGCTGGGCTTTACCATCAGAGTCCTTGGTTCTCTGTCTTGGTGTTCAACATTGCCTCAATGAATACCCTGAAGAATGCAAGTCGAAAGTGAATGATTAGAAAGTTATTGATGGGGTTTCATTTTGGCTTTCTATTCCTGTAACTGTCAGGATAAAATTAAGATTAATGTCTTTGATACAGGAAGACAAAACCTATTCAATATTGATGCCTTTTAATTTTACAAAGGAAAATGTAACTTATGGAACAACAACTCCTATAAATACATGCATATCCACTTACAATTACAGACATATTAATGCATACCTAAGTCACCATATGCATAAATATATAAGAATTAAGATTGTGCATGTACAGATAATTTTTGACTTACAATGTAATTATCAATTATAGGTATTAATCAATCTATGGTATGTTAAAATGTCATAAGTACAAAATCAATTTAATATGTGTAAGAACATCATGGTTTAGCTTAATCAAACTTGAACAGGAACAGAAGATGTATGGTACGTTATACTTAGACAAAATTATCTAAGACAAAATCTATTTTATAGTGTGTTGAATATCTTATATGATTTATTGCATATCTATATAAAGAAGAAAACACCATATATAGGTATTGATTGTTGCTTATTATCCCATGTTTGCAAGGCTGCCTGGGAGTTCCCACTACAGTATCTATTAATCCTGCTATTCTAGAAGAAGATCAAATTAATATTTAAATTTTGGTTCCTACTGGTTGTCTATCCATGACTTAAACATTGAAAAATTATAGGTCAAATCACTGTAAGTCATGGACCATCTGCAGATGCATATTACATATGTATTAAACCAGCTGATACACATTTTAAAAATATTAGACATCCAGTCTTCAGTTTACAATTTAATATTTCACACCCATCATCTTTACAATGCCTAAGTCCATGTAAATTTTATTTTTCAAATCTGTAGTGTTCTTATCTTACCCAAAGCAAAGGTTTCAAAAATATTTGATAGAAGTCCAGACACTCTAATAGTGCCTGCAAAACATAATTTCCTCAAGATACATAAATGGAATTTGTATCTATTCCTGTTTAGTGCGATGATTCAAATTTATGAATTTACATATTATGCAGTAAGATTAGGCAACGGCCATTTAAAACCCTGGGTTTATGATTTAAGATCTGGGTCATTAATGTACGATGAGGAACAGTACTGCAAACTCGAATCTGTTTGCCATTTTATCCACGATTTCCCACTAGAAAAAAGATGAATTTGCACGAGGAGATCATGGCCTCTCTTATGTTTCTGACTGCCATCTGCTCTCAGGTAGACGCTAGAAGGCTATTAAAGCACATTTCAGTTATCTCAAAGCACACTTGCTGTAATCTCTCAGTGACTCTGAGAATTTCCCCCCTTTCTCTCTCCTTTAAGAAATAAACTAATGTATGAGGTGTTTTGAAAAGTAACAAGCATAATTGTAAAGCACAAAAACTTTCCTATGCCATACAATTTGACATTAAAAACTACGAGGCATAAACCAGGCATGGTGGTGCATGTCTTTAATCCTTGTGCTTGGGAGGCAGAGGCAGGAGTATCTCTATGAGATCCAGGCCTGGATACAATAATCTGTTGGATGTTATAAATGAAGAAGAAAGTAGCCTGACCCCAAAATTCTGGGGTTTGATAAGTCAGTTAACAATGACATTATTCACTAAAAGGTGTACGCAGAAGGAAACCAGGTTCTAAGTGTGAGTAGGCACGTTCAATTTTTACTCATTGAAGTTAGCTGACTGTGGGACATCTAATGAGACTAGTCCATTAAGAATGAAAAACTGAGGTTAATTTCATTTGCATGTCTGTAAGAGGCCTTCCAGAAAGTCTGTCCCCTCCAAATGCTTCCACTTAATACATTATCAACTAGAACTGAATTATAAAGCTCATTCTATAGGCAAAGAATGCTGGAAAACTAGACCTTTTCTGTTTGTGTTTTACCCTAGACACATTCCTTACTCCAGGATAATCAGTATCATTGCCCTGAAAGAAAGGATTAATACTGGATGACAACTAACAGTTCCCAGCATGTTTCTCTAAGATAACCAAAACCCACAACAGTACATGCTCTTAAGTGACATTACAGACTTAGTATCCCACTATATTCATTTTTAGTGAATCACTATGCAGAAGGCAGTGTCTACAAATGGTATACATAATTCAGGTTCCTTGAATGTTAAAATTGCATATCAGATTTGTAGTTCAAAGATCTGTAATTTTTTTTTTCAGTGAGAATCAGTGATATAGTGACAGGAAAGAAAAGATGGTAGCCTCAAGGAACCAGCTTTCTGTCATATGACACTCAAAGACAGAATGTAAACACGCATTATGTAAGGGGGAGGAAGCTGGAAAACCAAGTAAAAAGGGATAATTACCAAAGTAGCAAATGCTCACTTCTAAATTTCATCATGTGCGGCTCATAGACTTGAAACTTAAACAGTTGGAAGTTAAAATGAGGCTGGGGGAGTGAAGA
>NW_008340206.1:1693589-1698589 GCF_000622305.1 Nannospalax galili
AGACCCTGTCTCAAAAAGACCAGGGGTGGGGGGAGAGAGGGAGGGGGAGGGGGAGAGAAGGAGAGAGGGAGAGGGAGAGAGGGAGAGGGAGACGAAGAGAGACACAGTGTTAGGGATGGTTGTTTGCCACCATGTGGGTGCTGGGAACCCGACCTGAATTGTCTGCAAGGGCAGCCGGTGCTCTAACCACTGAGCTGTGTCTCCAGCCTTGAAGCTTCTTTGTTAATCTTGTGCTATTTTTGTGCTTTTTCAAAATGACATTAGCTGAAATAATTTTCAGTCAGGATCAAGTAGCAGGCAGCAGAGAAGGGAACAATGAAACCCGGGCAGAACAGCGGACAGAGTCTGAAGGAAGTGACAATGGAGATTGGCAGAAGGGGTAGAGAAGTTAGGGTGGGAAAAGGGATCTGCTCTATGCTAGGCTAGAGAGGACTTAAGATATGATCACATTTAAAGACAGACAAGTGGAGAGGGCGGGGGATGCTCATTGGATAAGAGCACTGGCTGCTCTTGCAGAGGACCTGGGTTCAAATCCCAGCACCCACATGGCAGGTAACAACTGTATTTAACTCCTCTTCCAGAGGGTTCTAGCCCCCCTTTGTCCTCTGTGGGTACCAGGTACACATGTGGCATACCTACATACATACAGGCAAAACACTCATGGACCATAAAACAAGAATAATAAAATCTTTAATGAGCAGTAACTGCAGGTTTAATGCACTGACTCCTGGATCCCATCTTTTGATAATTGGGAGTCATTTTCTGCTGATAATCAACTCTGAGTGTTCCGCCCAGGTTTATTGCAGTAACAGAACCGACCACTTTTCATGCTGTTTAGAAGAGAAAGCGACCTAAGTACACAGCAAAGATTTGTGATAGTGGATACCAGACACATTACCCTTCCAGAACCAAGCTCTAGGACACTGGCAAAGTACAGACTCAGTCTCAACCACAGTTTATACTCCAGCTAGAAGAACTTAAAGCCAAGCTGATTTCGCAAATTGTTTCCCTTCAATCTTAATAGAGTCTAGTCCTTACAGAACAGCAGCCAGGTACAAAGTAACTAAGTTCCTGAATGCGGGCTTGCAGTTCGATTTCTGTAGCCACTTTCATGTATGGGTGGCCCAAAGAATAAAATAAAAAGTTTAGGATTATACTACATTTGGGTGGCCAAAAGTAATTCCCATAAATTCTCCAGCACTTTGATCCTCCAGTGTCCTTGAGCGCAGAGACCAGTGGGGTAACTACGTTATGAAAGGAGAGTTGCCATAAAATATTGTTGTAATCTAATGTGTGTATATATAAATATGGTAAGAAAAAAATCAAGTAATGAATAGCTTTAAACTATTGAAATTACCTTTTCCCCTGTGCTATGTTTTTAGACCAGCAAATTTTTGTAATATTTAAAATTGATTTATTATGTAATTACTGTGTTTTGTGGATTTCCTTTAGTGTGTTTAATTGTATGGTCTTACCCTGAGACAGGTATGCCAAAGGCTCAGTTTAAAAATTGAATAAATAAATGAAACTAATCAGTAGGGGGAAAGATCAGCAAGATTTGAAAATTTGCCAAGCCAACAGCAACTTAGCTATAGCAGAAATCAGGGTGCAGTGTGCATCAGTTAAGGAATGAAAGAGGTCAGCAGGAATGAAGCAATTGACCAAAGGAGCCACCAGGGCCCACAGCATTTAAGCAATCAAGAGCATACAGAATAACTTAGTAGGCTAATGTGCTTGCCATGTTACAGCATTAAGGGAATTAGCTAATGAGCTTTCTGAATGTAAGAGTATTTATTTGTGTAGGCATGAAAAATGGGAAAGCAAACGGAAAAGTGTTTTAAAATTAGTCGTCATGGATACTGAGCGCAGGGAGAGGAAGAAGAAACATTCTCACATATTTCATCCTAAGAATGAATCGTTCTTTACTATTTCTAGAACAAAAGAAAGAGGAGAGAGAATGAATTGTTGCACTGGTACATTATCTCTAGAAAGTGGCTCTCGTTTGTTTGGTTTGTTGGTTGACTTGGTTTTGGGCCTAGTAAGAGACATGTAAGTGCTCACGTCTTAGTGATTGGAAGAATTTTTTTCATATGTGAAGGGTTTGTTTTCTTTATTATCTTTCAATGAGGCAGACTATAAAATCCTTTTGGTCTATAGGAAAACTGCACTCAAATGAACTGGACTTCCTTGAGAATGCTTGCTGTGCAACACAACCAGTTGCTGTAACATTTGGAATGACTGTAGAAATACTCTATTTTGTAACTACTTCCACTTTGTTTTAAGAACAGGGGAATAAGTGGGATGACTTAATGTTGTGCCCCAGGTCACATGGTATCTATCAGTAGAGTCAAGACCACAAATTAGGTGTGTTGTTTATTTCACAATTACCAAAGTGATTTGATTCAACCCCCAGTGGGTTTCATGGTGGGAATATTGGAGGTTATAGAAGGTAAAAGGCCAGCTAGCTGCATGGTGCCAGCCTCTGTCAAGGGCTGACGTCTGTCTTAACTGAAAGCTGTGGGGAAATATTGACTACATATAATATCAATATCAGAATGGCTTTGTTGACTCATGATTGGAAAGACTGACTAAGGAAGACATACACTCCAAATGCAGGACTAATAGAATGCAATTCGACCCCAAAATTCAAACAAGCTGCCAAGGGAGAAAGAGAATCCATGGTCCCACCCAGCTGTGAGGGCTAATAAACAGCAATGGCTGGTCCAGCACACTTATCACTATTGGTGCAGTAGTGGCACTTTTACCTTGGGGGTTATCAACAGGCGTCTGATTGGAATGAAGACCTGCTCAGCTCAATGGGGAGGAATTCATACATGGTACTGCAAACATAGTCATATATACACGTCCGGAGAGGTCATAGATCCTACAGGAAAATCTTACGTTTACCACATCCCTAGACCAACTTGATTTCTTCTAAATGTATGAATCCTCATATTTACAGTCAAGTATAACTCTCATCACCCATCAAAGAAGCTTCTTTTTGCAACATACGGAGACTAATAGAGACTTTCAGAGCTGATCAAGGACAGAAAATAAGTGTCTTTGTAATGCTTACCATAAGCAACATATCTGCAGTGCCGCCTCTACATAAGAAAAATGCATCTCTGGGTTCTCACTGGAGAGGTGATGAACACAGAAACCCACAAATGTCCAGTGTGCAGAGAACAAGAGGCTTCAAAGTGCTTACCCCTGAATAGGACACATTTCATCTTGTGTCTCCCAAGGCTTGGGCATCATTACAGAAGAAAGGGCACAGACATTGTAAGAGTCAGAGGTGGTAGATGACCATGAGGAAATAGAGTTTCCCAGGCAGCTGGGAACTTGCTCATATGAACTCATAACAATGCTGACAGAATGCACAAGGCCCATAAAAGTTCAAGCCAGACACAATCCTTGCCTAGACATGGGAGTTGGGAAAGAAATCCCACCCCAACCCAAGGAACTTCTGGCATCTGATGGCTGCTGGGAGGGGAGAGATAGTCTCTTAAGGGATGGGACTCTTACTAGGTTGACCAGACTTCAGTGGAGTGGCTGATGCTGAGGAACATGTTGGGACGCAAATCAGACTCTCTAAGCTGTATTTTGTATATAGTGGAGTGCATTTCACTGGGTTCAGGGCAGTGAGGGAGAGTGCAGATGGGGAAGGAATCTAAATACCATCAAATTATATTGTATGAAAATTGCGAAGAATCAATAAAAGATTTAAAAACCTGGATGTAATGTAGACATTCACGTCACTTTTCCTTTCTTCATTTTATTGCTCTGGTTCCTTCTGCCCACGATTTCTGATCTGATTCCTCATTGCTGTGGTTTTTCCTTGATCTAAAATTAGAGACCACGGATTTTCCCTGAAAACTGTAAATCTAGAGAAAGGAGACACATACTCACCAAAATGCTGTGACACATGTGTGATGTTGAGACTGGTTGCACATGGCATTGACAAGACCACTGAAGTATCTCAAAGACCAGTGTTCACTGTTCTGAAATTATACATTTTTTGTGCTGTTATAGCAAAAGACAAGGTCAAACTTCTAGACCAGGCACAAAATAGTAAAGAAAGGATCAGGAATATGATAGTGTCCACTGTTAGTTTTCTCCTTATAATAATGACCAAATTGTTGTTTGTGATAGTCTTATATCACTCAAAATAAAAATAATAAATTATGATTTTGAAAAAGATTCTCTCTGTAACCCCAGCTGGCCTTGGAACTCACTATTTAGACCTGGGAGAGCTCCATCTCACAGTAATCTGTCTGCCTCTGCCTACCAAGTGCTGGGATTAAAGGTGTGTGCCACCACACTGCATTTGAAGGTTTGAATTATATTTTATTTTTTTATGATTGTTAATAAAATTTTAAATTAAAAGACTATTTCTTTGGTAGAGAATGGAATTAATTGGCTTATCAATTCATAATGAAGATGAGAAGGTATCAATTTTATTTTGAGTTGTATGTTAAACAACTCAAACCTTAGAACTTTAGAACCAGAGGTTAAAAGAAAGGCCAGGAAGTGAGCAAGGTGTAATTGATAACCACAGGAAGCAGCCAAATTCTCCTTCAGGCAAAAATGGCAAATGCAAATCCATGCAGACACCTCGAGGCTTATGAATTTAGCTGGCAAGTGGGGAGAAAAGGCAGAGAAACAAGTCGGTGGGGAGGAGAACAGCAGGGCTAGGGTTACTACACTAGCAAATGGTTAGCTCCAAAATGCATTAAGGCGTGAACAAGTCAGGAGGGAAAGCAAATGTGAATGAAGGGACCAGGAGGCTGGGACAGCATGTGGTCACTTCAGTTCTACCTTGGGTTGCATCTCTAACTGGGTAACTACAAATTATGTGTGTCAGAGAATAAAGGTCTCTCTCTCTCTCTCTCTCTCTCTCTCTCTCTCTCTAATCTTCCCTCTTGTGTTCCATAGCAAAACTAAGACAACCTCACACTTTTTCTTCATAATTATTGTCTTTAATTTTTATTTATGTGTAT
>NW_008340206.1:1701089-1753099 GCF_000622305.1 Nannospalax galili
AAGGGGCTGCAGCCGCACACTTCTGCACTACTCCTCCCTCTTAATTGTGCTTCTCCATGCTTGGCACAGTAATTCCTTTTGCTGGATGGTGACTCATGCTGGAAGCAAAGAAAGAGAAATCTTGGCATTGTCTCACTAATTTTGTTTGGTAGAGCTGTTTTCTCTAATGTAGCAGTTCCGAATTACCCTATTATGCATCTGCTTCTCCACCTGGGCTCAGGAGCAAGGCCTGGTTCAGCACCTTGGATGACATAATTTTTCCTAATGCTGCTAAGTGCCTCAGAACACACTGCAAAGAAGGGGATGGTGATGGATGGCGCTACAGTGCAACCCAAGTTGCTTTACTTTGGAAGGGCCGGAGAAGGGCCTAGGACTTTCTGTGCAGTGTCAGGTAGGATAAGTTGAGCGGTGGAAAGATTACCTGCTGGGTTACAGGAAAGACTGTAATATCGTGCCATCACAGCCCTTCCAGGCACTGGGGGCAGGGGGCTGGGCTTGACTCTGTTTTAACAATAATTTCTAGGAACACTGAAACAAAAGGCATTTGTATAAAAATAAAAATATATGTCCACACATACACATAAACTAGTTTTTCTTTTCACTGTACAAATGATTGGTATATGTCTCAGATGTTTAACAGGTCCTCTAATGCCCTAAGTCCTTTTATGAGACAAAGCCAGGGAACAGACTCAGTTTCTACTGATTCAAAAACTCACCCATGTGCTTTATGAAGAGGCTCCTCCCTGCCCTGCAGAGGAATGTTATTTTAAAGTATGAGAATGTTACTTTTGGCAGCACCTTCCAGGGTTCCTATAGTGTCCCTGTCCTTGGGTCTCTGAAAGGTGATGTTGACAGAGGACATGCTTTCCCTCACCGCAGTTCACCTTGCTGAGTGTCATTTGGGGATTCTGTCTGTCATGTGTCATTTCAGAATATGGCAATATTTGTCATTAACATATCCCAGCCGTACTATTTGAGGAAATATATACAGTTGTACATATCTTTTGTGTAAAACCATCATTTCTGCATCTGCATGGCAATGTGTATTCAAACAACGTGACTGGGGTGGGGAAATGGCTTAGCAGTTAAGAGCACTGGTCACTATTTCAGAGGATCAGGTTTGGTTCCTAGCACCCACGATGACGACTAACAATCATGCATAACTCTAATTATAGTGGATCTGAATCCTTCTTCTGACCTCTCAGGGCATTGCATGGCACAGATGCAGTTACATACATACAGGCAATACACTCATACACATAAAATAAAAATAATTTTAAAAATGCGCCAATTAATAATAACAATGAAAGGACAAAATTCACCCTACAGTCTGGACACATGCCAGAATATTTTACTTTCTTGGTATGTATTACTGTATTTTAGTCTTTTAAGCAATTAGTGAATTTTTTTGTTATTTTCACAATTTTGAAAATTAAAGCCCAAGACGAAAGTTAAATAACTCATCCCTGAGGTGACACAGTGAGTATATATGACTCAAACAAGATTGATTGCTGGGTCTCCTGTGAATAGAGCTGCCATTCCTGACTAGCGTGTTTACAGCCACACAGTACGCTCTGTTCTTGGTCCCTTACACAAGTCTAGATGCTCACTTCCCCCCATATGAAGTTCAGAGGAGGAAACACGTTGCTAAAGGGAGGGTAATGAAAATGTATCTGGAACATTCTGTGTGTTTCAACTCTTCTGTCAACGGCAACCTCTCAACCTCTACTGTGATAGCACAGTTCCAGTGCGTCTCTCATGATGCTACAGATCATCACTAAAACTACCCTGCACCGAACTGTACGTTTTAATTATTTTCAAGCTAAACTTGCCTTAATGAGAAACTCAGTGTAGAGTTTTCTGTGATTAAGCTCTCTCTGGTTTGTGAATGTGTGTGTGTGGGGGGGCACACATACCTGTGCTACCGCATGTGTACGAAGGTTCGGTCCATCTGCTTTCTGTTGTTATTGTCTGTTTTCCTTCATTCATTTGCCTGTTTTCTTCAGGTAGAAACTTCCACTGGCCTGGAACTTGTCAAGTAGCCTAGGCTGGCTGCTTGATGAGCCCAGGAGTTCTCCTGTCTCCTCCCTCACCTCACAGGGATTATCATCCAACTGCCCACCACCATGCCCAGCTTTTTAAAAGTGGATTCCGAGGCTCTGTGGTGGAAGCACTTTACTGAACGAGCTATTTGCCTGTCCTTCCTAGAACCAATTCAATATTTACGATAAAATGAGGCAGATGGGTGGTATTCATCAGACTCTAGAAAATGGCACATTGTCAGCCAGAGTAACTCTGGATTCATCACTGAACTCACACTTTATGTTTGCTTCAATCACGGCCCCCATCATGCAGACCAAAAATCAGATCACTGGAATTTTTATAGCAAATGGAATTTCCCTCACACAGCTGGTGGGAAAGATACAGTCTCTAGCTTTATTTTCTACCTTGGAAAGACTCAGCTTAAGTTCCAGGCATCACATCCTGTGTTGAGAAGTTGAATATGTATTTTATTTTATAAAATGTCACAATGACACAACTTGTTGTTAGGGAGGGAATGGTATGTAGAAAAAAAAAACCTGGTGTTAGTCATGAAGACTGGTTTGGAGATTGCTTTTGGATACTGGGAGTCTGCTTTATGGTTTACAATGTGCACTCACCCTCCCTAGGTACAGGTACTGTCCTTTTTACAGTGTTTGTGATCATCAGCCTTTGTGCTTGATGTATAAAATGTAGAGAATAATAAGACCAACAGTAGAGACTTGCTACTCTCACTAAATGATTTAAGTATTACAGAATTGGGGGTTGAAAGATGGCTCAGCAGTTAAGAGCTCTGGCTGTCCTAACAGAGAGCCCAGATTTGAGTCTCAGCATGCAGGGGGCAGCTAACAACCATCTGCAGCTCCAGTTCTAGGGGATCAGATGCCCTCTTCTGACCTCCATGGGCATTGTATGACACAGGTACACTTACTAACATGGAGACAATATACTCATACACATTAAAAAAATAAATAAAATATTTGAAAATATACATGTACAAATTTTTAAATAATGATTCCTGTGTAGTAAGCAGTATTTACTATTGTTTAAACCATGCAAACATTTACTATCATGTTCAACTAGATTTCTGGTCTTAGAAAAGATAATTAGCCTCCTTTCCCCATTTAGAAATGGGACCTTCTTAAGATTTGATTGGCTTGTCCTCAGAATGAAATGTAGCAAGTATGTAGTGGTTTCAAAATGGTAAAGGAGCAATGAATATTAAGTATTCTGATGAAATATTAGAGTACCATGACCCAAATATGTTTCATATACTGTGAGTTAAACAGAGATGATTAATTGAGTAGACTGAGGAGGCAGACTCTCATGAAGAATATAGGTGTGTCTGTGTGTGTTGTGTGTGTGTAGCATTACAAGATTCACAAACTGACTTCTTTTTTATTTTATGTGCATGTGTGTATTGCCTGTATGTAGGTAAGTGCACCTGTGTCACACAATGCCCACAGAAGACAGAAGAGGCTGTCCGATCACCTGGAACTGGAGTTACGGACAGTTGTCAGCTGCCATGTGGGTGTTGGGATTTGAATCTGGGTCTTCTGCAAGAACACTCAGTGTTTTTAACCTCTGAGCCATCTCTGCAGCCCCCACAAACTGATTTTGAATAGTCTACAACACCAAATTTTTATGAATAACTTGGGATGCCACTATTTTGCAATCTATATAGTTAGAATGCTTAAAATATGATCTTTAAAACAGAAAAACGGCTGCACTATGGACATAGAATCCTGTTCATCGAAGTTGTTTATTCATTCATTTATTTATTTTATTATTCCTAGAAAACTAATGTGTAAGTGTACTGGCCTCTGGATAAAAGGAGCTATTGTGATTTCTGAATAAATATTTAAGTACTGTCACATTTATATCAAATCTCATTTTATCTCTTGCCAGTGATCTGAGAAATTGTGTGACATAAACCAGAAGAGCATCACCATGAACACTGACCACTAATCTATAAACCAAAAGTGATATATCATGCCAGGTTTTGTGTGTGTGTCAGTGTGGATGAGACCTGAAAATGCATACCTTCTTTATGATTAAAGATTTTTGAATAATCTTCAGATAGATTCCATAATATAACCCATTTCCAAAATTGTAATTTTTATGAAATAACATTGAATTACATTTTTAAATTTTCTTATATAATCATATTGAAGGTGAAGTCTACCTGAGATTTTATAGCACAGAGCATTTTTAGAGTGAGTCCTTCTTAAAGATTTAGAAATGATAATTTTATATTAAGCAAATATTCAGTTTGTTAAACTGAAATAAACTTGTGTTAGAGTTGGTTTTACTGAGATACTGTATTATTTGTTTTATTTACAGTTGGTGACCAACTGTTATTTACAATGTTATTTACAAAAAGTCTGTAGCCCATTTCCATTTGACTTCTTTTTCAGTGAATAAGATAGAATTCCATGTCAGGTATTTTGAATTCACTCCAGTTATTAATCGAATTCTAAAAGTTAGGTTTCAGGCTGCTTTTGTCTAAAACTCTACCTTGTTGTATACACCCTAAAGAAAAAAAAACCTTAGTTCATTAAACAATCACACTGTAATATATTTGGAACTGATTCTATTATGAAAATTACAGTAATAATCATGTGAGAGTTTAATAGATATATGTGTAGGTTGATTCATGCTTGGGCATGGAGAGCTTAGAAGGGCAACTCAGGAAGGCTAGCATTAGGGAACAGGGTAGATGCAGAGATTCACATTATTTTTGGATATAAATAATTTGAAGAAAATATGAAAAACAGTAAATATTAATATGTGAGTAATCCCACATAACTCCATTAAATCAAGAGACCGACCGTGGATCATGTGTGGGTAGGCTAGTAATCTACATGTATTAGATAGCTGGAGATGGGAATTTAAGGAAAGTAACCTTAACTCATGCTCTCTCTCATGATTTCAAAGGTTCTGTGGAAGAGCCCAGAGGAAAGGATAATCATTAAGACTCCTAATATTGAAGAGCTAGATGAGATATTATAAATAATCCGGCCCAACCTATAGTACAAAGAAATTCAATCTCAGAGAATTTGCATAACTACAGAAATTATTTGCTACCAAGTGAACATTGAACCTTTAATCTCTTGACATATAGTTGAAATTTTTTTTATTAGTCTGTGCTAGCTTCTAGCTACAGATCAGAAGTCAGAACATAATCACATGGCACCAGGGGCCCAATTTTTTTTTAACATACATGGTAGGAAGTAGAACTGAATTCTAAGTCAAGGAGCTACCTGTCAAAAGTACTTTACAGAACCTTGTGTCTGGTTTAAACAGGTTCCAGATTCTGGGGAAGGGCAAACCTAAAAGGTGTGGATATATTGGCTTGCCACAAAGGTTAAATAAATACAGGGCTGAGATCCAGAAAGACCATTAGATGAAAGTCTGTAAAATTCATAGATGAGAAAAGACATAAATCAGAGTCTGCTTTTCCAAGCCCCTACCAATCCCTTTTGGCTTCCAATCATTTTGCTGTGTACTTAGTTCTAAGTAGCGGTGTGACGGTTATAGATATGAAAAGTGCATTTGTGGCATGTCATGTTTTGTCTCTGACAACAGACTGAGAACTCAGACTCTGCCCAGGAGAGTAGAAGCCATTCTACAGGGTCTTCCTGTGTCATCAGTTTGAATTCAGACTTAACACTCTGTTTTGGTGTCAGATGATTTATGACATAGGTTTCTTTTTAATTATTTTTATAAAGACTTCGATTTCTTTGTGGCAATTCCATACACACTTCATATTGTCTCCATCGTCTCACACGCCTCTTCCCGGCTTTTCTTTTCCCCCATTCCCATACCTTTCCCCACACTGTTCCCTTGATGCCACTATTCACCTTTCAACTTTAATACACCCTGGGTTCTATTGCCTTTGCCATCATTCTCCATTAAAACCTCTCTTTCTTGCTTCATAGATCCCTTCCAGTCCCATGGACTTCCATTTAGAATCAACTAGATATGCATATTTAACAGTTAGAGGATAGGGTCCATGTATGAATGAAGACAGAACATTTAATAGTTAACTTTCTGACCCAAGGTTCCATTTATTAGTATAATGTTTTCCAGCCCCATATATTTTCTTGTAAATGTCATAATTTCATTTTTCTTTACAGATAAATTATAGGAAGAAGGTGAAGTTTGTAACTGGGGTTTGTACAACACATCCATGTATATATTTCTGATAGGTAATTCTAAATATGATGCACCTTTATGATATGTAAAGACTGAAAAATAATGGGATGCTCCCATGTATGACTGTTAAGTGAAACCGTAATCATTTTGCAAATGATATTTTTATTGATCAAATGACAGTCACAGAAGTTGCAGCAGGCTGAATGGCATCTGCAGTCTCTGTGCTGTGTCCCTTTTATGAAGTCAATTCAAAGCAGCTACAAATGTATTATTTCATGAATACATTGGGTGTCAGGACTGTATATACTAGTTACTTGACTGAAGTATTTGAAAATACCTAGTCCACATCTGTACCTGATTGCAGTAATGACAGACTCTGATTTAAATTTAAAGAAACTAATAATTCTATTTAATATTTACACGTTTAATTAGGATATAAGCAATCCACCCTCCCTTTTTAAACCAAGGTATAAAACCTTGCACCAAATTTTTATGATGTTACAAGAGAGCTGGGAAAAGCCATTGGTCAATTTTGGTAACAGAATCTTGGAGAGTAATTGAAAAGCATAAAGCTTAGATGCATCTGGTATCCAGACAGAGAAGTGGGGTGAATACTGACCCATCCACATAGCTCTGACACCTCATTATTTAAACTCTCGACTTTGATTTTCAAAGACCAACTCAGTTTTTTATCAGTTACAATAAAAAGACTGAAGTACAGTTTGACTGATCTTTTTTTTTTTTGCACTTTTTATTGAAGCTTTGTGATTATCACACAATGTAGTTTGATGTCATTTAGATTTTCACCCCCTCAGCACCAGCCATCAGTTGTCAAAAGTTCCTTAGTTTGGGTTGGGATTTCTTAGGCATTTACCCGTGTCTGTGCTTGGATTTTGTCTGGTTGGAACGTACATAGGACGTGTGCATGTTGTCACCATGGATGGCTGTGAGGTCATATGAATAAATGGTCCGCTTTTGGGAAGACTCTGTTTCCTTGTGGTCACCCACCCCCTTTGGCTCTTACAGTCTTTCTGTCGTCTCTTCTGCCGTGATCCCTGAGCCTTGGGAGGCAGAAGTATGAAATGGGTGACCTGTTCAGGAGTAAGTACTCTGGAGGCGGAAGTATGAAATGGGTGACCTGTTCAGGAGTAAGTACTCTGGAGCCTCTTCTTCTCCATATTGTGAGTTTTTGTGCTAAACACCACCTGCTGTATAAGGAAACTTCTCTGGTGAGAGTTTAGAGATCATTCATCCTCCACGTACATAGGACGTGTTCATGTTGTCACCATGGATGGCTGTGAGGTCATATGAATAAATGGTCCGCTCTTGGGAAGACTCTGTTACCTTGTGGTCATCCACCCCCTTTGGCTCTTACAGTCTTTCTGTCGTCTCTTCTGCCATGATCCCTGAGCCTTGGGAGGCAGAAGTATGAAATAGGTGACCTGTTCAGGAGTAAGTACTCTGGAGCCTCTTCTTCTCCATATTGTGAGTTTTTGTGCTAAACACCACCTGCTGTATAAGGAAACTTCTCTGGTGAGAGTTTAGAGATCATTCATCCTCCCTAGAGTGGAAGTATGAAATGGGTGACCTGTTCAGGAGTAAGTACTCTGGAGCCTCTTCTTCTCCACACATTGACATATTGTGAGTTTCTGTGCTAAACACCACCTGCTGCATAAGGAAACTTCTCTGGTGAGAGTTTAGAGATCATTCATCCTCCCTAGAGTCAGGATGAAGCAGCAGCAGGTAACTAACAGCAAATGAATGGCCATAGCTATGAGTGAAGTGAGAAGTTGTTACAAAAACTGGGTCTTCACAAGTAGAACAAGGTGGGTCTGTCTGCTTTGGAGCACAGATTTTAGGTATATTATTTAAGACAAATAGTATTCAAGGAAGAAAATGCAGCCAGATTTTTGAAGTGGTGAGAATGTGGAAGATCAGCTGGAAAACTGGCTATGCCTTCCCCATCTGTGCAATTATGGACTGGGAGAGATGATGGCTTTCCACAGGATTGCCTTTGCTTCCACTTAGCAAAACTTACTGCAAAGACAAAAATTATCATAAGAAGTTCAGATTATGACGGAAGTTCCAAAGTGTCATGATGGCATTAATTCTGAGCTTTCTGCATTCCCCTTTATGATTATATGTTGCTTGCTATTGGATATTCACTTATATTTTGAATATAGATTCAGTAACTCAAATTGGTATATCTTTAGACCACTGTTTCTTAAGATGCAAAGCAAACAGTTGCTTTCTACAACTTGTAAAAGAGATTCTTTCCTGAAACCACCCAGCATACTTGACCTTCCCGAAATGATCAGGCTAGGGTGATGTGGAACTTCTGAAGACCAGTCAGTTTTATGGGGTAACAAGCAACTATGATCTATCCTGGGGGCTGAGTTAGTTGCTGAAGGAATAATGCAAAAAATCACTTATCAGTGTAGAGTGGACAAATGGCTGTGGAGTGCTCAATTAACAGTGTCTGTCACAGAAGATGTTTAAGGTGAACCAAGCAAGCTGAATGTTTAGTACTGTGCTAAACAGAGGCAGGCGAACCTATGTGAGTTCAAGGCCAGCCTGGTCTACATAGTGAATTCCAAGCCAGCCAGGACTGCAGGGGACCCTGTCTCAAAGAAGACCAAATACTACTTCTTTTAATAATAATAATAATAATAATAATAATAATAATAATAATAATAATAAGGCTCCACCGGAACTGGGGTGTAAGGCAGGTTGGTGCACGCGGCCGCGGAAGTTTGCTGGGAAGCCGGAGTGATGCTGCTCTTCTGTCTGAAGAATATCTATTATTTTTATCATTGTAAGGTTTTTATCCTAAGGTACATAGTCACACACAGAGCACATTTCTTATAAACAGGCCGATCTCTGTATATACTGTTCTACTATGTTGGGCTTCTGGTTCGGCTAAGTAAGAATCTAGATATAAATACTCTTTCGCATTTCACTCCAGAAAGTGTATCAGAACGCAAGTGAATGAAAGGATACAATTAGATGAGTAATCTTTAAGACAGATTAATTGATGTAGAAGAAGTAGACCACTTTCCAATTTCTGTATTTGAACTCTTATTATTTCCATGAAATTATGCCCCTCGTGACACAGATCATATATAATTGGAATGTACCTGCGTGTCAGGACCCGTGGGTTAAAAGCTTTGACAAGAGGATACCCTTCGTTCCTTGTGACTGCTGTTGTGTTATCTTTACATTTGTACATGTCTTGGACCTATGAATATTCAAGCTAAATGGTGACTATAAAAGGGAAGAAAAACTCTGAGCATTTGTAGTGAGATGCACCACACAAAACTCAGTCTTTTATCACATATGACCTCAGGTGGGAGTCCCCTGATGTACAGATTTGTCCACAAATCTAAGCAGTTTTTAATCAATAAAGTCCATCTTTCTTGTGAAAACATGCACGATAGGAGATTACACAGTCACATTAGGCACATGTTTCTGAAGGAGAAGAGATGTTAGAGATTGACGATCAGAGGAACCGAGAGACTATGTCACATAAGGAAGAGTTCGTGGTGCAGGGATCTTTTAAATTGTGCAGGGAGGAAGACTTCCAAAGGAAACAGGGAGAGCATCTCATTTGTTGCCACATATTTAGAGGTAGAAAAAAAAAAGAATAGTTTGGGAGTTCTCAGCAGGAGCTAAATAGTCACAACAAAAAAGAGATTTTTACCAGCTTATAAAGCATTTCTTTGTGTTGAGAAAATGCCCACCAGAGTGGTAGAGCATGCAGGATTTTGGTACCATACACATGTGATTTTACTATGTAGTACCTTCGTTTAACTTTAGCAAAATGACTGGAATTCTCTTATAGTTCTCAGGTTCCTTATCTGATAAGTAGGAAAATAATTCGTACCTCACAGAGTTCTTACTGTGATGATCTGTCAACCTACGGAAAAACCTGAAGCCTATGGCCTTGACCCAATGTAGGAGCTATTACTGGAAACTTTTCCTACTTTATTCTTAAGTGTTCTATCATGACCACTGGGGAAAGAGTGCTACTTTTCTCCTGTGAGATGGCTCAGTGGGTAAAGGTGCTTGCCACCAAGCTTGGCAACCTGGGTTCTAACCCTAGGAACCACCTAGGAAAAGAAGAGAACTGACTCCTAGAAATTGTCCTCTGACCTCCAGTCCCTGTGCAATGCAAACTTGCGGTAGCACACATGCACACGCCACACACACACACAGACACACACACACCACACATACACATACCACACACACACACACCACACACACACACACAATAAATAAATAAATACACTAAATAATAAAATAAATAACAAAAAACTAATTAAAATGTAATAAAAATTTAAGACAAGGCTACTGTTCCCAACACCTTGGTGACCACCGAAGACAGTGTCACAACCCACACTGCTTATTTCTTCGTCACACTTAAGACAGTCCTAAAATGTCAGTATATTAGGTGTATACTTTACACATGAGAAAACTCAGGCAAGGAGAAAAAGACTGCCTAGATTTCCCCAGCCCATCCCTCCAGGGCCCATTCTGAATCTCTCAACCCTACTTCTGCCCTCTTCTCTTACAAAGGCCTACACTATACATGCCCAGTCACCCAATTCACCCTATGGGCTATCTTCTTTGAATTAACACAAAGAGGAAGATCACACTGATTAAAAGCCACAAGTGGTTTCGTGTGTCTGTGGCTTGGGGATTAGTTCAGACTCCCACTGCTGCTGTGGGATTGGAGCCTGCTGCCAGAAAAGTTTCTCATTTTCTAAGCATCTGGGGGAGCAACAACCAGCTGCTCTGAAATGTGTTTGAACTCCATCCCTCCAACGAGGAGACAGCTGTGCTCATCTATATGAAGACGCAGGAAGATTGTTTTGTCTTATAAGACACTCTAGGCAAGGCAAGCTGAATGAGATGTCTGATTTGGAAAGAAACTCAATAAAGGAATAGAACTTTTTAGTTTTTCTCTACTGTGAACAATTCCCAACCCCTGATCTTTTCACAGATTAAAAAAAAAGTGTCTGAAATAAATAGATGACAATGATCTGAAGACGCTTTAATTGTTTGCCTCAAGGTGCACTGACTTTTACCTGACATACCCCATGCCTCATGTCTCAGATAACAGCTCTATCTCCTCTGGCTTCTCTGGGAATCGTTTCCAAAGCTTCATTGTTTGTTTGGCTTTGCCCTCTTCTTCCAGGGTTTTGGATAAAGCCATAATGGTAGTAATTAATGGCCCTGTTGCTTGTCCTAGATTTCAACAGCTGATTGAGTTCCTATAAGTAAGCCGGGCAGACTAGAGTGGAGGGATAGCTACGGCAGCCCACAGGTATTCAGCCAAATGGGACTATGGGACTTCAAAAAGATGCAGAAGAACCCAGAGAATTGGCCCCTTTCATAGAGGGTTTGTTGTTGCAACTCTGTAAAGCTCATATATTCAATATGGTTCTTATTTTATAAACATTGTGAAGTTTACTTTTCAATTCAGTCATAGTTAGCAGTGATATAGTGTGTGGGGTCATGTTAAACTGTGGTAAAATCTTCAGGACTCTGAAATGTTAGATCATAAAGGAAGTTTTAAATGTGAAACAAAGAATTTCATGTGTATTTAAAAAGAACTGAGAAGGTAGCATTTTTAGTCATAAAAATGCATTCTGTACATAAGTGTGCATAAAGGACACACATATATAAACAATATATATTTGATAAATAATGTTGTAATATTTATGTACCTAAAATTACCAGAATGGATCTGGGATATCATCAATATGTCTGACTGAATCTTGAGGATCATATCATATAACTATATAAAGAGTTCAGAGTCAATGAAGCCTATCTCCTCTGTTACTGTCTCTGACTCTGTCTCTGTCCCGATCTCCCTGTCCCTGTCTCTCTGCACCAGTAATGAAGGTAACAAAGGTAACTACTTGATACTATATAAACAGGTTTTGATTGAAAAGTACACAGAGATGACTTCTTTCTAAAGTCAGTACTGTAATAAGTGAACTGTAAAAGTACACACAACAGGATTTTAGGGATGAAATGATGACATATTGGAAGGATACTGGACTGCTGAGATGGCTTAGTAGGTAAAGGCGCTTGCCACCAAACTTTACCACCTGAGTTTGATTACTAGGACCTACATAATTAAAGGAGGGAACCGACACCCCTGACTTCCACATGTATATTGTTGAATGCAAATGCACACAGATATACTCACACAAACACACACATGCTATATATATATATATATATATATATATAAATTCTTTAAAAGAAGAAAATGCATGCTCATCCAGAAATCCAGTTTTGATGGTTGTGGTTACTTTAACTCCAAGAGTATTTCTTTATTCAAGATGTTTTACATACTGATTTTCAGAAAGGATTAACTGACAGGAGGCAACTGCAGACTGTTGATGATTGCCTTCTACTTTGGGTACCATGATTTGCTTGGTTTCCCCACTGTCTCCTCAGCCCCGGGAGCTCCAACAGTTCACACTGATGGTGCTGTGATGATTATTCATCATTAATTTCACTTCAAAGTTGCTCCACTCTGTATGAGCAGGTTCCTAGGCCAGATTCCATTTTTTTATACATTTGGAATAGATCTTGTTTCCCTGACTATAATCTGAGTACCACACACGCCCACTTCAAGATGTGTGGCAAGCAGAGGGAGCCTCACTGCTTCCAAATGTGCATACAGTGTGTGCATATACTGTGTAATAGATGACGGGAAGAGTCATGCACCTACAGCCTCACCTATGTGTGAAGACATGGTCTAGTGTGCCTGTAATAGCAGTGGTGGCTGAAATCACTTTCCTAACTCTTCCTAAATGTTTGTCGCATTTGCCATGTCATCTTAGACAGCTAGAGAAGCTGGCAAATCCAAACAAATAACACTAAAATAAATTATTAAATCCTAATTACACTGGGGGAAAGAAACCACTCATAATAGATGACGTAACTGATTCCTTCCCAAATAGCATTTCCAGCATCTGTCAGATTTAGATGCGAATGTATGTTTTGTTTTACAAAAGTCATTTTGTTCTTGGAATAAGATACACTTCTCATTTACAGATATTTATTTACAGTTTTAAGAAAGCTGCTAATCTCAAGTTGAGAATTTGTGACTGTCAGAGAGACATAGCTTCCAAACACACTTCTGCTACAGGTTGCAAGTGTAAATGATGAGAAAAATCATTAGATCAATGACTTTTTTATAAATAAATAATTTATTGAGAATTTCATCCATGCATATAAGGTGTTTTGATCAAATCCATGCCCATTCCCTCTCCTCCAACTCCTCCCATATCTCCCCCATCCTTTTTTCTGATAACTTCATGTACTCTTTCTTCTTTGATTATTTATTTTTATGGGGCTTTTGGCTGCTCTAACTTTCCCCCTTTGAAGAGGTAACCCTAAAATCTTTTAAGGATTCGATATAAGCTCCCAAATATATCCGACATTTTTGGCCTTTGGAACAGAGTATGTTGCTAAGAGGCCCAAGGACATTTGGACTTTTAGCCAAGAAACTGGCTACTGTTCTTTAGGGTTTCTAACCCTAACTGCCTAGCCAATTCCTACCTCCTGTTCTTATCACACCATCCTCTGAAGGGGTTACCCAAATTGCCAATAGGGAATGGGGAAGCAGACCATTCTGGCTTCTTCCATGCTGAAGTGGGATGCAGGGTGAGGCAATTGGAGTACCCCTTCAGTGGGTCTAACTAAAAGACTCCCAAATTGCATAACTCTTATCTCTAAGGGGAGAAGAAAGTCCTTGAATTGTGAACAATGACTTTTTATCTTATTGCCAGTTGCTAGAAACTTCCTGGTGAAGCTTTGATTTGGAATATCTGGGGAGTATTGATAGTTTCATGGGCATATACAAGAGAATAATTGGAAGCCTGTGTGTCAAGGAAAATAGTTTGTTTAGAATCTCTGCATGTATAGCTCTACAACTTCCATAAATAATATTTAATGGATTTCTATGCTAAATACATTGTACAGACCACGTGAAGTGATTGAAGAAGGTGAATAATAAGCACTCTCTCTATTTATGCTGATTTCATTGTCTTGTATAAACTGAATGTTTCAGGAGATAAAATAACCATTTGGAAAATAAAAAGTAGGACTCTCATACCCAGTTTATGTATCATATCATTCTTCCCTGAGGAAGTGATTTTAGAGAGATACTAAATGTAGAAGTAAGACAGAATATTCTAGAAACAGAGACACACATACCATTAATTTTGTTTTGACAGCAATTGGAAGAAATTTAAATTGAAAAGCATTTTTGGCAAAATGGTGCTTGAAGAAGTGAATATCTCAAAATATGTTCTGTACATCACATCATTTATTAAGGAAAATAACAATTTGAACACAACTTTAAACACAAATCTGGAACCTCAGATATTTTCAAGAAAACAAAAGAAATTTTTGGTAAACTATTGGTAACCAGATATTTTGGAGAGGTCACAAAAAGCATAAAAATATACCTTAGCATTCATGTGAGTAAATGACCAGCTGTCTGGAAGATGCTGTTTCCTGTCAGAAAGCTATTCATTTACACATATTAACTCACAGCAATGATGAGAGCATGCACAGGTCCTATGCAAGTGAAATCAGACAAAAAGAATTCCAGCATAGACATGGGAAAGTGGGAAAGAAATCCCAACACAACCTAAGAAATGTTTGACAATCAATGGCTGCTGGGAGGGGGAGAGACAGTATCTTCTCCTGGCATGGGACTTTTCGTGGGTCCAGTGGATGGACCCACACTGAAGGACATTAGAACACCGCAGGGACAGAAATCAGACTCTATAGGCTGTAATATATATATATATGGTCATGAAATTGTGCAGGGGGCAGTGGGGGGAAGGTGTGGAGATAGGAGTTGATCTAAAGGCCCTCAAACTACAGTGTATGAAAATGGAAATTTTCAAAAATTCAATAGAAAATGCAAATTTTTACCATAAAAATCATAACTTAGATTCATTAAGTTAAAAATAACTGTGCTTTTGGCAACACTTTGTGAATCAGTGGTCTCAGAGCTTTTTATGAGACAGAGATATGAAAGTGAAAATCAAAATTACAGACTGTGATAAAATATTTATAACTCATCCATCTTATACAGAATTTCCATCCAGAACATACGAAGAACAGTTAAACTGAATAAACATAACCTATCAGTAAAACAGGTATTTAGCCAACCTTTCATCAAGGAAGATGTGATGATCACTAAGTACTTAAGACATCCTTAGCATCAGGAGCCAACAGGAAAAAGCTACTTTGTATCACAGCGACTGATCATGGCACAGTCACTAGAATTTCTAAAACTTAAAAGAGTTTCAAATCACCACATCTGGATGAAGATGCAGAGCGATTGTAAAGGTCACATATTGCTGGTGGAATCAGAAATGGCAAAACAAAATTAGTCAGCTCTTCAGTAGTTTCTTATAAAGGTAAATACCTGGTTACTGTAAAACTTAATTTGACTTCTAGGCAATTACCCAAGACAAATTGAAGTATATGCCATGAATTGGCCGCACAAGAACAACACAGCAACTTTATTCAGAAAACTAAGAGACTCCATGTCAGTCAACAAGCTGATGGATTCAAAATTTAGGTGTATGGACAAAATATACTTTCCAGTAATAAATAAAAAGATTATTGGTACATATTGCACATGAGTGAAACTTTCTTATATAATTCTAGGCAAAGAAATTAATATTACATGCCAGAGAATTGTATTTATATGCAAGTGCACAAAAGGTACATCTGATTGTTTTGATAAATAGCATATCCATTGCAGTCCAATATCTGGGATAGGACGAGCTTATCTGAAACACTCAGAAAAGGTAGCTAATGTGCAGAACACTGATAAAGAATATATAATTTTCCCCATGTACCTTGCATAGCTTATTTATCAACTGTTGGGCCACAAAATAGCTTTCACAGATGTTAAAAATTTTTATTTAGTCTGTTTCCTGATCACATGCTAATTTTAGTTAGAAATTAATGATCTAGGAAATCCTAAGTAAATTTCAAAAGTGAACTTCTTCTAATGCATTAACTAACTATGAAACCAAACTTACAGTCAGATTGTTGGAATATAGTCAAGAGATCTTCTGTGAGACATAGTGACTATAGTGAGATGCAGTATATCATGATCTTGACGAATAGCAGGAGTGCCAAGCCTAAGTGTTCTTACAATAAAATAACCATGTGAGGGCTTCATATATGAATCAGCTAGATTTGACTGTTCATAATGTAGATGTACTTCAAGATATGATGAATATCTATGCACAGTATCTGTCGGACTGAAATAAAATAAGGTTTTGGAGACAAAGTTTTACTCTGTAGTCTTGAGTCTCTTAGAACTCAGTATATAGACCAGACTGGCTTAAACTGAGAGATCCACCTGCCTCTGCTTCCCCAGTTCCCAAATGAAAGGTGTGTACCACAATACCCAGCCCATAAATAATAAATTTGAAAGAAAATAATTCCAAATGGAAGTTTTAATAACCTCCTCAGTGATTTAAGAGTACTAACTGTGCTTGTAGAGGACCTGTTTACAGTTCCCAACACCCAAATGGCAGCTAACAACCATCCATAACTTTAGTTCCTGGGGATCCAAAGCTTTCTTCTGACCTCTTGGAATTGAACTTTGGTCCTTTGGAAGAGCATAACATGCTCTTAATGACTGAGTCATTTCTCCAGCCATAAGCCTGATCTTTACTTGTAAGGCATATAAACATGAGAATATGCTTTGTTTATCAATATAGTGAAGTGTCTATTAAAATCCAATATAATAGATCTGTTATATTTCTACATGCCTGCCTATAACATAGAAAATGCAGATGAATTGTGTTACTTATAACCCTCATGTATTGTTGCTATCAACACACACACACACACACACACACACATATATATGTATATATATAGAGAGAGAGAGAGAGAGAGAGAGAGAGATACTCCATGTAATTCCAACTGGCATGAAACTTGCCATGTAAAGGAGACTGGCCTGGATCTCAGAGATCCACCTGACTTTACTTCCTGTGTGTTGGGATTAAAATTGTATGCCATGACGCCTGACCAATCTATATTTTTTATAATTTTCCATGTCAAATTCCAGAGCTTCTCTGAGTAGCTATCAGAACTGACATCATGTTTGTGCTTATTACCTTCTAAGGTGATATGAGATGTTCGGGGGCTAGAGTATTTGCCTCAGGAAAAAAAAAAATATAGTTCTGAAAACAGTCTCAGAAAAACTAATTATGTGGCTGATTAGGGTGTCAGGATTATAGTATTTATACCAGAATATTTTAATGATATTAATGATTAAGTAAACAAGTCTTAGGCACTTTTTCATCCTGGAAACTATAAGTCAATTTTGATAGTTCTAAAATCTTAATCATTTGCTTGATACCCAAATTTTAAATTGGTTAGACAGGGAGACAGAGAAGATTTTAAATGTCTAAATGCAGCCATTTCTTAACCTTTTGGCTGTGTTCAAGGATACATTTTTAAATGTAAGTCTGAATCTAGATGTCTTCGTATGCCTTTATTCTAATCAGAGTGCATTTATGGAACAGGAGTCCAGTTGGAGTGGCAGAGGGTAATGGGAGGATGGATCCAATGTAAGTACTAGATTTAAAATGGATACAGTGTTGCAGCAAAGTCACTCTTTTTTATAAGGGGTATGTGCTTAAAACAATCAGTGAATGCTATTTAACAATACATTCCTACAGGGAGACCTTGTTTCAAAAAGACCAAAAAAATATTCCTTTGAAATTATTATAGGATAGACATTTAAAACAATCATCTTACAAAAATAAATGTCCTAGAATGTGAAAAGCCCTTCTTGTTTTTCCTACCAGTATGCATTACAAAAATAACTCAATTTCCTTAAAAGCAGAATTATTGAGTACTCAGTTTTATCATCTGAGAAGTTATAAACAATTTTTACAAGTTTGTAGTTATTCAATATCTGAAAATAATCACAGTGGAAATGACATATTCCTGAAATGGTGGGTTTATGAAATGAGGGCGGGTTTACAAAATGAGTCAAAACACTGTGAATCAGAACAACTTGGTTCAAATCTCACCTCTAATATTTAAGAACTATGTCCTCTAGAGCAGCGTAGAAAGCCTCCTAGCTCCATTGTTACCTGCTCTATCAGATGACTATAATAATAGTTTTGCTTCATAGACTTCCTCTGAGTTAATTAATTATTATAAACTATTATCATGCCCAGAACCAAAGTCCACACGTGTGTCTCTCAAATATTGCTTTTGTTCACCTCTGTTGAGGGCCTCTGAGTCCCAGCAAACACGGGGACTCACAAAAATGTCTTGGGTTAGCCTAAGCAGTTTGCCTAAATGGCTGTTGGAAAAGCAGTACATCTTTCCAAGCAGCTTGGACTTTCTCTCAGCAGCAGCCACAGCAGAAGTGACTGGAATAGAAGTTCACACTAGCTCTGGGAAACTTTGCTTTCCCCAGGTGACAGAGCAGATGCAAGAAATGAGATCTGCATCAGTTAATTGCAGTTCACTTCAGCCCAGAGTTCTCGTACAAACTGTATATCTGATAAAGGTCTTGCATCGAGAGTTTGGATTATGGAAGCAGTGTTCTATGAGTAAAGTACATCCTGGTGCTTTGACATGTAGGTAAAAAATTGTGAAATCAAAGGAAGTATCTGGCATATCTTTCTGAAATTACCTTTTGGCTGTCAGTAATTACAACAGACTTTCGAGAAGGGTTTTCTAGCAGACATTCCAAATTAACACACTGAATTGTCAAAGAGCTATGTCTTAGGTAATTAGTGTTAGTTTATGTAAAAAGATCCAGATATTCTGTACACATTAGTTACAGGAACAATAAGTTAGCAATTAAGAGGAAGAAGATACATTGTATTAAGTTAAGCCTCTTCTTTTATAAAGGGCTACTGGCATGTTTCAAGCAGAAACAAGCCTGTAATCTGGAAATATTTTAAAGATATGTCATATTTGTAATGTGGTTTAATTGAAATCATATTTGACATACCACAAAGCATGGAAGAGATACTACAATAAACTTTTTAAGATTTATTTTATTATGTTATTTGTATGTATGTAGTTTTACATGGATATGTTCACAAGAGTACAGATGCCAACAGAGTCCAGAGGCATCAGATTCCCTGGAGTTGGCATTACAAGCAGTTCTGAGCAGCCCAGTGTAGGTGTTGGTGACTGAATTTAGGTTGTCTGCAAGAACAGTGTACATTCTCTCCACAGAGACATCTCTCCAGCCCCTATAATAAAGTCAAGTTGCATATAGATAATAATATTAACTAGGATTCTATGTAGTTGGGTCTTATGTGGGTCTTATTTGGATGGTTTTCAATATACAACTTCACAATCATGGTATTTATTAAATGATCATTTATTCATCTAGATCATTTAAAAAATAGAATCTAACAATATGTTTGTGCTCTGAAAATACTGAGCAGTTTATAGTGATTCTGAAGGACTATAGTTGTTTTGGAAACCACATCATCATTCTGAGGATAAGCACAGGTCACTAGGATCAGAAGGAGGTTATACTCCCTTTGAGTGTGGTAAGCAGGAGATATTAACTCAATTTTTAAAAAGACTTAGGCTTAGATTTCAGTTCTATTGAAAAGCGATTTAAAATCTCATTTCACTTTCTGGAATGACGGGAGGAAAGCTGTGTATATTTATGTGCATGCAAATATTTACATATGATCATGAGGCATAGGGAAGAAGTAAAGTAGCAATTTGTGCCTTGATCTGTTTTCAATCAAACTCAGAAGGGAGTGTTAGCAGACATCAGGTAAAAAACAGTCTCCTCCGTGTCAAACACTTCAGGTTAGATTTGCCAGTAGAATTTGCAGTTAATGAAAGTTATATGTAATGGAGGTTCCGTGGGCTTGAGTTTTAAAGTCTGGTTGACTTGCTCACTCAGGATTTCGGGTTTAATCAATATCCTTGTCTTGTACATGTGAAATTCAAGAGATTTCATTTAGTGAGCACAGACCCTGAAGCTGTGCATTATTTCATTGAATTTGCCTTTGTCTTTCTAAAGAGGGTTCTACAGAATACTTCCCTTAAAGAATTTCTAATGAAATTAGACCAGAATAAAAAGGATCTGTAATAATTCTTGCAGCATTGCTCTGTGTGGACTTGTTCTTCATGAGTAGACCACAGATGCTGTCTGGGCATTGAAAAAAGTTCTATCATTGTCGGAGCTTGGATTTTCCCATTGCTTCTGATTTAGCTAATAGCTCGGGCTTATGCGTTGTATGTGTGTTCTTAATGCATAGACCTCAGAGTGCTTCAAATGTCTTAATTTTCCTAATAAAATAACAGTGTTCTCTGAGCAATTGTCCTAATCTGCTGTCTGCAAAACCAGTTCTCGTGCTCTCTTAGGGGGTAATTTGTCCTGTGGATTTTCTGAGTCATGTGGAAAAGATTTTTCTACAAATATTGAGGACATTAAAAGTCCTAGAATTTGTCGTGGGCCAGGAGAAGTGATCAAAAAGAGCATAGGCTGGGGTTTACTGATTGAGGAAGGGAGACAAACCAGTTTCCAGGTCCTGGAGCCTGGGATGAACTTCAACTTCCTTCCTAGTCTGCTGGAATCTTATAGACACCACTCATATGAATGGTTTTCAATATACAACACAATCACAGAAAGTATTTATTAAATGATCACTTATTCATCTAGATTAAAAAAAATAGAATATACCAATATGTTTGGGCTCCGAAAGTACTGAGCAGTTTATAGTGATTCTGAAGGACTGTAGTTGTTTTAGAAACCACATCATCATTCTGAGGATAAGCATGGGTCATTAGGATAAGAAGGAGGTTATGAAGGAATCAAAAGGAGAGGAAACCAGTGCCATCCACACATAATGGAATGCCAAAGGGAAGGCAAGAGAATAGAATTCAGCGTGGGGAGTTCAAAGCCACTGATGCAAACCTGAGTCACAGGTGGTCCCTCTGGCTCGCTTTTGTGAAAGAATCAATGGTACTTCAGAATTCTGAGCAAACTTCCAGCGCTTCATGTTCGAAGGATGCCATTGCTCACTACCTAAAGTACTTTTTCACCTCTCAGGAAAAGTTGCTTCTTCCTCTGCTGGGTTTAGAAAGAACTGTCCACATGTTTCTTGACTCTGGGAGGCTTTTACTAAAAACTGTTATTTATGAAAAGGAAGATTTTAGTTTGCAGTCTATTGGTCACTTGACAAGCAAGCATACTATTGTGTTCAAAACTTCATGTCTTTACAAGTCATGTAAGATTCAGAAGCTTCAAAACATCTTCCAAGATCCCAGGTGCTTGCTGGCCAGTCTGTCTAGCCAATCAACGAGCTCCAACTTCAGTGGGAACTATCTCAAAATAAAAGGTGGAGGAAGTCACCAGATGTCAACCTACATCCACATGTACAACTGCACACACACAGGTACACGTGCACACATGCACACACAGGCACCACACATATACACACTAAAATACATTTGTTTCATAAAATCATGTTTGGTATTTATTAAACATTTGACATTCCCATCTCATGTGCACATTTCACATTTCTGACTTTAATGAGTAAACAAACTTACTGATAATGTAGTTTCTGAATTTTACAGCTATTCAAATTAGATAGATGATAGATAAGATAGATGATAGGTAGATGATAGATAGATGATAGATAGATGGTTGATAGAATAGGTAGATAGGTAGATAGATAGATAGATAGATAGATAGATAGATAGATAGATAGATGTGTGTGTAGGTGTGTTATTTTTCAATGATCTCAGATTGGCATAAAATGGAGCTAATTAAATTTTCTTTCCAGGAATCAGCCAGCCAGACCACTGCCCCAGGCACAGAACCTCAGCTCCATCCTCCTTTTCACTCATTTATTCTGTATGTGAAATGAATCTCCTCCAACACGAAGGTAGAGCACTAGGTCAGGCAGCTGCTGATGGCTTTTAGTAACTGTGCAGAGTCAGTGTTTGAGCCTCAGCCCTGACAGTTCCTATCACAGATGGGTGACAGTGGAGGCACGTCTTCCCACTCGAGTTGGCTGTGGATGACAATCTGCCAAACTGAAATAATTGAAAAGGCATCAGGTCTGTAAAAATGAATTGACTTGGCTTAGCGCTAAAGTATTTTGAAAAATTCTGGAGAAGCCACTCCATTTCTCCCTGAGATTGTTTATATGAACAACGAAGAGAATGCAGTAAACAGGATCATCTGAAAACAGTTCATTTTTAGTAATTTCAAGAGTATATCTGTGTCATTAATCAATTTACCAGGCTCTGTCGGTAACAAAGGAAGTAATAGCAACAAAGACTGCAGGCACTCTACTGGTTTCCTCCTATGTCTTACTCTACCTCTAATATTTTTTTCTGATTTAATTAATTTAATCAAATTACTAAATCATTTTCCCAGGTTATCAAAAGGGGACCTGGAATTTAAACTCATTTGTCTTTGACTTTGAACCCTCTCTCCATCGTATATTCACAGACTCCATATTAGAATAAAGATTTCAGTGCTAGAAAAGAGACCTGTTGAAGTGGTTTTCTGTTTTGTTGCTGTTGTGGTGATTGTTATTGTTTTGGGGGGTTGAGACAGGGTCTTCTTGTAGCACCCGCTGGCCTGGAACTCTGTATGAATCAGGCTGGCCTCAATCTCACAGAGACCCACCTCCCTCTGCCTCCCAAGAACTAGGTTGAAAGGCATGCACCACCAAGTCAGGCAAGTGTAATTACTTAAGAAATATTCAAGAAAAAGGGCTGATATCTCAACCTCTTCTCTCTCTCTCTCTCTCTCTCTCTCTCTCTCTCTCTCTCTCTCTCTCTCTCATCTTAAACCATTCTTCCTAAGGAGGAAAAGTTTTCTCTTCCATTCTTATATAGCGGTTTATATAGTTTATATATAACATCGATTCAATGCAGACAGTCCTATCTAACAGAAACTATTCAGTATTAGTCTTTGGAAATAGGGAAAAAACATTACAAAGAAGCCAGTGACCCTATACTATATTATATTGATTTGCATACTGAAGTATTTATGTGCTTTCACTCTAAACAAAGAGAAAGAAATGAATCCTTCCAGGATACCACATTAAAAATGAAACATTGATGTATTTATTAGTAGGTAAATTTTAAAAAATAACAGGTAGAATGATTTAGATAATTATCTGAAGTTAAATTAAAAAATTAGCTCATCCGTATCTAGGGTAAAAGCAAATTATCATTTTTAGTTTCTGTATCTTCAAGATTACATTCCTGATTGCATATTTGAACTTTCTTCTTTCTTTCCCATAGTTGGACAGTGTCACCTCCCTCATCCAAGCGGCCAAAAATTTAATGAATGCTGTAGTGCAAACAGTGAAAATGTCCTACATTGCTTCCACCAAGATCATCCGAATTCAGAATCCTACAGGACCCCGGCACCCAGTAGTCATGTGGAGAATGAAGGCCCCAGCCAAAAAGCCCTTGATTAAAAGAGAGAAACCCGGAGAAACATGTGCAGCTGTCAGACGAGGCTCAGCAAAGAAGAAGATACACCCGGTGCAAGTCATGAGCGAATTTAGAGGAAGACAAGTTTACTGAGCCCCGAGCCTACGTTTGTGCCAATGTTCCAAACTCCTGGCTAACCACCCTGCTTTGTTTCACAGTTGATTAGCTCTGTACTTTCACCAACTTTCAGAGTTTAACTCACAAATAACATGGAACACTGGGATTAAGCCAATGTGAACAACATGTATTTGGGATTATGTCATTGTCACCTGTGTGGAGGCAGCACTGAATAGCTCATGGGCAGGTAGTACTGAGGGACTAAACTCTCAGGTGTTATTCAACCTGACCCATCACAGGGACTACCCTACATTCTTTGCAAAATGAACCCGAGACATGAAGTGAGAGCTATTTACCTGGAATAGTCTGAATGTGCTCACTCTTTTCTTTGTGGGTAAAGACACTCCCAAGAGCTTTTCACTTGCATTTCATTGGAAACAAAAGTTTATCAGGTTTTTTCCCAGATAGTCTGTAATTTCTTTAACTGACCTAACCTGATACCTAACCTGCCAGAAATGTGCAATTCTTGACATAAGAGTTTTCAATCCCTCAGTATCTCTACCCACTATTAATTGTTTAGTCTACTCTAATCAAATGAGAGTGAGTGATAAAGTTACTTAAGTAGAGTTTAAAAGTCGGACTTGTTACTAACAAAATGCTTTCTTGATACCATAAGGCTGCAGTGACTTTGGATGTAAGGTAGATACTGTTTGGGTCCATTGTGTTTGGAATGTCTGCACTCTGGAGTGCTGGGTTTATCACAGTACATACAAGAGTTATCATCTGCTGGAGAAATTGTTCTTGTTGGTCGATCTGTTTATTTTACTTGGATTGAAACTAAGGCCTTGTACATGCTAGGCAAGTGACCTACGATTGAGCTAAATCCCTAGCCTTCCTGTTAGAGAAATGACGCATTGAGTTGTCTCAAAGTAAGTCTATGATGATGGAGGTGAAAGGAAATATATCTGCATGTCTTTCAAGATCTCTTTATATCTGTTTTGTAATTGTAATTAGAAGGTAAGGCCATTGAAAAGTCCTTTGTCACGGAGTGAAGTATACCACCAAACTGTGAAGGAAGCTAATGTGGGTGAGGCAGGAGTGATTTTAATAACTATCCCTTAAATAAGCCACGGGAGTCATTTTACATGACCAACAGCTGTTCATCCACACTTGAGTGTTTCTCTCTCTCTCTCTCTCTCTCTCTCTCTCTCTCTCTCTCTCGCTCATGCTCTCTCTCACACTACCTTTGTGTAAGTGGTCTTGGAGGAGTTAAGTTTCAGTTTCACTTTGTCACACCCAGGATTGGTTGACATTAATTCCCTCTTAAATTGGATCAGAATACTGTTTCTTATAGTACAATGATGTTCGTGAAGAGTTGTTTTAACACTTTTCTATTAGTAGAATAAGATTTCTCCGTGTAACAGCAGTTAATGTCAGGAAGACCATTTACACATGAAGCAGAAGAAGTATGCAGGTTGAAAGTGTGGCGTGTTGACTATCTTGAACATACAGGTGAAAACAGGATCTAGCAGGTCACTTTAACCATGAGGGAAATAATAATTCTCTTTTAATTCAATGAATTATTTCATTCTTCCAAAGCGCTGTGCTGCCTGGCTTTTGCGTAAAACCTCCTAGGAACTGAAGGAAATTCACTCATTTCTCCTCTCTGTCTTACCCTAGGGACTTGCCCACAACAATTATCCTGGGCAAAGTGTACACATATGAAGAGATGCAGTGAAGGGAACTTGGCCTTCATATGATGCTGTCTTTCGGAGGCATCTCAGCATCTGAGGCACATAGGGGGCAGCTGCTGTTGGAACTCTCCCAGGATATTCCATTCTCCATGTGGAGCAATTCTAGCATAGCCCTCTCCCAGATTGATAATTTGTTGAAAAATGATTTTTCTTTAAAATATCCAACACTGCCCCATCTGTATATCCTAGTTCCTACAAGCAAGAACACAAGAATCCTGAGTCTTATTTGAAAAATCCGCTGTGTATTTGGCATTATATTATCCTTCCACATATTGGAATTCATCATGCAGTGTTGGAAGACAAAAGAACAGAAACAAAATTAAATGATGCTACTACCAAACACCCTTGATTCTTTATCCTTTAAAAAAGAAATTTTTTACCCAAAATAATATGCAACCAAGGCATTTTCTTTACCGTAGGTAGATTGGTAGCTAAATTCAAAGCAAACAACTATAATTAAAACAAGCTTTGACTTGGCAAATATCCCGGAAATAAATTTTCTGTAGCAATCAAAGGTGTAATAAAAGCAAGACACATAAAGCTGACAGGGACATCTGTCCATCTCAGGAAATTCTTACTGTACGCAGCGGTCTGAAATTTAATTGGACTCAAACAATGAACAATACAATGTGACTGTAGAAAGGGAAATTAGAAGTAAAAATACTGACAATTATTATGTCTTATCAATAAGCATAATTCTATGGACATACTCATAGCTAGGCTTTTCTTCTGCATGGAAGAAGAAATTTCTTAACAGGAGTGATAATTTGGTGGCCCAGGATGCCATCATAGGGATTGGTGACCCCTCAGATGATACATTGTTCAGTTCTGCGAATGAGACCTTGCCTGAGATTTATTATGTTCATTTATAGAAAATATCACTTGAGAGAAGTTTTATACAACCTGCAAGGATACAGCCATCCCCACTTAACCACTTGCATCACCACCAAATGTTACAGTAGATTCAGAATGACAAAGAAAATACCCATTCCATCATAATTAATGTAACATTCTTTCTATCTTCCTGGAAAACCCAGAAATTTTTCATCAAACATGAAATGTAATAAATATACATCTATTTTATTTATTAAACAAAAACTAGTAGATTAAAATGCTTCTTTGTAAAGAAGCTTCTGAATAGTTTTTGACTGAGCTAAGAAAAAAGAGGAAAACATGCAGTTTCAAAGTTCACTTATGAATCATTCTTTTGTGCTTGTCAAGATTTGAGTGTAGCCTATGAATGCATTAGAAATTTCATTGTGGTCTTCATACTTGTGTGTACCACCTGCCCTCTGAAAATGTCTTAACACCAGCGTAGCCTGTGTGTACCCAGTGATCTCCTCCTTGCACAGGACTAAGGACCCAAAGCCACCCAGAAGGACCTCTTCTTGTAACCCAACATTACTGATTAGATTGAAGGGTCAGTTTTCAAATCTTCCAATAGTGGGAAAGCTAACCTTGTGAGTGTGGAATTAAATTCCCACTTTGAGCCTTCCTATCGCCTACAAGTAATGCTCCCCAGATTCCACAGTGCATCGTGGAAAAGACCGAGCAAGGACAATGGGAAAGATGTTAAGGGTTTCTTAAGCCCTTACATTAGGGACAGAGAAGATGGCTCAGTTGGTAAAGTGCTTATCATGACAGCATGGGAATCTGAGTTCCGATCCTCAGCACTCACATAGAAGGTCTGGAGTAATGGAGTGCCTCTGTGAGCCCAGTCCTGGGGACCCAGAGAGGAGGATCCCTGGAGCTCTCTGGACAGCTCATGTAGACAAATCAGGGAGTCCTAGGTTCAGTGAGAGACCCTGTCTCAAAAAATAAGGGGTAAATGACTGAGGAGAACATTCAGTGTCAAACTCTGGCTTTAACATATTTGCACACATATAACATGCACAGGCTACCACATGAACACAGGCATGCACATAACACATGCACATCTCACTCTCCGGGTGATACTCTTATCTCATTCGACTCCATGCTCAAAACCTTTCAGCCCCTGGAGTCTTCTGCTTGTCTGATATGGTCAAGCTGCCCCATCCCAGCCAGCTGCCCAGCAATGCCCTCTGATATAATTCTATGCTCCAAAACCTCTCACCTACCTCCAGTCTTTTCACACATCTACCGTGCTTGTAAATCAACCAGGGTTCTTGGGGCTTCAGTTTAATGGTAGAGTTCAACTTCCAGAAGAGTTTCTTCAGACTTCCTGCTCCTTTCCTCTTTTGTGTCACATTTTGATAAGGATTACAGTTCCCATGAATACAGATTTCTTTCTTTACTGTGGCAAAGTGGTAGGTGATCTGTGACTCTTCCTGGTGAAATGACCCATCCTGTCTCTGTTGGTAATACATTATTACCTAGGTGAACAACATAGGCACCTGTATATCAGTCTGAATGAAAGCCCCATAGTGTTTTATATGTGTGAGAGAGTGTGTGTGTGTGTCTGTCTTTTTAGTTAAGACAGCCTACCTAATGTATAGCTAGGGATCAAATAGCCATTTTTGTATTTTTGTAAACTCAGAAGTAACTGTTCCTTGACAAGAATGTCTGGGGACATCCAGTTTAAAAGAATGTGACTGCATATTATTTCAACATGATTTTTGAAGTAAATGTCTACAACCTCAGATTTTTTTCAACTATATATATCACACTAAGAGACAACATTTATTCAGAAGAAAAGATCATTTTTATGGCTCTTTCCACACCATTATGCAATATTTAGGATGAGGATTTTGCATATTACCACCAAGTAAACAACAATAAAATGCAGAGTGGCAAATGTATCTATATACAGAGTGACTTGAGGTTTCATTTTTAGCCATTGAGTCAAATTAGGAAAGTGAACAGGGATGCTAATTAAAGGAGGTGTGTATAGCTGAATTTATCTTAACCTAAGTTGTTGATATTACCCTAGATATTAACAAGAGAAAAAAATAGAATTAAAGGTTTAAATTAGTTTCATTCCCACTTAACCAATTCACATAAATAAGACACTTTAAACGAATATTTAGAATAGTTTAAAACATGAATCATTTTATAAGAGAATAGTTTCCCCCAAGAGAACACCAAGAAACCATCCAAATGAAGAGGATACTGATGGAGAGCGCTGTCTTCAAGTGGTACCCAGCAGGTCAGACTCTCATATTCAGGCAGTAGATGATCTGTGGGGTTCACCCCTTCTCCTGTCCCTAGATGACTGATTAGTGAACACTGCACAGTTCGCCACTGGGAACTGTCTCCATTGGGAACAAAACCTCTAGATTTACTTTCAACAAGAACTCAGCAAGTAGGTGAGAGAGAATAGAAATAAAGAAATTTTGATGAGTGTGTCAAAGGGAGAGGAGTGACCATGAAGGTTATTCACAGAAGTAGATAATTTTCATGGACCGGGTAAGGGGGTAGTGTGGGGATCTCTGAAGATTAAGTGGACTCATACTGAGGGAGATTTGGAAGTTGTAAGGATAGGATTGTGTATGTGTCTTGTTGTTTTGATAGTTTGGTAAAGTCATGTTGGAGGCCCATTTACAATCTGTATAATTTTTGATGGTGATTAATACTCATTCATTCCCCAGGTGATGTATGAAATTAATCCCATTTTAAAACCCATCAGCATAATCACACACTCATCTATTTAAGTACTATTTTTCAAGCAGCTAGGACCCTCCGATCCCTGTTCTAGGTTCTGAGATTTCAACCCCCAACCAAACAGTGACCTCTGCCCTCATGTGCCAGTATGTGTTGCATGACAGCATCCAGCTTATTTCACACTCTCCATTGTCTTAGAGGAGGTACATTAACTGCAGGAAAGAAACAGATCTATACACAGGAAAAGAATTTTTCTGAATATCACTAATTGTTTTTTATTATTACATTTCAGGTTCTGAACTTTTATTTACAATACCAAACCACATTCTGGGAAAATAAACCTTGTTTTTTTTTTTTTTTTTTCAGTTGATAATGAGATACATATCTCATATTGTGGCTGGTTTCCTGTGTAAGAGAAAAACAGAAAAAAAGGAAAAGCTTCACAATTAACACAGCCTACACCATACAAGGAAATAAGAGTCATATAAATATTAGGCTGTGTAGTGCTACCTCTAGTAATTGAGCACAGAATATTATGGGGGTAGAAACCACTTATTTTGTTGCAGGGTGTCCATGCTTTTATTATTGCAGAGAAAGTTTCCATGGAAACAACTGTGTCCCATCACCATTAGTCAATGAAAACCAGTTTAGAGCATCATTCCTTTAATCATTTGTTGCCAGTATGTGAATCTTATCCTATTGTTTCCAAGACACATATAGTCAACTATAATTCAGTTAAGATAATGTTTCCCTGCATTTCACACCTACCCAAAGATAGCAAGTATATTTCCTTCTTTATGGGCATCATACATCTGCATTCTGTGTGTCTGGTTATAGGAAAGCTGAGTCCTTCGTCTTCCCATGGTACTTCCTAGAATCAGCTGAAAGACTCTTCTCTCACACGTTTCAGGACAAGTTTACACATCCTGAGGCATGGAGAGTTAAGTGGACTTGTGATTCTTCTCATCGTAAAGCCACAACTGTTTCCTCAAACTAGGAATATGTCCACTTGATGTCTTCAGTTTTCTTTCTCTGGTTGTCAAGATGATCCCTGTATACAAAACAAAAGCACAAATCCCACAAGAAAAGAGAAATGTCCTTTAAAGAATCACACTTTGTAAAACTAGGTCTAATTATCTCATCAGTGTAGGAACAAGCACACACCACTTAATATTAGCAGTGCTCAACACGTTTTCATTTCAAATGAGATATTTTCTGGTTCTAACATTTCTTTCCTTGACATTTTTCAGAGGTTTGCTTATGATTAGTTCTGAGTATTTGTTTTTAAAGGGCTGTGGCATCTCCTTAAAGACTTTAAAGTACCATTTCAATAGTTATATCAGTAGTTCAAATGCCTGTGAAAAGTTTTTTTCTGTTGGGACAGCCACGGACTTGGCAGCCTCAGGCCAAACTTTGGTGTCTGACATCAGATTCTCATCTTTATAATTTGATCTGAACTTCTCTGTAATAGTCACAGAGACCAGTTCAAACGGGTGGGTTTCCTTGACCTTGGACTCTAACATCAGACTTGGATTGGAATGTTTACTTATAAAGCAAAGGAGTGCATCTAAATTGTCCCCATTCTCTTACATAAACAGAAATTTTACCCTGTCCAAGGGCCTTAAATATAAAATTAATTTGAAAATGTGTTGTGTAGAAATTATTCCGTTGCTTGTCAAAATATCTTTCATGAGAACTCACCGCTCTTACATTTTGGCAAACAATGTGTCCATAGGAGTCTGAGTAGCAGGATTTCAGCAACTGTCTTGCAGGGGTAAGATGTGCTGTTGGCTATTTTTTAAACTTTGTCTCATGTAGTACAGTCCTTCCAAAGAAAATCTTCTAAATGTCAGCATTATCCTACCTCCTCCATATCTGTGACTAACAAGCCCAGAAAACAGAAATAGACAGATGCTTTGACAAATTTAGTACCTAATAGTTGAGGATTAAAAATTTTCTTGGGAAAATTAAGTGATTAAATAAGAATTAGAATTTCTGATGAAAAATTTTCAGATGTCCCTGCTTCCCATTTGAATTGTGATTCTATTTTCTTGTTACTTTACTCCCCAAAGTCACTTACTTTTTACACTTTTACAAGCAATGATTTTGTAGCTTAAACTTAGTGACATCTCTGCAGGAAATACATACCTCATAATTTAGGATAAAGGGAACCTTAATCTATGAGAGCGGGAATGAAATAAATTTGATCAAGAATAATCATGTTGATTACAGTAATATCTCGAGAACCCAAGTTTACAGCCATTCGAGGTATTTTAGCGCATCTTGCTTCTGTGTCTCCCCCCTCCTGTACTGAACAGGGACTGGCTGGTGAACCTCCCATTACAGCTATGGGCCATTCAATGCAGTGTTGTGCTTTGATTACAGATAAAAGTTGACAGAAAGCACCATAGGTTTTCCTGATCCATCTTTATATTTAACTCAATCTCACCAATCAATAAAAGTGAATGGTTTTTCCAGGGACAAAAAGTGCTCTTTAATACCCATGATATTGACTCCAAAGCCCAAATACTGCTTGTTTGAAATTCTGCATGTCTTTTTGTTTAACTGATTTTTTTTTTTCATTTTGCTCAGGTCACAGCATTTTGCACATATAACGCTGGATTTGTTTTGAAGTTATGTAGTCTGAATTCACTTTATTTTCATTTAAATTTATGTCACTTTGTAGTGCATTAAGAATTTGCTCAACTGACAAACCCTGTATGTTAAAGCAATAAAAAATAAAATATTGTTTGGCTCTCCTGTCTGTTTAGTGGCCGGCTTCTTGGATAGGGCTACAAAGGAGGCTAATGAATTTCTGAGTGATCAGGCCATGTGTTCCTTATCCCTGTGACCAGTCTCTCTTTTCGTTTTATACACACAATTCACGTCAGATACTTTCATGGGCTGTTTCATACACTCAAGGAAGTTTATCTGATGCAACTAAATTGACAGCGTTGATGAGCATTTTGGTTCTAATTTAACTATTAGCTTGGTCATCACACATGACTTAATTATGTATCTACACGATTCAAAAGTTATTCTGTAGCTTAGGAATTTATGAAAACAACTGATAAGTTTTCTGAGGCTAAATGTACATTCCACAGTATGCACAGAATACCCTTGACTGTACCAACATTCTTATGTCTGAATATAGATGTGTTCAGAACATCTAACTACAGTGATGGTAATGTGTTCTCCACATGTGCCAGTTACTTTTAAATCACGGTGGGCACTACACCAGAGACAGGGAACCTAAGGGAGGAAAAGCTGTCTACTTCAGAGAAGTTTCAGTCTGTCCCAGTGCGGGGAGTATAGCATAGGGACTCCTTGATGGGAACACATGGTGATGGGCCTGGTCATGGAGGTAGACTTGGAAACAGAGCAGTCTGGGGATAGGTATAACCTTCAAAGCCTTGTACCTAGAGACATACTTCCACCAGGTAGACCCCACCTGAAATCTTCACAGCCTTCCCAAACAGCGCTATCTAGTGGAGATAACGTGTTCAAACCATGAGCCCACAAGGGCTATTCGTGTTAAAGGCATGACAGCTCTGATCTGCATCCTCTCCTATGAGTCACAGGCTGTGGCCAGTTGCTGCAGCTTACCTCATCATCTCTCCCATCAGAGTCCTTACTGCCTCAGAATGCTCAGTGCTAAGCTCAGTCGGCCTCTACTCTTCCTCACAAGGTGTTCTGTAGGTATAACATCTTGATTGTTTGATTTCTGTGGAAAACGACATTTGCTCTTGTTCAGTTCCGCCAGACATCATCCACCTCCTTGTTAATGAAATGACAGCATGGAGTTGCCCTTCTTTGCTCATCTTTCCCGGGCCCCAGGAGGCCATGTTTGTTCTGGCAGCAGCTTTCTCTCTGCAGTGATCAGTTTGCTGTGCTTGCTCTGGGGGCTGGAAGTGGAACTAAAAGCTCTGTGGGCAAGAAGAGTCTGTTCCTGCCTGAAGCTGAGCCAACACCTGCCACGTCCTGAGCGGCACCATTAAACACTGAGTCCAGGAGCAGTATCGCAGAAATGTCACTTCCAGTCACCATGGGTCTAGCATCCCTTGGCTTAAATTGGGACAACTGCAGTCCTTGGTTGTCAGTTAACTCTGCATTCTGCCTGAATTCTCTGAATTTGGAATGGAATAGTGATGTCCTTGACTTCTGGGCCCAGAGAAGGTAGGTCTCTGAAGAAAAGGAGTGTCAAACCCCAGGGAGCAGGCAAGGGGCAGGGCTTGACTAGAAAGACCTCTGCTATGGATCAGGGAGACAGCTTAGATCTCAGAAAGACCCATCTCCCCCCACCTGTCACTCTTCCTCCCCTTGCCTCACCCGGCTGTTACAGGTGGTGAAATCGTATCAGGCATACAGACGAAGTCTGCCTGTTTCCCTTTCTAACAGTAGAAAAGACAAATTTCTACCAGTGGACAGAGCGCCATGCTGGCTCCTCCCAAGAGAACCAAAGTAAACGACACAGAGACCTTAACTCAGAAGTGTATTATCTGCAGGCACTGACTCAGCCAGTGTGGGTGTTTGAGTTTGTTTGTTTCTTTCTGTTCTGCATCGCAGGTAGCTGGTAAAACAGTGCTGGGGAATCGTGGAATTTCTCCATCTGTCTAGTATCTATGGCGTTGGGCTAATGCAGTATGTGGCTGTCACTCTGAGGTTTACGGTTCTGAGAGTGAAGGTTGGAGGATATCAATGCTGTACCAGGTTGCCTGGGCCACAGAAATATTTCAGTTCCTTAGCTTCGTGACACGGTACTCGAAATCCTCGGGAAATTACTTTCACGTGTTCCTATTGCTATCCAAAATAGCCAGCAGGCTGGGAACCAGCTCAGATGAAGAATGTGCTTGACAGTACGTGGAAGCAGAACAAAATTCTTGGATGGGTTTGAATGAGCACAGCGCCTCCTTGCCCTGTGACCCGCAGTCTTCGTCAATGTCAACTACTTACACCAGGATTCATAGAGCTTTGGTCACTCCTAAGTGTATAGACATAGTAACTAGTTTCAGGGAGTAATTCCAAAACTACTGATATTCCCAGTCAATATTCCAAAACCATCACTAATGACTTAGTTTAATGGAAGTCACTGATGAGATACAACTAGTGGGTTTTTGTACTCATTTGTTTATTTAGTAGTCAAATTAATTCCTCTTTTTTATTTCTTGTTTTATTAAACTGGGTTGCATAAGGCCATGTTCTCTGCAAATGTGTGGTGTGCTGCCTGCCCGCCTTTCTGGTCCTGCTCACTCCCAGTGTTCCTCCGGACAGTTCAGTCCTGCTTCATGTCATCTGCACATATATGATTTAATGTTTCTACACAAAATCTAGGCTCCATACACCGGAGAAAATATGGGACATTTCTCTCCTTGAGACACATTTGATTCATTTAAGATGACTGTCTCCCATTTCGCCATGTTTTCTGTAGATTATATGAGTGCATTCTCCTTTGTGGCTAAAAAACTCCATTTTCTACATGTACCACAATTTCTTTATCTATTCCTCTGTTGAGGGACACCTACATTGTTTGCATAGCTCGCCTATGCTTAGGAGTACTTCAGCATACATTGGTATGCACGTATCTCTGTGATATCGTGCCCTGGGGTCTGTTGGATAAGGAGTGGCAGAGCCAAACCATATGGTGGATCTGTTCTTATTTTTCTGAGGAAGCCCCACGCTGATTTCCAGAGTGGCTGGGCTAGAGTCCCTTACTTGAGGGAGGGTTGTATGCAAAATATTATGGGTGATAGACAGGACCAAGGGTACTGTAGAAGCAATACTCGGGGTTAGGGGAGTAGCAGCTCAGTGGTGGGATGCTTGATTAGCATGCACACTGCTTTTGGCTCAATGCCCAGTAGCAGAGAGAAAGAGAAAGAAAGAAAAAAGGAAAAAAAAATTGTGCTAATCAGGCAGACTTTAACTTAAACCCAGTCTCTGGACAACTAACAAACTTCTCTGCAGAACGAAATTATATTTATTTATTTACTTAAATTTTTACTTTCTCCATGTGTTCATATCAAAGTGTTTTCATCTAAAATCTGAAAATTTTGTTGTGCCTGACTTAAATAATGGTTAGAGCTGTTCTAAGAGTTGATACTGAAGAGTGCTCTAATGGACAGCCCCCAAACCATTTGAGACAGGGCCCACTGGGAGTCCAGAGAAAGAGAATTAACGGACATGTTGCACTTGGCTATAAAATGTAGCGTTACACTTCACTGTGTTTTATTTTCTTAGGAGGTTTTCTCATATTCTCTTGCTGCGTAGTGATGGTCAAGCGAGTTGCTCCACCTGTATCTTCTGGCTTTACACCCCTCCTGAAATACATACAACACATGGTTGTTGTCTGACTGCAAAGACAGCTCAGGTGTGTGACTATCATTGGGGTGACAAGATGGTACATGGCAGGATCAAGAGCATTATTATAATCCCACCATAGACGCTAGGGATTCAACAAGGAGATCTTATTTCATTTTATACCTAAAAGTTCTTTCTATTTCCTTATTAATCAAATGTATTACTAATTAAACAATTCATTTAGTGTATCTGGGATTTTATACACACATATATTAGATGCAAATAATTGGGATTGATGCTGTTATGGACATGACCCATTGACTCTTTACTCTTGAAAGCAGGTCCAGAGTCTTTAATGACTGCTCCATAGAAAGTAAATTAGAAAAGAACAGAACATACTTGCTTAATGTATCTTATGTAATATATGCATAGTGTTATAACATGTAGTGTGTGTGTGTGTGTGTGTGTGTGTGTGTGTATGACATAGCTCAATCTCTTTCTTTTATGCTTTGTTAAGTCTTATTCATACTAGTATACAGCCATAGATTTGTGACCATCAGCAGGGCTTCCAACATATTATATAGTTGAGAAAACGAGCTGACAGTTCAAAAGAGCACTCAAGAAATACAGGTGCTAAGCAGCAGAAGACAGCAGTTTTAAACGAATTTGACACAAAACAATGTCTTAAAACTGACTGACATGAATGATTAGCAGTTTGTCTCTTCTACTTAAGTGTGCTGATTCATGACTTTAGTCCAAGCATTTGGGAGGCAGAGTTAGGTGGATTTTTGTGAGATTAAAACAAGCCTGGTTTACATAGTGAATTCCAGGCCAGCTGGGGCTACAGGGGGACCCGGTCTCAAAAAAACCAAAAAAAAAAAAAAAAAGTTTGTCTCCAAGCTGTATTAACTGGGGACTAATATTACCTGTTCAAATAACTAGTTTTATACAAAGTAAGAGATTTTTTTAACTGGGTCTCATTTTCTTCATTTGTAAAATAGGGATAAGTGCTCCAAATGACTTCTTAAAAAATTAATTGTCATTATGCATATAAGATATTTATTTCAATGACATTATGCATATAAGATATTTATTTCAAAGTTCATAGGAAGTATTCTAGGAAAAGTGCTTAACATATTTGCATAATATATGTTCCATAGTGTATACGAAGCCTTATACTGTGTAGTGTGTGAATGTAGTATGCCTATTCTGTTTTATGGTTTGCTAAGTCATAGATCAATAGGCCTGTGGCCTTCAGCAGGGTTTCCAACAGTCTTGTAATCAACATTCCCTTGTACATACCTTCTGCTAATGCTCCTCAAATTTTAACATATTATCTCCTGGTAAATTCATCAAGAGGTGTAAATACCTAGCGTCAAAATGCATTTAGTACAACTAAGATACTGGAGTTCATGTAGAACTGTATACTGAAGACTCCCACTGGGCTGCCTGGGGGCACTGGCTGGCCTCTACTGGCCAGGGTCACAAGAGAATATTCTACTGCAAAGTACGCTCCCTGGGACGAGAACAACAGAAATTCAAATTTTTAAGCCTGACTGAAGTTAAGTTCCTAGTGTTCCAGCAACATTGTAAAGCCAAAATATTGCAAACAAAATAAGATGGAGGGGCATCAGTACTGTCATCAAAGCAGCACATGTAAAGCAGATTCCAAGCTGCAGGTGACCAGCACTGATGACAGACACAAAATTACGTTGACAGCTTTTAACTGTTGATAATATTTATTGTCTTCTTTTCATAGTTCTATGAAGTGAGTGTGATAACAGGTACATTAGTACCGACAGCAGGGTCAGGACTTCGGCTTTACTGAACATTTGTTCCAAGTCAAGCATTGCGTAATGTTTGCGTAGTCCTTCCTGCTCCTCACAAGCATCCTGCAAATCAGCTCCTCCACTCTATACCACATAGAAAAATGGAGCTAAGAGAGAAGATAAATTTACCACATAGTATGACGGGCATTGTCTTAAGCATGAAGGACCAGTGACTATGCATATCCATGTGTATATGAATATGTGTATATGTATATGAACATATATCTACACTTACGAAGCAAGCCCACATGAACCGACTGTTTTCACAATAACTGTGTTTCTTATGAGCAAACTTTTGTTCCTGTTCTTCATGAACCTCGCCTGTGGTGCTGGATGTGATACTAATGCAAGTGACAAGGACACATTTGAAGGCCCTATTTGCTGATATTTTGTTGCCTATGTTATCTGTATTTTCTGGGATTAGTTGGATGGTCCAGATTTTCCTACTTCTTCAAAACACCTACAGTGAAAATGGACATTTTAAGTGTTCAATTAATGTTAATTGAACAAATGAGTAAATGGATTAAATTAAGTTCCAGCTGCACTGGGGTCTCTGCAGGGTTTGCATATAAATGACATTTAAAAATAATTAGTGCAATTGAGAATGAAATGTCCAATTTTAAAGACATATGCTGCCCCTCCAGTACATTAAGACATAAGGAGAAAACACTGGATCCTGGTTTGCCTCTGCATCAATTCATATTGGATCCAAATCCTTTCATGTGCTGGGCGATCTGATAAGAAGGTGGGAGGCACATGAGGCACACAGCCACCTCTCTTCACCAGAACACTCCGCAGGTATGAAATTCATTCTGTGAGAAAACTAGGATGGGATCACAAACCTGGAGCCTGGACTTGCTCAGCCCTTGATGACCAGTCAAGTGTTGCTCTCCAACCTTCGATGTCAGTTTTTATTTCCCAATTCTCATATACATTCTTTCAAAACTTAAACCATGACTGTGATGGGTCCATGCAAGAAACATTACAGAATGTCTTGGGCATGTCCATCTACCTCCTCCAACCTTGCTCTCTACCCATCCAAGCACCATTCCAAGTCTCTACTAATCACTGTTCTCTTTTCTGGTCTTTTATTTTTATCCATTTTGCTTTAGAAGAGAGGCTGTCCTTTTTATACATGGCTGACTAGTGCTCTGTCCTGCATATAGGCCATGTGGTTATATCCATTTTCGTGTGGATGAGCATCTAGACGTGATCTATATCTTAGCGTGGTGAAGAATGACACAGTAAGCACAGATTTATAGGCACCTACTCTATAGCCTGACTTTTTTCCCCTTTAGATATACACTCAGATAAGATAACTGGACCATATGGTAGATTTAGGGTTTGTGGAATTTCTATGGTGTTTTCCTTAGTGGTTATTTCAATTTGCATTCCCATTAGCAGTAAGGATTCCTTGTTCTCCTTATTCTCTGAATATGCTAATTTTTATACTAGCCATTCTAGCTAGAATGAGGTGGCATCTCATCCTCATTTTTCATTTATTTTTAAAATTTCCCTGGTAAATATTGATACTGAGCTATTTACTTTACTGAGCTATATGCAGGTTGCCTATTTTTGCTTCTTCTTTTAAGACGTGTTTGTTCAAATTACTTGTGATTGCATTTTTTTTTCTTTTGATCTTTTTGAGACAGGGTCTCCCTGTAGCTCAAGCTGTCCTGGAACTCAGTATGTAGACCAGGCTGGCCTTGAACTCACAAGGCCTGTCTCTGCCTCTCGAGTGCTGGGATTAAATGTGTGCACCACCATGCCCGGCTTGTGATTGCTTTTTTAAATATAAAACTATTTTATAGAATTTTTGCAGATTCCATACACTATAACTTGATCGTATATCCATCCCGTTCCCTACGTATATCCCCCTTACCATCCCCATCCAATTTCATGTACTCAGATGGATGCATAGAGGCATAGATAGATTTGATTTTTAAAGGCCTATCAAGTCAAATTTGTATCCCCAAGTGCCCTTTGGTGTGGGTCCATCCACTGGATTCTAGTTTACCACCCAGAGTCATGTCTTAAAGAAGACTAAGTCTCCCACTTGCAGCAGCTATCAGTTGCCAATAGTTCCTTAGCTTGGGTTCTGGCTTCCTGTTCATCCACTTCTGTCTTGGGATTCCGTCCAGCTTCGGCTCACATGGGACTTGTGCAATTGTCACCATGGACATCATATGAGTTACTGATCAGCTCTGTTTCCTTGTGGTCATCCACCACTTCTGCCTCTAACAATCTTTCTACCCTCTCTTTCACAGTGATCCCTGATTTAGGTGTCCTATTCAGTGATAAGCACTCTGAAGCCTCTTACTCTCTTTACATTGGCCAACTGTGGGTCTCTGTGTTAATCGCTATCTACCACACGAGAAAGCTTCCAGCGTGAGAATTGAGAGATGCTTTAATCTATGTATATAACAATAAGTCATTAAGAGTAGGTTTAATACTGTATCTATTTAGCAGAAAAATATTAGTAGACTGTCTCCTACAGCTTGCCACCTAGGTAGTCACAGGTGCCTAGGTCTGACATCAGTGTCAGATCTAGGCTCCATCTTGTGAAGTGAAGTGTTGTGTCTGTGGGTGTGTGCATAAGGGTGCAGTGTCCCTGGAGGTAAAAAGAGGGCATCAGATGCTCTGGAGCTGGAGTGACAAACAGCTGAGGTCCTCTTAACATAAGTAGTGAGAATCAAATTCATGTCCTTCAGAAAAACAGCACGGGCTCTTGCCTGGTGATCCATCTCTCCAGCCTCTCATTCGGCAACACGGATTACGTGTTCCTTATTAAGCCTTTGTGTTTTTCATAAAGTCTGAATATCTGTCTTTTTTCAGGAAGATAGCTGGGGAACACACTCTCTGTTCTTTAGGCTGCCCGTTGCCCTGTACGTTTCCTCTACTACACAAAATCATCTTTGTGTGTGTCTTAACTGCATTTTTCATTTTTTTAGTTTTTATTTTCTTTGATGGTTGGTGTTCCACCCATTAATTATTTTCTATGCCAATGTCTTGAAGTATTTCCTCTGCTTCCCTCTGCTGGTTTCATATCAACATTAAAATATTGGTCTCAATTTGAGTTGTTTATTTTGTACTGTGAAGACAGGAGTCAAGGTTCAATTCTGTCAATCCATTACATAATGATAGAGTAAGAAGAAAATATAATTTTTTTTCTTTTAAGAAATAGAATGTTAGCTGGGCATGGTGGCGCATGCCTTTAATCCAAGCACTCGGGAGGCAGAGGCAGGGAGATCTCTGTGAGTTCAAGGCCAGCCTGGTCTACATAGTGAGTTCCAGGACAGCTGGGGCTACAGGGAGACCCTGTCTCAAAAAGACAAAAAAAAAGAAGAAGAAATAGAATATTATTTCATTGAAATAAGATGATAACTCATGTTCTTAATTCCATGTTGGAAAGGAGCATCTTTCTCACTCAGTAGGAAACGTAGAAGGAAGGTGTGTGAGCTGCACTGGACATTGGAAATGTGTTGTTCATGAACACCAGTTCCACTAAGAACAATCTGATGGGAGAGTCTCACAAGTCCACAGGAGCTAGTATTCGTGTCAGGTGAAAGAAACTTGTTTGCAAATAAGAACTTGCATCATCTGACTCCAGTGATACATGAAATGTAGAGCTGCAAAAGTCCAAGCCAGGTGCTTTCACCCTCAGCTGGAGGCAAGCGGATGACGCACTCTGCTGCCCCATGGAGAGAGGCCCAGGGTCTGCAGCCTGGCTGCACACTGCCTCCATTTCTATCATTTTGGATTTGTTTCAAACAAATTTCAATTAGGATGCCCTTTGGAAGGTCAAGCAATTCTGAGTCCTTGCTGCCTTCTGTGTTATTACCTAGGGATGATGAGAACTTTTATCAAGATATCTCAGTTTGGTGGACTAGAGAGAGGATCATCAGTAAAGGGCTCCTTGTTCAAAGGACAGGAGTTCAGTTTCCATCACCCACATCAGGTGACTCACAACTGCCTGGAACTCCAGCAGCAGGATATCATATACACTTATGTACACACACATGTACATAAATAAAAATAAATAAATCTTTAAGAAAATAATGATATTTTCATTTTGGCCTTGATACAAACCTTTTATAACCCCTAATGCTTTGGAACTTGTTACCTTTAGGCTGTATTCTATTTATCTCTTTCCAGAGAGGTTTTGAAGAAAATTATGGAGGCTGGATGGATAGCCAAATCTACTTGGAAAAGAAATGTGGTAAAACAGTAAATTCCAGCACTTGCTCTAGCAGCTAGGTCTGCCTGCAGCCCCTGATTGAGGGAAAACCAGCGACAGCCATCAGCACCATGCGATCTAACCAAGTACCAGAGAATATTCTATCCTTTACTAAAGACTAAGCTTACCTTGAAACTTTATGTGTTTTCTTACTGTTTTTGTCATAATGTTCATCTTTGGAAGAATTCAATCTATGACATTATAGAACAACATGGACATCTCTGTACTGACACTACTGTAATTCCAGTTGTGGTCCAGAGAAGGATGCTCTGCAATCTGTCAATCAGAAATCAGAATGAAGACAATCTGTAGAACAGTTACAGGTGAAAGGCAGACTATGGAGATACATGCAGGCCAGTAGGTAGATGATGACCAAGAAACAGTCTTGTAAATGAAGTCTGACATACTGGTCTTCCTTACTATATACTTTATCTGAACAGATAACAATGAGTGGGAAAGGAACAATGTACTGTCCTTGGCAAGAATAAAATATGTGACCAGGTAAATGCACTTAGAAATAATTTCCTATTGATATCAAAATCCTATACAGTAGTTGTGCTAAAATAAAGCAAAAGTTAATTATAAAATAGTAGTCAACATAAATTTTAGAGAGAAATGTTGAAGAGGGAAAAAGTACTGTGCTGGATAGCTTTAGTGTCAACTTGACACACCTGGGTTGAGGGAGCCTCAATTGGGGAATTGCCTCTATTGGACTGGCCTGTGGCCATGTCTGAGGGGCATCTTCTTGATGAGTGATGGTGGGAGAGCCCAGTCCACTGTGGGTGGTCCCACCCCGGGGCGGGTGGTCTTGTGTTGCATAAGAAAGCAGACGGGGCGGGGGCCAGGGGAGCAAGCCAGTAAGCAGCATTCCTCCATGTCCTGTGCTCCAGCTCCTGCTTCCAGGTTCCTGCCCTGAGTTCCTACCTTGGGCTCCCTGATGAACTGAGACCTGGGAGATGAAAGACAAATAAACCCATTCCACCCCAAGTTGGTATTGCTCAGAGTATTTTGTCACAGCAATGAAGAACAAACTAGGACATGTATCAACTACAGAACTTCCTTAGTATGAGCTTCTGTTAAGGAATGAAAATTAAATCTATGCAGCAAAAAACCTAGTTCTTCATTGTTTTATAATGAAAACCTTGTTGTACACAAACATATTTATTTGAACATAACAGACAGTTGTTGTTTTCTTTATAACTGTTCAAATAAGTTTGGTTGTCAAAATTATTTACAAATGAATGATTTTTTGGCACAATTGGGCTCTGCCTTGAGAAAAATTAAGATACAAAAAAGGAACCATATGCTTTGCAGTTCTTAGGTGGTTCTTTTCTTTTCTTTTGTTTTCTGTTTGGGTGTTTTTTTTTTTGAAAGAACTATGGAATGGAACAGAAATGCAACCATCACCAAAGAATAGATTAGGTTGAGAGAAGGGAGTGATTTTCTTAACTCTCTATTCCCCTGAGGTCTGAGTTTTAATTTCTGACCCTTATCACTGAAATCAGAGGGAACTGCATAGATGAGTCAAGTGAGGTGATATTCTACTGAATTCTACAGGAAGGAAAAGGAAGTTCAGAGTTTATTTTCTGTTTAATAATAAAGCCCTTATGAGAAAGTGTTCCTTTGTGCATTACTTAAACAAGGAAATCTGTGATCCACAGAGGAGGGCATGGTTATCTTTCAGTATGTAGGTTTTATTTTGCCCATTTTATATGATTAATGTGGTTCAGCTCCAAAGTTTATGAAGTATGGGAAACAAGGAGTCAGAACATGACTCTGCACCCTGACGACCTCTGAAGTCCTGCTGGGGTATTTCTCTCCGATGTATTTTCTACCTCGTTCTCTCTCTGTTCCTCAGAGAATACAAGCTACATATACTCGCTTGCATTTTATGAAGATCTCTCTGACTGTTATGCCAAGAATAGAACAGATATAAAGAAGAGACAGAAGCAAAAAGACAAGTGGGGATCATTCCATAATCCACGCTAGACATGTGGTGTTTGAACCCATGAGCGCTCACAGTCTGATTTCCAAATGTGGATCATGCACAGGAGGTAAGGATCATTCTGTAGTTTTTGATCTGAATGTCAAAAAAGTGGCACTTAATATTTGTATGTTCAAAAACAGAGTATAGAATTTTATGAGGAGATAAGGAAATGATATCAGGAATTTGAAAAAAAGGTTTGGGCTAGAACAACTTTCTCTTCATCAGAATATAGGTAGACTTATTCTCTGATTCATGGTAGCTATGATTACCTGAACAAGAAATGTACAGACTGGGCACGTTGGCATTATATCATGGAGGGGGAAGGGGGTGGTCACAAGGTCCAGCCCCTCCCTGAGGACTTGTAGACATTGATCAGTAGCTGGGTGATGGACTCGGGAGATCCCACCTCTTTCTGAACATCTGCAGGTAATGAATGCTTACCTGAGGAAGTAGACGCCTTTCCTCCAGTTACTATTAAGGGGCCCATGATCCTGTGAACCTCTTACCCCTGCTTCTGTGAGCAACTTATAAAACTTACTGGTTCATAAAAAAAAACACGGAATAAAAAGATGTCTACTTGGGAAGAAGAAAGTGATCAAGGGAGTGTGATAAGAGAGTGACTATAATCAAGAATATACGTGTGTGAACTTGTCATAATGAAATGCATAATTGTGTATAACTATATACATATAATATGATATATATCATAATATATATATAATAATTGTTTTAATATTCTAGAAATTTAGAAAGAATATATACAGAATGTAGTAAGATGTGATAAAATGAAACTCTTAAAAAAGTAAAAGTAGTTTGAACACATTGCAACATCTGTCATCCACTTTACGTGTCTGCGGAGAGGGGTAGACAGCAGATAATACTAGAAACTGAGCACTGAGAGGAGAAATCAAGAGACAATGGAGAATGCATTTCACGCTAGAAGAAATGATCAGTCGCATTAAATTCTGCTGCACTGATGACAGCTGAGACAACGATGGGTCACAGACAGTAGTACGCAGTACTGTGAAGGTGCTAACTAAATAAACATGAATTTAATGATTGGTGAATAAAGGAAAATGTTATTACCATGGTACCCAAAGACCTGGATACCGTTTGGTTCCTACTCCTATAGTAGCTAAGCTGAGAGCTAAAGACAGACAGGTAGGGGCTGAGGAAACACTCAGTAGGTAAAGGACCTTGTTGCCAAGCCTGATGACTAGAGTTTGATCCTCAGAACCCACATGGTAAAGGCAGATCCAACTCCTGCAAATTATCTTCTGACCTACACATGTGTACCATGGCACTTACACACACACACACACACACACACACACACACACACACACACAAAGGAAAAGAATAAATTAAAATGTAATTAAAATTTGTTCAAAGTTAGATACGTAAATGAAACAGTATCTGTATATACCCAGGACAGACTATGGCAAGTGACAGGAATAACTACCCTCCCCCGCCGGTAGGGATAGACGCACAATTCTAAACAGCATGTGTGAATAATACTCTAATAAATGTTGAACTGTAACTCATATCATGAATGAAATTGGGGAGAACATGAGTTCAGTTTTCAAGGCTGGTGTAATAAAGACAGATGACACAGTCACAGATTTACTCTTGATTTACTCTCAATTCATTCCCCAGTCTTATCTCAAGACACCTTTCAGTTAATGACAATAAAGCAGGCTGTGAACCAAGAAGAAATTGGTAGAGGCACTGTAAATTATTAACAGCTATATTTGTACATGGTGTATATATCCTGTGACCTGAATAAAACCAAGTGACAGAGTCCATCCAACCTAATAAGTTAGGTCTTATACAATAGTGTCTTGGGAATTCATTATAATAACGTTTCAGGTTTTCCCCAGTATTGATTTTAGCTGTGGTATTAGATTGCTGGATTTTTAAAGTCTTATAATCTAGGGGGCTAGAGAGGTGACTCAATGGTTAAGAGTACTGACTGCTCTTGCAGAGGACCCAGGTTTGATTCCCAGGACCTAAACAGTGGGTGACAGCTTTCTTTAACTCCAGTTCCAGGGGATTCCCCACTGTCTTCTGACCTCCATGGGCGATGCACAACATGGGTGCACTTACATCCATGCAGGCAATACATTTGTGAACATAAAAATAAAAATAAGAAAAAAGTAAAGTCTTATACAGTAGGATTCATTCAAATACCTATCTACACGTATATTCCATGAGATGTAACTGAAGAAATTATTTCCTTCAGAAATAATTTTCAAGTCTGGCCTTGAAAGATAACTCAAAAATATTGCCATCTCTATTTTGTATTCTTTTGGGCTTCCTCATGCCTCCCTCCATATATGAAGGTTGTATGCACTCTTCCCACTCTGGAGAAGACAGAATACTCTGCCACCTGCCAAGAGAGGAGATCACCTGAGGGAGGCTCCAGGGCTGAGCAGCCAAACCCCTGCAAGTCATTGATTTGCCCATTGGAAGTCATCTGTTTTCTACAGAGAGTCTGAGGAGTAAGTTGTAGCTTTTTGGCCAGGAGCCTAGTTAAAGGCAGCAATTTGTTTGTTTTGGATGGTTTATTGGCTTACATCACATTTAAATGCTGTGGAAATAGGAACCAAACTCATTTTTATTAGTATCTTAAGGAATGCACTAATAATATTTTCTGCAGCACAAAACATGACACACCATGAGACTGATGTGGTTTTGACAGATCCAGTCTTGAAATTAAGCCAGTTGCTGATAGAAGCATCAAATAATCACATGACATGGTCAGAGCTTTTATTATTTTCTTTCTAGTGACCACATCCACATAAAATATAAAATGGGGCAGGTGTTGTGGTGGCACATACCTTAAATCCCAGCACTCAGGAAGCTTAAGCAGGTACATTTCTGTGAGTTCAAGGCCAGCCTGATCTACATATTGAGTTCCAGGCCAGCTGGGGCTGGGAGACCCTGTCTCAAAAAAAAAATACAAAAATAAAATAAAATGGAGTTTTATTTCCTTTTACCTCCAAGAATGTGATTCTTAGTGTTGGAAATGTTGGGTATACAAGAAAAATAAAGGAAAGTTAAACATATGAAATTCAGTGGAAACTATTATTCTGTTTTTAAAAATTAAATCATATTTAGCTGTTAGAGATTGTAAACACAGTTTTAAAGTTTTACATTATTTATTCATGTGGTCTGATGAGAGGGCTCAGTGGATAAAGGGGCTTGCCACCAAGCCTGACAACCAAAGTTTGATCTCTGGAAGCCACGTGATGGGACAACCAATTCCTACAGGCTGACCTCCACATGTACACTACAGCACATGGATGCTTACACACACACACACACACACACACACACACATAATTAATAAATACAAAGATCAATTAGTATGCAAATCAGACATTGCTATAGTGTCACTATACCAAAAAAGTATTGAAATGTAAAATAAAAAATAAAAATTCCACTTCATCAGATATATTCACCATCCTTCCCCAGTTCACATATCCTGCATCTCCCGCCTTCTCTCAGAAGAGGGTGTTGTTATGTTTCTGTAAGCCTTTTAGACCCTTTCCTCACATGGATATCTGTGTCTATTTAACAACTAAGTTATTTAAGGCAAATGAATGTACATACAGATATTACATTGTAGTGGACATAAAGTTAGTCTGGGCTAGTAAGTAAAGAACAGGAAAACAGATCTATGTATATCTGATACCACATCATTACTACATAGGTTTGGAAGTAAGATTTAAAGGGTTATTACCTTCTGTTCTACGCAAGCACACATGAGCCATCCTTTTAAGTGTTGCAAGGTCTTCTTTGGTACTAAGGAAATATATAAACACTAGAGTGTCACCATTGAACTTTGGTTGTGTAGAAGAGTTTATTTTGTCTTCGTTATGGAATGCTAACACATTAATGGGATAACAGAATCTTTTTTCTCAATTCTATTTTTATTGGATTTTTTAAAAGTATGAGTATACTTTTGTTGTATTAACAGGCTTTAGTGAGGACTAACTACCTGATCTGTCCTTGTTCAGTAAATAAACCATTAAATTACACATAGAAGGTCAAAAGGGACAGAGGTTAAACATTAAACAATCTGGGTCTGCTTTGAACAGAATTTATCACAAGAGATTAGCAATACAACATACTATTTTTTGTGAGAGTCACAATATTGTCACATATAAATACATGTAGACACACTTTTTTATTAATTCTAAAAAGAAGGAGAAATCATGTTTTAATATTAATTAACTTCACATGACATCGATGGGATTTATTGCACAATTATAACATTTAGTTTTGTTCAGATTTAGAATGTTACTATGGAGTTCTTATTTTTGAATTTCTCATACAAAGAGAAAATAATAAAAAAAAAAAAAAACATGGAAAAGAGAAGCCAGCAGGAATGAGGAAAACTTAGTTTCTTCACCCTGGAGGAAACTATCTCTAGTAGCAAAACAACATTGTTCTTCAAACAATTGAAGACTTCCTAAGATTCACAGCAAAGGTTACTATCCCTCCTGAGTAGCAGTTCAGCTAATGGAAACTGAATATGAACTTTATGATTAACTGAGATCAAAGATTCTACTTTGCAATTCTTGAATAGAAACCTACAATGAGTATTCTCCACTGTCAGGACTCATGAAAAGTAAAGAATTGCTTTATCATAAAGACATAAAGAATTCAGGTTGTAGACCATTGTTTGAAGATTTGTCTAAGTAAGAAGAAAAGTTTTGCTGACCAAATTATGCAAAGAAATGGAAACCTGAATGCCACTGAAGGAGTCCTGCAGCTGTTGTTGAAGGTCCACTCTCCCAGTTGCTTGAAACGTACTATAAAGTAACTAAAATTCACCATATTAATGGATCATTATGGGAAAAATGGGCAGAATGGACTAAGAACACTGAAAATAATCTATTGAGAATTTTCTCAACATTTCTTCCATTGTGATACACTTGGAAAGTTTCATCTTTGGGCTAATGAGAGAGCTCAGATAAAAGCACTTCTTCTCACACCTGACACCATTAATTCAATCCCTGGTACCTAGACTGTAGAAGGGAGAGCTGACATCACATGTGCCCACTCACACACACAGACACACACAGACACACACAGACATACACAGACACACACAGACATACACACAGACACACACAATAGAAACTTTTCCACTACACACAGACACACACAGACACACACACAGACACACAGACACACACAGACACACACACAGACATACACACATACACACAGACACACACAGACAGACACACAGACAGACACAGACACACACACACAGACACAGACACACACACAGACACACAGAGAAACACAGACACACACACACAGACATACACACAGACACACATGGACACACACAGAAACACACAGACACACACACACAGACATACACACAGACACACACAGACACACACAGAAACACACACAGACACACACACAGATATACACACAGAAACACACAGACACACACAGACACACAGACACCGACACACACAGACACACACAGAGACACACACACACCACAGACACACACACAGACACAGAGAGAGAGAGAGAGAGAGAGAGAGAGAGAGAGACTAAAAGTAATTAAAATATTCCTTGTGGATGTGGTTTCCCAGTTGATCAGAGCCTTCGGGAATTCGGCTGGACCTCCTGTCATCTGTCTAAGCTGAAGGAAGAATCTTCTTCTTGAAAGACTGTTGAAATGGGTAGTCTAGTTGATTCACTCTTCTTCATGGGGCTTACCCTTGACTACAGAATGAAGGCAGCATATACAAAATCCAGTAAGGTGCACGGGGCTCTTCCACTTTACCAACAAGGGACCTGAAATCTAGCAAAGTCACGGGTGAGGACTATCAACACATTTTGTTCATGTGACTCAAAATAAGGGGTTCTCATTATTCTTCTCATCACAGAAAGATGTTATAATGAATTGCTTTACATTTCCCATTTATCTCATGAGTACTCCAGAGGAAGGATCCAACATCAGCTTTCAATCTCACTGTTCATTTGATAATACTTAGGATAATATTAGGATAATAGTAATGGCCCGTGATGCTTTGCCTATGCAGTCTGCGGTGCAGGATTAAAAAGAAACTACGCTTTCCCACTTCACTGCTCTTTAACTTCCGTCTCTTTGAATGTTTTAATTTGTAAGGAGTTTAAACATAAAAAAGTAAAATTTAAACACCTTACAAATAAAAACACTACCTGTATTCTTGAAGTTTCTTTTTAGATCAAAGAGTTTTTTGGTTAATATTTCAATGAGACATTTATTTTCTAAAAATGATATTATCAACTATTTCCATTGGAAAAATAGAAACTTTTCCACTTTTATCCTGTTGGAACAGATGGTAAGTCAGTTGTCAACAGCACCGTTTTAAAGGCACAGAAGAGAAGGGAGACTAAAGGATGCTGTTTTCCTACAGTTGTCTTCATCATATTTCCAAAGTAATCCAGTTAATGTTGAAAAGCATAGCACTCTAGGATTCCTAGAACTTAAAAATGAGAAATAGACACAGTTTGGCACAGTTAGCATTGAACTTGATAGCCTTTTGAAGTCTTAAATAATCAGTGATTTTTACAGCTGTCTTATTTTCCTTTCACTTATTCAAATATTAACTTAAAATATTTTTGGTGGGAAATTCTGACAAAATAGCTCTGTTGATAAAATACTTGCTGTGCAAATACAAAGTCCCAAGTTCAATTCCCAGGGTCTGTGCAAAAAAGCTGGCATTGTAGCAGTAACAGAGACAAGAGTTCCTAGGGGCTCAGTAGACGCTTATATACAAACAGGCCACATACACATTTTTTTCTCACCCACAGAGGGATATTGGAGTCATAAATTCTTAAAATAGGACTAATCTTGATTTTCCCTAGCCCTTAAATTCTGGGCCCTCATCCTTTGGCCATATTGAGCTATAGATAACTTCCAGCAGAATTTTGGTTTTCAAGTGTTTCTGACTGTAGCACTTACACTTTGTACATAATATAATGGAAGAGTGTGAATATACAGTGTCTGGTGAGAGTGCAAGGAAGGAATCAAAGTGGAAACTCCCTACAAACCTCCTAATTGGTCAGTGGTATGTTGTTTAAGACTACGTTTCACCAATCATGTCCTCAAATTTGTCCCCCAGGGAAAGACTAAGCTATAAATATGTTTGTGCTGTGTTTGGATTCAAAATGATCAATGTGGTGATATACTCTGAGTTGGGATACAGGAACTAAAGACATATATTTTAAATAAAATCTATATAAAAAATGAAAATCCCCTAATGAATGATTAGTTTTTCTTCTAAAGCTCCTGAAATTTCCAGAAAAGAAGAAATAAATAAAAGCATACAATTGTAGGGAACTAATTTTATAACTGATCTTTAAAGAGGAACTGTGTAGACAGATATATTAAAGGAAAATCCAGGTAGATCCAAAAGCACCTGTATTCTTGGCTGTGTCGTCACTGAGATCAAAATTCCTGTGAGAAACAAGTGAAAGGAAGGTTTACTGTATCAAGGATGGACTGTGCGTTCCATAGTCTCTCAGTCCTTTGCATGTAGGCAGAACATTGAGGGTCATGTCCTGGAGGAGAGCTGTTCACTTAATGGAAGACCAAAAGACAGAGCAGAGGAGACCAGGGGTGCTCAACTGACGTTCTCCCTCCTGTCTTGTTAGTCTAAACCTCTCCTCATGAGATGGTGGTACCCACATTCAGGGTGGGACCACCCCATCACTTAATTCTCTCTGGAAGATCTCTGACAGTTATATCCAGAGCTGAGCCACTGAAATTTTATAGGTGATTCTAAATTCCATCAAGCTTCCAATGAGTATGAACTATTGGACATCTGCTCTTTTTGTCATTCTTAGTGACCTCTTTCATTCTGTGGGCAGTTGCTAGGTAGGAGAGCCTGGCTGTGGGAGTATCCAGCCCTTCCCAAACATGCAGTGACCCAGCACTCAGGAACTGATGAATTCCTAGAACCAAAAGGATGCTTATTTTTCTTCTACTTCTAGGATCTAGTGTTTGATAACAAGATTATTTGAATATGCAAAAAAAGATTTCATTCAAGATTACTGCTGTAAAGGACAGACACTAAACTTAGTATCTTCTAAAACAAAAGTAGGTAAATATGTAAGCTCCAAGGTGAGGTGGACTATTGGAAAACATTGAAAACAGGTGAATCCATTCTATTACTCCTTCCCTGTTTGCCAGTTGCATTAACCTTATGGAAGTTAGACTCTTACCCTACCAGAAAACTGGAAACCTTACCTTTTTAGGTGAGGACACTTCAGTGGGTTGACTCCAAGTTTCCCCAGTAAAGTACTCCTGAGTTGCAAAACTGGCTTGTCACTAAAAGCGAGATACATCTCATGATACAGAGAAAAGATCTGCACTCCCAAGTTTCCTAGAGGAAATAAGAAAAGGGATTTCCTAACATTTCCCCAACTCTGTGCTTGTTTTATTGGTCTGGTGTGAGCTTGCATAAGGGAGGGGGCTAAATATAATTAAGATATATCATAAGAAGTCCATAAAAATTATA
>NW_008340206.1:1753136-1756547 GCF_000622305.1 Nannospalax galili
AAAGAAAGAATGGGGGGCTCAGGTCCTCGAGTCAGGAAGAAACCTCTTAGAGTTAAATCAAACTGGAAGACCAGTTTTAATCCTTATTGAAAGGTACCATCTTGTGTACAAACATTGAGTGTCCTAGTCAATAAAACATAGAGTTGTCTTCTGTACACAAGGCATACTTAATATGTTGGACCCACTCTGATGGAGTCTTTAAACTTACAGTTTCCCCACAATGCACATCCTTGAAGCATTCCAGGTCTTCTGGAGGCTGTCAGTATTTCCATGACTATCATTCTTATGAAATTCAGTGTTAAGAGTCAGACTGAAGATCAGATAATGTAAGAAAACACAAGGACATCTGACCTCATGAGGTTTTCTTGTGTGTTGATACCAGGCAGAGTTATCCACTTCAATGTTTTTAAATGATACCATATTTATTACCTTTCCATTACTGTAATAAACACCATGACCAAAGACAACTTCTAGAAGGAACAATTTCTATTGGCTTATGGCTCTAGAAGCCTCAGAACCCATCAAGGCAATGAAGAATGGCAGCACCAGGCAGGCATGGACAGTGTAGCAAGAGGCTACACAACCACAAGCTTAAAGTGGAAGTTGGACAAGGCCATAAACACTCAAAACCTGTCCTCCGATTTGTATTTTCTTCCAGCAAGGAGAAACTTCTTAAGGGTCCGTGATCTCACAAACAGCACCACAACGTGGGGCCCAAGCTTTAATTCCTCATGAACTTGCCTTGCCCTGGACACAGAATAATGTATGAGTTTATACGTACTTTTCATGAACGTGCTAGAAACAGTGCAGCTATTCATTGGGTTTGATAAGGATGTGAAGATAATCCCACTTGTGTTGTAAACCACAGATTAGACTAATAAGATCTGTTTGTGGTTGTATGTGTGCTGGTTTAGGCCAGAAGGGATCAGTAATGGCAAAATTCTCTGATGAGTATCTGACCTTTACTTCCCCATTTCATGCTGGGTATACAGGTTCAATAAAAGATTTAGTGAGTCTTTGTTCAAGAGTACAGTCTTAAATGAATTCAGAAGAAACAGGTTTTACCTCTTGGAGTAAAATGAATATTATGAGTCAGGTTTTTTTATTTCAGTCATAGCTGTAATTTTGCATCACATAATAAGTGTAGCATTTTAGTGCCCATTTGAAGAAGAAGCTCTTTACTCCAAGCTTACAGAGTAGTGCCCAGAAAAGTCCTGAAGACAAAGTAAATTATAGGATGTCCTAGTCCTACATCATGTTATATGACAATCAGTACAAAGTTTTAAACTCATACCAGAGCATACCAGTGCCCAGAAAAGGCCCACAGGAAAAGAGGAATTTCTGTGATTTCCCACTTGTATACAATGGTAAGTGATGGGCCAAGGCTACAAGGTTTTCTTGCTAGCATACATCTACACACAGTAATAATTATAATTATTTTCTCATATTTTGCTTTCATCTCCTTGTTGGCAGGTCAGACCACAAGGAGCTGTGCTCAAGCCTTTCACGCTCACCTTTCTGCTTGCAGTACGGGGATCTCTTTATTGCGCACATGCACTACACTTAAAGGAATTAGAACTAACATATCATCAAAGCAAATTTATGAAATTTTAGACATTATTCAGAAATATTGTCCTTGGTACCCCAACCATGGGACACTTGTTTCAGAATCTTATGAAAAAAATTGGTGACTGATTAAAATGGTTCAAGGGAAGCATTTAATTCTTTGAAACAAAATTAAACTAAATATACAGGCTTATCACAAGTAAAAGGGGAATATCCAAATAAACCACCTATTACTGAAGCTCATGAGCTCCTTCTGCTTTCTTCTGCTGCCTTCCACCCAACTCCCTCCCTGAGACAAGATAATGGAAGAAGCTACAGAGGGAAGCAGCTTACCTGGCTCCTGGCAGCTGCAAAAATGCACCATGGGGCTCTTGATGCATTCTCTCTTTGCCCATCAAATTCAGGGCAGTGTTTAAACAATATATTTTCCCTGCATTTCCCCCATGCTTCCTGTCTGCTTCTCTTTTGCCTCATATCTTAGATGACTCTACTTTGAGATTGATTTTCCAGATACAATGACATGGATAGGTTAAAGAGGCACAGCATTCTGATATAGATAGATGATAGATGATTGAAAGAAAGAAAGATAGATACATAGATAGATGATAGAGTGAGATAGATAGATACATAGATACATAGATGGATGATAGATGATAGAGTGAGACGATTAGATAGATAGACAGATAGATGATAGATGATAGATAGATTATAGATACATACATAATACATAGATGATAGCTACATAGATTTTTTAAAATATTATTTTTTAACAGAGTCAGGGTAGGGTTTATTTACAGAAGCATGGGCACCACACATTTACAGCTGTGCCATAAAGTCCACACTCAAATACAGACCTTGTGACCTCCCGACAGCCTCACAAAACGGTGAGAAAAGTGCCTCATGGTGTTCTTGACTTATATATCCTTTGTGCTCCTCCTACATGCAGCTAAGGTCAACTTACTGAGTGGGAGGGGTAACTGACTCCCCTCAACAACTTGGTGAATGTGGGAAGGAGATGTGACTACCGCTTGCTAGCCTAGTGGTCAGAGGACATTTCCAGTTAACACTCCACCCCTTCCTCCAGGCTCTTACATTCTTTTCTACATCTTCCCCAAAAGTCCCTGATCCTTGGAGGGGGTGGTAGGTGTGGGATGATGTTCCTCTGGTTGTGCCAACGCACCGAATTTTCGGGTCTCTGCATCAGATAAATAAATTTTACTAAGTTCTTTTATGTTATTTTCTGTTGGGAGCTGTTAGTCTATTATGTACATAAGCTGTGGCAGGCTTGTTTACTAGGTTTGTGTTCTGCACACCAGTACCTAATCTGCCAAGTCAGGAGGAATGTGTTTATATGGAGAGCCTCACAATACCTGACCTGGAGGCAATAGTGGTAGACAAAAAGATCAAAGAAGCCCTTGAAGTATTTGACCCTTGACCCTCAGATACAGGTAGGAAAAACAGCTGTTGAAACGAATTAAGTTCTTCTGTATAAAAAGGCAGAGCTGAAATAAATGGGGGCTGCAGTCTCTACTGACAGTCCTCCCAAGTATCTTTTCTGTCTCTTGTTTTTTCTTTCAATCCTCACTCCCCCTTTCAGGTACTGTCCGTCTTGGCTGGCTGGCACCGGCAATTTTCTATGTTCTGCAGTTTCCAGATGATGGGTAATTAATACAAGATTACTGGTGATAAATTATAATGTGTCTTTTCTAATCCAGATACCCCAGACTTCTAGCCTTCTTTAAAAGGGGATTTCACCCTAAAAACTGTCATGATTACCTACAAATGATACTTTTTTAAACAATAGAGAAATAGGTCAAAGGGCATGTTTAAGGCAGATATATATTA
>NW_008340206.1:1757373-1758560 GCF_000622305.1 Nannospalax galili
GATGAACATAATCACAAATATCCTGTTCATTAGAAATGACTAGGTTCAGTTGCACAGAGAAACAAATGCTGTTTTGTATATAGTATATAGATAAATTGTCATGTTGGATGATGAGGGTCAGTACTTGGTTGCTCTTTGTCCTTCACAATCTCTCTGTGACATCAGCCTCCTGTAGAGCTTCCTTACTTGGTTCACTGCACTGGCATCCTATCCTGAAAATCTCTAAATCCCTTTGGAAGATTCTGAGCCATATGCTCACGATGGAATCAAGATACAAACACCTCTAGCCTCACTTCAGTGCCCCTGTGTGACACTGTCTGTCATTTGGTAGGGGGCCTACTTCTGTCAAGGGCTAGGAAAAGAAAAGCAGGAAGTTTAATTCTCCTTTCTGTCTCATCCACTAATGCTTAAAGAGGTGACAAAATGGATATTTATTGTCAACTATAGCTACACTGAAATGCTGTGATGTTTTAGGTTACTTCACAAGGCTGGAGGCAAATAAGTCTCGCCTGTTTAAAATGTCACCTGGAAGAAGGCATTTCTTAGATGAATTCTATGTAAAATGTTACATCCTTTAATGTCAATGGGTTTTTTTCTCAGAGTGCAGCTGATTCTTGAGCCTAGAGAGCAAACTGACAGGCTCCTGAGCCATGTGTCATCTGTCTCTATGGTCAGTAAATGGGAGCTTGTTTTCTTTGGTCCTGGAGTCAACTGTGATCATGAGGAAGGATTAAATGACGGCATTACAGATCAGTTAGTTGTCTCATGGCGGGCAGCTGGATACCTGCTTAGCTAGTGGATTTTTCATAAGGTTATTTGTAAATTTCCTCTATTGTTTAGTTTATTTCAACCTGATGTTTTTGTTGGGAAATGGCAATAGAGTTGTAAATAGGATTAATTGATGCATAGTAAGTGTTGAACATTGTAGTAGATTAGTAAGTATATATAACTTGTTTCATTCTTCAAGATACCTATGAAAGGTATACTAGTGCTCAAATTATGAGAATATATCATCTGTCACATCATTATGTTTCCAAATTATGAGTGGGTAGAAAGGAATAGAATGGAGCTTTCAACTACTCCTACCTGATCCTAGTATTGAGAGGCATAAATCTATAGACGTACGTTGATATTAGTATGCATTGAGGATGGGTGTGATTCTAATTCAACCTAACACAGAAAAGTAA
>NW_008340206.1:1758659-1762248 GCF_000622305.1 Nannospalax galili
AACAAATCTGACAGAGATGACAGGTCACCCTGTTCCTTCTTAGCTTCAATTACTTCCTATGGAAATATTTTACTCAGTTCTCTAATTGAGAGGTAATTACCATACAAGAGACTTAAGATGGGTTCATAATCAGAGACGTAGAGAGGGGTTTCACACATTAGATGGTCAACCATTTAACAACTGTGTGTGATAAACCATCTGGACAGAGATGAGGATGTCAGAAGGTGATCTGTTCAGCAGGCAATGAGTTGAGGGTTCTCAATGAGGACAGTTTGTCCTGGACCAATTGCTTGGCTATCATGCATGTTTCTGGTGATGGACATGGATGGATCCACTAAGGCAGAGCCTGGGTCACAAACAGCCTTGTTTGTAGATTCCATTCCATATGGGGGTATTTTTTTAACTGATCATTTTTCTGTCACATGGAAAGCTTGTGCTCTCCTGGGAGTTCTTCATCTCTCCATCTATTTAATCAATCTCTTGCTTGCCTATAAACATTTTCTCCTGAGTATTTCTCTTTACATAACCTCGTAGCCTAAGAGTACTCATAACAAACTTTCCTACAGCTAAGCTCCTTAGGCTTCTTAATTATAGACATGCCAAGAAGTTATGGATGTTTACATTGAAAGTTTCATGCTGAATATTACTTTGTTTTCCCTACTTACATGGACTTATCTTGACCTCCCAGATGCTCAGAGCACTTTTGATGGGAAAAAGTAGCAAACAAGAGGGTTTAAGACTGGTTGGTTAATATACTTTAACATAATAGCTTCATGTGCTGAAGAATGAAGTTAAACACACCTCTCTGTAAACTTCATACTCAGTCTACTGTTAACCTAAACCACACGAAATATACACCTGTACACTGCAATGTTCACTAAATCCTCCAAAGGGCTTGAATCTGTGGCTCAGTGGCTTATTCTTTTCTCTCTATTTTTCTACCCTCAGTTTTTATATTCTACCTTGAGTATGAAGATATCGACAACTAGGTCCACACCTTGTATTCAGTCCTCCATGGAATATATTATACTTACTGACTTTCAAATTTATCTACATATATATAGAATAAAAAAAACCAAGGTTTTAGATTCTATCTGCCGTTCCCCACAATTAATAAAAATATTATCTACAGACTGTTAGGGGCTTAGTGTTAATGACATGTACTTATAGCTTCAGTTTTCTATCAGGATGTCATAGAACATTATGTCATATGGGTGCATTGTAAGAAAATGTGAATTTGTGGTTTAATGCCAGTGCATTCTAGGTTATGTTCATAAAGACTTTTCTGGTGCCTAGAAGTTCCAATTCATTTCCTACTTTCTCATCTATCAGAATCAAGGAATCAGGTATATGTTGAGGTCTTTGATTCATTTGGATTTGAGGTTTGTGCAGGGCAAGAGACCTAGCTAGTTTCATTCTTTTACACATAGCTATCTAGTTTGCCCAGGACCATTTGTTGAAAATGCTGTCATTATTCAATGTGTGTTTGGGGCCTCTTTGTCAAAATTTAGATAACTCTAGGTATGTGGACTTAAATATGGGTCCTCAATTATATTCTTTTGATCAATTTTTCTCTTTGCATGTCAATATCATGCTGTTTTATTATAGCTCTCTAGTAAAATTTAATATCAGGGATGGTGAAAATTCCAGAATTTCTTTCAGTGTTTAGGATTATTTTTGGATGCTGTGATGTGTGTGTGTTGTGTATATGTGCTTCCCTATAAAATTTAAGATTATTTTGCAATTTCTGTGAAAATTTTTGTTGAAGTTTTAATGGGGATAGCATTTAATCTCTAATTGCTTTTGGTAAGATGGCCATTTTCACAATATTGATCCTACTGATCCATGAGTGTGGGAGGTCTTTCCATTTTATTATATCTTTTCAACTTCTTTCTTAATGTCTTCAAGGCATTAAGGCCAACAGTTGATAAGTAAGACCTCATGAAACTGAAATGTTTCTGTACTTCAAAGGACTCATCGTTCAAGTGAAGAGGCAACCTATAGAATGGGAAAAGTTCTTTATCTATCATACAACTGACAGAGGGTTAGGATCTAGAATATACAAAGAACTAAGAAAACAAAACATAAAAAAACAACAAAAAACAGTTAAAATTGGGACAAGGAACTAAACAGAAAGTTCTCAAATGATGAAACAAAAATGGCTGAGGAATATTTTAAAAAGTGTTCAAGGGGCTGGACTTGGTCGCACATAACATTAACCACCATTAATCACAGCACTCAAGAAGCAGAGGCAGGTGGATCCTTGTGAAATCAAGGCCACCTGGTTTATATAATGAGTTCCAGGTCAGCTGGGGCTACAGAGATACCCTGTCTCAAAAATATATTTAGCCATAATACAGTGAAATGCAAATTAAAACTACTTTTATATTTCATCTCATCCATGTAGGAATGGCTAAGATCCAAAACGCAAATGATGACAGATGCTGGTGAGGATGTGGGGAAGGGGAACACGTATTTCCTGCTGGTGAGAGTCCAAACTGGTGTAACATTATGGAAATCAGTGTGGAGGTTCTCAAAATGCAAAAAATATATCTTTCATATGATCTAGCCATATGACTCTTGGTCATATACCCAAAGGATCCTGTAACCTACTACAGAGATACCTGTTTGTATAAAGGGTGAGTTTAATGTGGTGGGAAATTAAATGGCTAGGGCAGAGGAAGTAAGAGACTTGTATTAAAACTCAGTATATATACATACACAGACACAATATAAAAAGTATTTAAAGATAGACACCCTATAATCAGGGTTCAGTAGCCTTTTTTATACCAGCAAATGAAAGCCCAGTGTCTGAGATGGACTCCTTCTTTGGGGGTTGTTGACCAGAGAGAACCCATAGATCCTCAGACAGCTTTGGCTATTGTCATCACACTTGGTTACCCACCAGAATTGGATTGTGAGACCTACTGACGAAGGCACTACATACTGAGTCACAGAACATACAAAGAGAAATCAGTCTGGCCTTGACCTTGAAGCTGCATCCCTGCTGGCTAGTTTTCACAATACTAGAAGGTGCTATGTTGCTGACAGAGAAAGGCAATCATCGACCTTGCCCAGTCTGAACCCGGCAAACTACGGGGGCTGCTGACTTGGTAAAATATGCCCAATGGTGCAATAGTGGCACGACTATTAGGAGAGTAACCAACCATCTTCTAACTGAATATAATTCCAACTTCACAACAGGGAGACCATTCCTGACACTGTTGTCAGGGCAAGAACTTGTTTCCAGAATCACAGTTATCATTCTGCTTAATAGACACAGTATTAAGCTGACTAATAATGACTTAACACAGAGATTAACAGAGACCCACCACAAGTAAATGTCCTAAAATGAGACCACAAAGTGCTAAGACCTAAATGGGACACCTGTATTGCATTGCCTACACAGAAGGCTTTGAGAATGTTGTAGATGAGGGGGAGGAATGAGTGTAAGAGCCAAAGGTGGTAGATGAATACAAGGAAACTGTTGTCTGGACACAACGGGGCAGTTATTCATATGAACCTATACCACTTATAACTGTATGCACAAGACTTGTGTAAACTAAAGCCTGATTGTACAGGGGTGGAG
>NW_008340206.1:1764436-1765922 GCF_000622305.1 Nannospalax galili
CACTTGGGATCTTAAACTTACTAATATGATGTAGATTCAATTTTCTCTGTAACGGCTGTCAAATTCTGAGTTTAAACCTCAATATTTCAGTCAACAATCTGCAGCAAAACCCTAGAGGACAATGCACAGCAATTCTGAATCAAGGAAGAGTAAATAGTCTAAATAATGAATGGATATCTGCCAATATAAATCAGTGGCAATTATGTCCCTCAGCCTCCTAAATATTTAACCTACCCAATTATAGTCACTTGGTGCTTTAACTAGAGTAAACACAGTGAAAAGGAACTGCTGTGTTTAAGTTGAGTATAAAATAATGGAGAATGCTCATTTTTAGATATGGTGATTTTAGTCCCTTATTTTTTTTTCTTTTAAAGAGTAGAATAGAGTTGACATACACAATTGAGTTTTATTTAGAAGAATGGTTTTGTCTCTGCTGCATTCTGGCTATTTTACTCCAGACAAGTCTGCTGTTTGTTTTTTTGTGGTTTTTTTTTTTGTTTGTTTGTTTGTTTTTTCTATTTCTTCATTTATTACATAGAAACAAACAAAAATATTATTTAATGCCACCTACCTGTCATAGATGCTTTGGTTATTAAAAACTGTGCAAGGGGGCTGGAGCGATGGCTCAGTGGTTAAGAGCACTGGGTGCTCTTGCAGAGAACCCAGATTCAGGTCCCAGGACCCACATGATGACTAACAACCATCTGTATCTCCAGTTCCAGGGGACCTGATGCCATCTTGTGGTATCTACAGGCATTGCATTCAGGGGTGCTCTTCACATACTTGCAGCCAAAACACCCATAGAAATAAAATAAAAACATTGATGCCTATCAGCTAACGAACAGAAAATTAAAGTATGATGCACTTGCACAATGAAATGTTATTCATTTGGTAAAAAAAGATAGGTGAAGTGATCTAAATATGATCAAAATATATCGTATGAGATTCACAAAAACTTCAACAAAAAGTAAAAAAATAAATTAAGAAAAATTATGAAGTTCAGAGGTAAATGGATAGAATTGGAAACAAACATCCTGAGTGAATTAACCAAGACCCAGGAAGACAAAGGTCACATGTTCTCTCTTGTAACTGGATGTTATTGAACTCTTAGATACGCATCTTTCAATTGTTGAATCCAGAGAGGTCAGGAAACTAATAAATGGCTGTAGGGAGGAAGCTTCATGGGATGCAAGATAGAATGTGGTATTAAAAAGGGAATAAAGTGTCTGGAGAGATGGCTCAGCGGTTAAGAACACTGACTGCTCTTGCAGAGGACCCAGGTTCGATTCCCAGCACCCACATGGTGGCTAAGAACCGTCTTTAACTGGAGTTCCAGGGGAATCCGAAACCCTCTCCTGACCTCCACAGCATCTTATGACACAGGTGCACTCACACATACAGGCAATACACTCATACACATAAAATTAAAATATAATAATAATAAATTAAAATAAAATAAAATAAAAAGGGAATAAAGGTAGTCATA
>NW_008340206.1:1769013-1772163 GCF_000622305.1 Nannospalax galili
TGGGAGATGTAAGACAAATAAACCCTTTCCTCCCCAAGTTGGTACTGGTCAGAGTGTTTTGTCACAGCAATAGAGAACAAACTAAGACACACACTATATTAATATAGATAAAAATATATGAAATTAGGCAGGATTAGTAAAGGGTGGTACAGTTAGAAGAGGAATGTAGGTATGATTAAAATATGTTGTACAAAGCTCGCACAAATTCAGTAGAAACAATAAAAAGTAACCTACCACTCCAAAAATTGAAAGATATGTAAAATGTTGTTAAAAATTAAAAATATTGTAAATTTCAAAGTGATCATTCAATGTAGAATGAATTCTACCCCCTTGTTTGCTCAATTTGTCTGTGTTTGGCGTTGGAACATGTCGAGCAGCATCTAGAGGCAGATATACAGAAGTTCACGGAGGATGTTTTAGCCTCAGCTCCAGCATGCCGAGATTATTGAGGTCGTCCTTTGCTGAAACAGGGAAAACAAAATTCAAAACAACCTGGAAACCGAGCACATTTTCTTGGATTCATCAGAGAACTGATATTACAAAATGAACAACTTCATGATAGTGTAGCTGGAGAAGCAGAAGGAAATGCAGATGTTGCTTACTTGACAAACAAACTGTTGAGATGCACAAGGTCACGTAGAGGCTTAAATAATTGTTTCCTGAATGTTAACTGTAAACTATCTAAAAATGACAAAACTACACACACACGCGTGCACACACAGTATAACACTGTCATATGAGGCAGATTCATAATTACAGCACACACAAACACACATACACACAGACACATACAAACACACACATGCACTAAGACACACACAGATACACACACACACACACACACACACACACATGTGCGTACACACAGGCTTTCATTCCAGGATTCCTCTTTGTTCTGTTGGTGAGAATATTAACCAGGAGGGGAAGGAGCTGTTGTGGAAGGAAGAAAATTCATTATGAACAGGGTTAGGCATCTCTCTCTTGAAGATAAAAGCCCAAACTCCCTGGTAATGATGAGTTTTGGATTCTTCACAAAATATATCTGGTAATTTCTCCAAATTTGTTCTCCAATTCAAAGACCCCCTGATCCCAAATAAAAACTTTCTGGATTTTTTTCTAGATACTTTAAAAATTATTCTAGAATTTTTATAAAAAATATTTTTAAAAGGGTGGTGGAGAGATGGCTCAGCAGTTAAGAACACTGACTGTTCTTGCAGAAGACCCAGGTTCGAATCCCAGCACCCATATGGCAGCTAACAACTGTCCATAACTCCAGTGATCTAACAGCCTCTTCTGTCCTCTGGGGGCATTGCATGACACAGGTGCACTCACCTACATGCAGGCAATACATGCATACACATAAAATAAAAATGGTAAATAAAAAATATTTTAAAAAAATATCCTAGAATTTGTATGTTGAAGAAATAAACAATACCATCAATATAATTCTGAAAGTGGAGTGGGAAGGCTCATTTCACCTTATTTAAAAATTTATCTTAGACACTTTGTAATCAATACAATATTACACTGTCATCAGAGGCAAGTTCATCAATGCAATAGAATAGAAAATCTGGAAAAATAAGCACAAAAAAAGAGGAACACTCTTTCAAGTTCTGGGACTGACCTTTCTATACAAAACCATTAAACTAAAAGAGCATTTATGATCTACCACAAAACAACTCAAAATGAATTAGAACCTCAAATGTGAAGTATGATACCACAAAACTTCTAGAAAAATGTACAAGAGATATGCATAAACTCAGGTCTTACTATTGAGTTCTATAAATCTGTAAGATAGAGTTACAAAGTAAAAAATGTTGAATTGACTTTAAATATAAAATGTATTTATAAATGTTTATAAATAGTTGATTTTGCAGGGCCAGGCATGGTGGCACACACCTTTAATCCCAGTGCTCAGATATATATAAAATAAAAGTAAAAGAACAATTCATAAACAGAAACTAGATATAAGCATCAGATAGTTAGCAAGACATCATGAAATAAAACAGCATAAATGACTAGGGAAGCCCCATGGAAGATGTGTTGCTGGATTCCTGCTAAGGACTGTCTTCTCCACAGATGGGCTTCTGCCTCCTGTTTTCAATCTTGGCATTTTTATACCTTGGGAAATAAGAGTAACTTCTGAAGGAAATGGTTTACTTTTTAGCTTTCTCAAGACAGTGTTTTTGATATTCTTAACTGTTTGCTGTTCTTTTACCCTGTAACAAAGTTAGACCAGTCTGGCCCAAAACAGGGGGTTTTAGAGGACACTGAAATATATATGATGGAGTCTGGGACAAGAGAGCCCTCTCTGCTCTCAGAATCCGCTTACAACAAACTTAAAGAGCACATGACCATCTACAAATATAATGTTTTCCTGGTATGATGGTTTGATTTGAAGTATGATGGGTAATCTGGGTTGCCAAGTGACCCATGTAAGAAGAGAGAACCCCAATTGAGGAATTCCCTCTTTAAGACTGGCCTGTTTGCTCATCTATGGGACAGTTTCTTGTTTTCTAATTAAAACAGGATGGCCAAGCACACAGTGGGTGGTGCCATTCTTGGGCAGATGGTTCTGGTTTATGTAATAAAGGTAGCTGATCAAGCGAGAGAAAGAGAACCAGTAAGCACCATTCCACCACGGTCTCTGCTTCAGTTCCTGCCTCCAGGTTCCTGCCTGATTTCCTGCCACGGTTCCCAGAGTGACGAACTGTGACATGCAAAAGTCAAATAAACCCTGTCGCTGCCCAACTTTGTTTTGGTCCCTGTTTTATCACAGCAACAGAAAGCAAGCCAGACATGAAATATCACACGTAAAGGCTTATATGTTGAAGACTTGCTCTTCATCTCTCAGGTAGGGTAAAATTGAAAGCTTATTGGACCATGGCATGCTAAGGACATCAATGGGTCAATACACTGACAAGTGCATAGCTAAAGGGGCAATAAAGAATTGTGCCCTATTGAGGACGTCGGTCACAGATGTTGTGCCTTCAAAGGCTGGACTTTCTTCTCTGTCTCTTCTCACTCACCACAGGCCACTAAAATGGATGCAGGTGGTCATCCACTGAGACCTCTGAAACAGTGAGTCATCTATCTGTGGTGATTTGAATGAAATTGCCCCCCTCCCACCCGCCATTGGTTCCAAGCATT
>NW_008340206.1:1772586-1777772 GCF_000622305.1 Nannospalax galili
AAGCACTTTTCGTTGTGAACATTTGAAAGATATCTTGGAACTGTCTCAAGAACTGTTCAAATTCCACTCACCCACTCATCTCAAAATCATGTTATTAAAGGTTTTAACTCATTAGAAAGACTTTACTTTGAGAAATGAGATTCGTTCCTCCTTGCCACTACAGGGCCTCCTAGGCATGTTTTCCTCCACATTGGCCAGCGAAAAGCTTAGATGTCACCTATAGTCATGACCCAAGTGGGCACAGCTCCTCCCTGAGCTGATATTTCATTATCATCCACGTGATATGGATTAGCAGGTATTCAGAATGCAAGCATTATATGTCATGAAAGAGTTCACTTGGACTTCAAAGGGAAGCCTCAGAGACCACGAAATGTTTGGCGTGATTAGAATCCAGGCTAGCAGCTTCTGAGAGGGCGCAGAGTGAAGTCTAGAGAGAGAAGCCCAAGCTGAAATAGAAGCCAAGGATGTTAGTATGCCAGGAATATTCTGTCTACTGAGGAGAGTCAGAGAGACCGAACGGGGCCAGCCCAAGAAAGAAGCCGGTTGTATGCAGTAGAGCCAGCAAAGCTAAAGCATGAAAGAGTTCACTTGGACTTCAAAGGGAAGCCTCAGAGACCACGAAATGTTTGGCGTGATTAGAATCCAGGCTAGCAGCTTCTGAGAGGGTGCAGAGTGATGTCTAGAGAGAGAAGCCCAAGCTGAAATAGAAGCCAAGGATGTTAGAGATGCCAGGAATATTCTGTCTACTGAGGAGAGTCAGAGAGACCGAACGGGGCCAGCCCAAGAAAGAAGCCGGTTGTATGCAGTAGAGCCAGCAAAGCTAAAGCAACAGGTCTGCTCAAGCCCTTCAGCATCACATATGTTGTCAGATGAAGATCAGAGATATGTAATTTCAGGGCCTTTTCTCTATGTATTTGTTGCAGATTGTTAGTCATAAGATTCCCAGTCCTCTGGGACACCGTCAGCACTAAGTGCCACAGTTCTCCCCTGTGTTTCCCTTTGAAGGTGTTCTACCCTATTCACTTAGAATCACAGAATAGTAAGCCTAGACATCCCTGCCCATACTTGATTATTATTAAAGTTTGCCAGTGTTCCCTGCAGCAAGAAAAGCCTGTAGTTTATGTGGAAATTTTCAAGCTGGAAGCAAATTTTGTAAACTCATGCATTTTCATTAAATGCCACCTGTTTAACGTATAAAGATTGTTACCTGTAACAAATATGGTAAGCTGAAAAATTACACAGAATTTTCTAGAAAATATAGTTGAAAATAAGAAAAAAAATATTTGCCACTTTATGACTAAAAATTCTCAATCCACTGGAAACCTGAAATTTGTTGTGAAAAAAATTTCAGAAGGGTTTTTGTGTTTATTCTTGTTAGAATTACAGTGACTGACAGTTTTCTGTCAAAATTTTTCTATTGAAGTGTTTAATAATTATTCACAGATAAATGATTTGCTCTCCTTTATGAGGGTCTAGGAATATCAACTGGAAATTTTCTCCATGGATGACAAGAATGACAACTGCTCTTAGAGATGTGCTGAGGTCTTAGTGACAGATGACAGGAGCTTGCTGGTAAATGACATTTTCTTGGTGTCTTTCATGAAAAAGAAAACTCATTTGTAGTACAACTGGGGACCTTGTGACACCTGAGAATGGTGGTACATTAAATCCTTGATGTAATTGTATTCATGCATTAAATTGAATATTGATTTGTTTTTAAATTTGTGAATGACATTATTGCTATGACATAGTAACATTATCTTTATGCACCTGTTGATTGTCAGAATATCATTTAGTGAAATAACATCTTGTCACTTTCACATTACAGATGAGTAAGCTAAAGATAAAAAAAAAAAAGTTTAATGAAACCGTGCCCCTATTTCTTGTTGAGACAAGTTTCACCCAAACTATTCCAGAAGTAATCACTTAAACCGGGCTCGGTAAGGAATATATTCAAGCTAGTGAAGAATCTTGGAGGAAGTGACACATTGGGTTCCTCATTGACTTACAAAATGCAAGTCATTTTTAAGATGATGCTGATGTGTTTTATTTTTCCTGAAGTCTTCATAAGTGTAAAATCTATTCATGATGAAATTCTAGTGTTTAAATAAGCAGAAAATTCTCCATCCCTGACTCACAAACAAGAACACTGAAGTGGCTCCTTATCCATTATTAAAAATACTTTTGACAAAAGCTTTATGAATTGCCATTAACAACCAGTTCTCGAATGGAGAACCCATGAATACTAACTACAGAATTTAGTAGCATAAGGCTCAGATTTGTAAATTCATTTGGGAGATATTAAAATCTATAGCCACAGAAATAGCTTCAGTATCTTCTTGGAAGAAGCCTAGAGCTAAATCAGAAGCGTATATCCTAGTTCAATTTAGTTTCAGTGTTTTTTACTACTGAAATGTCAAGAAATGCAATCATTGAATCACTTTCCTGGACCTGAGTGTTTGATCAGGACATGAATAATCTTCAACAGGAAAGCACAGTCAATGAAGCTGGGAGAACTGTGTTTGGAATGTCCCTGTGTCATTACACCCTGCATAAGATAAGGATAGTGGCACCCTGCATCCTTATACGATTCACTACCTCCCTATTCTTACAGTCTTCTAAGGGCCAAAGTCTGCACATCATAATACATGGATAATAACCACATCTTGCAATTTTGTTTTGTATCATTTCAGTTTTTATATCTGAAATGTTTATCTCATAAACTGGAATTCTTATATAAAGCCTAAAATGTTTAAATAAACTGAAATTCTTTTTTTTTTTTTAACATTGATGACTTTTCCTGGACAGACATGAATAAAACTCTATTCTCATATAAAGGCAAATAAATGATTCCACCCAAATCTATCTGGGTGTAGCATTGGGTTTCCTGGAATTGCTTAAAGGAGCATGAGAGACTCAGCTACATTGTCAGAAACCTGCTCCAGCATGGACAACAGCCAGGGAGAGATACATCTCTGGATGGCTTAAAGGTAAGCACCACACAGTCTCCTCTCCTCAGCCACCATTCAGTACTTCCATAATCTCTGTCCAGTGCAACGAGTCTCCCTACTTTCTTGTGAAGCTGAAGAACCTTTCTGCCTCACTGAAAGTGAAAAAATTTCAAACCTGAATAAAATAGCTTCTCAATGACCCTTAAATTATTCTTCATCCTTAATTAATTATGTAGCTTTGCCCAAGTTACACATTTGCAAGTTCACTTTGTGTAGGAAGATCGTAGGTATCTACATTTTTGGAAAAAATCTATGTCATTTGTTACCTTAGCATAATATTTTATATAGCACTATAAGAATTTGCAATCGTTTTTACTAAAAGCATAGATATTACATTATGGAATACGAGGTCAATTTTTCATATATTGCCTTTATAATTTAAGATTTTATGTCTTACAGGGTTTTTACTGAGTTCAATATTGTATGACTGAATTAATTCAACTGTGAACCTAAAAGTTTACAGCCACCTTTGAAAGAGGTGCATCCTTGCTCTGGAGTGTGTTATTGAATATGTTAAAGCTGTAATGAAATGCTTCTTCTAATCATGTGGTTATTAAATTAAAAAAATTTTAAAAAAATGAACTGTAAAAAGAAGATTTCTCTTCTTTGTGAATTACAAATTATGACAAAAATCATCCACTGCAGGGGAGGTGTGACCCTTGCCCATGTTTAGGAGTATATTAGTGAGGAAAGAGTTCAAGCATTTTGAGTCACTACAGTTAATAATGTTGCATACCAGGGTCATAAAAATGAAGGTGATGGCCAGATGAAGCTATACTCATATTAAGCTGATCTTGTAAGTAGTAAATTAAGCTTTTCTGGGTACTTCCTCAAATTCTAATGAGGCATCATGAGATGATATCTTGAAATTCTTCATCTGTGTTCTTCTTGCTTGCCTTAAGTATATTTTTTTGAAAATATTTTTAAAATTTCATTTGTTATTTTTATTTTATGTGTATGCATGTATTGTCTGCATGTAGGTAAGCGCACCCTTGTTGTACAATGCCTGCAGAGGACAGCAGAGGCTGTTGGATTCCCTGGAACTGGAGTTGTGGACAGTTGTTAACTGCCATGTGGGTGCTGGGATTTGAACCCGGGTCTTCTGCAAGAACAACCAGTATTCTTAACTGCTGAGCCAAAAAAAAAAATTTGTTGAAAATATTTTACTGAGATTAGGTTCTGAAATCTAGAGATCTACTTTACATAAATCTGATGCTCTGGAATTATACTAATAATATAAATCAATCAATTTAATTTGCCCTCCTAAAAGGGAAGGTAAAACAAACAATTGCCAAAGTTTCCTTAGGTTGGGTTGTGATTTCTTTTTTAAATTTTTTATTTATTATTGATTTGGGTTTTTTTTTAATGTGTATGAGTGTATTGCCTGACTGTATGTAAGTGCACCTGTGTTCCATGCAATGCCTAAGGAAGTCAGAAGAACGCACAGATCCCCTGAAACTGGAGCTACAGACGTTGTCAGCGGCCATGTGGATGCTGTAATTGAACCTGGGTCTTCTGCAAGAGTAACCAGTAACCCCTGAGCTATATCTCCAGCTCAGGTTAGGATTTTGTCTCCCAGTTGGCTAGTTCCTCCAGTGGGCGGGTCCTGCCACAGAGTGTGGACTACAGGTGTGATGGCTGGGAGCCATCTTGGAATCTAAGCCTTGAGCCCAGTCAGAGCCCCTGCAGAAACAGCTAAAAGACAGAATGGACTGACTTTTGTGGACTTGGGGCAATCGCTGGCCCCAGAGGCGAGAGCTGAATTATGGGCATGGCAGGGTTTGATAAGGCGGGTTCTGGTGTGCAGGCGGGGCTAGGCACTGGGTACTCATTCCTTTGTAAATTAATAAATACACATAAAATATATTATATGGTTTGTCAGATCACGCAGGAGACCCAGAGAGAATTTAGGCCACAGATTCCTTACTCACATGCTGACGGGAGGAGGAAAGACAATGTCTTGTGATTGGGACGCTTGGTGGGCCTAGTGGAGGAACTCACGTTGAAGGACATTTACGGATCCAAATCAGACTCTATAGGTTATACTACAAACACACACACACACACACACACACACACACACACACACACACTCACACAGAGATATAGATAGATGATAGATGATGATGATAGATAGATAGATAGATTGATAGATAGATAGATAGATAGATGAGA
>NW_008340206.1:1777838-1780338 GCF_000622305.1 Nannospalax galili
GTGGGGTCATTGGGTTTGGTGTGGATAGTGAGGGGCAGAAATCTAAATACCATCAAACTACTATCAAACTAGATTTTATAAAAATCACAAAAGTTCAATAAAAATAAACAAATCCACATATCTCTGTTCTATAGCCCTGAGGCTGTACTTAAAACCTCAGGAAAAAGAGATAGCTGTCATTTCGCATTTCACATAACCAGACTATATAATGGATGGGTTAGAGCAGATTAAGCTCCAGGGCAATGTTAGATCAGGCCGCTGTCACCATGTCTGCTCACATGTCACCTGAGTTCCCTGGGGTTCTCTTGTACTATCAAGCAAACCATATAACATATCTTTATGTGCATTTATTATTATTGTGGGGAGGAAGGAGAGGGGAGTAACAGAGGAACGAGTATCCAGTGCCTAGACCCACGCCTCAGGGTGGTGTGGCTCAGAGCCCACCCTATAGACCACGCCATGCTCATAGTCACCACTAGCATTTGCTCATGCCTCAAGCGCCAGTGATCTTGCCCCATGTCCCTAAGTGTCTGGCCATTCTGTCCTTGAGCTGCTGCGTAAGGCTGTGCATTCCCCATAAAATGGCTCCTGTCTTCTGTTCCAACATGGCTCCCAGCAGCCCCCCACCCCCAACAAGTCATCCACACTCCTTGGCAGGCCCTGCCCCTTGGACGAGCTAGCCAATTGGGAGACATCCTCTCATGAAAAACAGTGCTATCCCACAGTGAGGCTAAGAGCACAAGTCCCGCATAGCTTCCTGCTTCATCCTGATTCCCTGTGATTCTCCATCAGTTGGTCATCTTTATACCTATTCTTAGAAAGGCATGTCCTAAGGCTTTGATGGATGTTCAGTACTGTGCACAGTGCTGCAAGTACACAGTGTATTTTCTCCCACATATACTATGTAATGGTTAATTCAATAATTAGGCACAGTGATATGTTAATAAAATTAATAATTAAGGGGAATAATTACAACAACATTCTGTAATAAAAGTCATACAAATACAGTCTCTCACAGTGTCCTAAGTTATCTCCCACTGTTTCTACTGATTTTCAAATCTCTTACTATACTGCAGTTTAGTTTTAGTCTGCATGACCTCATACTACTGAAGCAGAGGCAAGCCAGAACACTGGGCCAGAGATGAATATTTATCTGCTTTGTGAGATCTTTTCTCCCCAGTTTTGGGTCACAATTTTCATCCTTGCTAGTTTAGCATATGGCCCATCCTGTTTGCCCTTTTTTCTATTTTAGAGTTAAGAATAATTTCATTTACAAATATTTACTTATATTCCTAGCTTGGTTCACCTCATATTTTCTTATAAAACAAAACTGAACTCAAATTCTGTAGGGTTAAAATTCAAGGAAATATTAATTACCAACTTAAATAGAAATTTTTTAAATTCTTATTTGCCAATTTCATGGATGAATATATCATATTTTGATCCAATTCACCCCCTATTCCTTCCCCCAACTTCTCACATAGCCCCCCATGACTTTCCCTCTCAACTTCTTTCATTCATTAACTTTTAAAACCACTGAATCCACTTAGAGCTGATATGTGTAGATGGGTTAGGGTCATCCACTGGAAATGGGCAGCTTACCAGGGCTCACATCCCTGAAGAAAGCAGACACTATCCTTCTTCCAAGACTCATCCATTGCTAATAGCTCAACTATAGGATTTCGTTAGCCCCTCCTCCATCTGTGCTCGAATTTTGGCTGGCTAGGTCTTGTACATATAGAGTCACAACCACTGTGAGTACATGTGTTTAGCAGCTCTGGGTCAATATATCTAGAAAACACTGATTTTGTCAGCTGTGCTCCACTACCTTTGGATTTTACAATCTTTCTGTCTCCTCTTCCATGATGATCCCTGAGCTTTGTAATACAATGTAGGTGTCCCATTTAGGGGTGAGCACTGCACAGTCATTTATTCTTTGCAGTTTGACCAGGTGTGAATCTCTGTATTAATTATTATCTGCTGCAGAAAGGGATGAGCAATGAAATGGTCTATGGCTACAGAGTTTTTAGAAGTCAGTTTAATATTATGTTCATTTAGCAGAATTCTAATAGCAGGTTCATACACTGGAGCTGTGACTTCAACAACCATGAGTTCTTGGTCCAAGTAACAGCACCAGACATAAATTGAGTTTTGAGAACTAGGCCTTAAATTCCATCAGGAAGTGATTTGTTACTTCTAGAACCCTCATGCCACTAGTGCACCAATGAGCATGTCTTGCCAATCTGGTTGTTATTGTAGTTCACAGGTATACAGTTGGTAAGGTTACTGATTGCTTTACTTCTCCAGTAACATTTGTTGCTTGTAAATTTTGTATTATGTTTTTGCTTTTCAATTGAGGTTCCTTGCGGTCTCCATTAGTCCACTTACCATGGTTAACCAGAAAGAAAACATGGAAGAGAAAATTTCTCCAAATTATTTTTTTAACTTTTACAAAAACTTTATTGAGAATTTCATACATGCATATAAGGTGTTTTGATCA
>NW_008340206.1:1780564-1791829 GCF_000622305.1 Nannospalax galili
TGGCTACTTTTCTTTGGGGTCTTTTTACCCTAACTGCCTAGCCAATTCCTACCTCCTATGCTTATCACACCATCCTCAGTGGGTCTATCTAAAAGACTCCCAGATTGCATAACTCTTATCTCTAGGGGGAACAGAAAGTCCCTGAATCATGAATGGGAGATGTGAAGGAGAAGTAAAGGCAAAAGTAATTAGCATTACAAGTTCTAGACAGGGAACTAGAAAAAAGTAAAACAGGGCAATTTTAAAATGTTCATATGAGAGTCCATTGGATTTTCTTAACAAGGGCTTCCAAAAGCATCCCTCTATTGGGCTTCTACTCATTTTTCTTTTGTCTTCCAAGGCTGGACTAGTTGACTGGGAAGAGTGGCTGGATACTCAGTTGACGGTCCAGTGACCCTGCTTGGCATTCCTTTAATGAATGAGCACAACCATCAACAAGCCCAATTGTGACTGTTTAGCCATCAGGCTTTGTTATCTTTACATCACTGACTGCTGTTTTCTATTCCCACAATTTACGAGGAAGCTGGTCAGAAGTACAATCTAAGTCCGACTAGTTTTTCTCTCTCTACAAGAAGATCTTATTGTGCCAGCAGCTGAGAACCACAGCTTGAAGTCTACCTTCTCATTCTCTCCAGGTTTTCAAAAGTCCTTCCTTCACTGTGGCACTCATCACATCTCTCTGTATCTGACACCTGCCTTTCTTGGCTTTTAATTTCAATAACGAAGAGCCTTTATTTTCATCAGCAAGTGTTGGAGTCCTACGTGGAATTTTTAAAAATCAGGTATACACAGAGAACTGACAAGTAGCTCTTACGGAACTCCAGCTTCTCCACTCCTGCAGGTCCCAGGTATCTTTACCTGTTCACTTGACCTTCTGTTTTTTATACAGAGTGACCCTGTATCATCAAGCAGTAACCTTCATGGTGGTGCCCACCTCCTTACTCCAGTACAGTTTTGAATGTTCAGTGCTCATCTCTATCACCATACATTCATTTTTTTTGTCCTTTGCCCACTGTCTCTGTTCTATAACTTATCTTTCCTGTACAAACATGACCTGAGACCTTGTTTCCATCCATTCGAGACCTTGTTACCATCTGTTCTTTCCATTTTATTACATTATCATATTTTCATTATACTTTTTCCCTGACATCTTTCTTAAAGAGATTAATAAAATATTTGACAGTTTTGGTGACTGACAATACTGATTAGCAAGAAAGCTGTCAGTCTATAGGTCCCTGAATCTTAACACTGGAACACACCAGGACCTGTCTGTAACACTGGAACACACCAGGACCTGTCTGTGCCATTTCAAGTTTTCATCGAAATGTAATGTTCCTCTCTTCTCCACAAAGCTGATTGCAGAAACAAGCACCCTTAGCCTTCCCTTCCATCAAGTTACCTCACTTCTCTGAAAGGAGATATTTATACTTACTACGTGCCATTTCTACTAGCTGTTGGGGAATCATGCACTGAGAGGACAGAGTGTGTATCTCTTTGCTCTCTCTTCTCTCAGTATTTCATGCTTGAAGTAGGTCTGATTCTGTCATTGTCAATGCTGATTCAACTCTTTTCAACAACTATCATCAAATTCTAAATGCGGGGAGTTAGGAAGATGTAGCCATTCTGATAATTGACCTAAACTTTAGCTTTATTAGTTAGCTGGACTTATTCTTTCAAAATAGCAAACCGCGGGCATTTGTGTGTTAAATCAGTCACAGCAGGGAAAGAACCCCATTTCATTGATTCCATTCCATTCAGTTCTCTCTTCTAGTATTGTTTACCTATTCCATTACACCCTCACTGGGTCAATTTTTCATTTGTTGCGATCCCTATCAAAGTCGAACTATGTATTTGAATGACCCTTAGAAGTTCCTCTTTAGCTCCAAAAATATTAGTATTTGACAAGAGTACTGTACAGGAAACCAGACCTTGGTGTGTTGCTGCCACTGTCATTTGGTACCCTCCCATGCCGTGACCATGGATGGCACCAGAGGCCTGAATCATCTAGACGCAACATTTTAATGATATTTGTGGTGGTTGTTGATTTCCTGTAACTTTAACTCATAGTAAGCAGATTTAACTGCATAGGCTTTTAAAGTCTACTGAACTGGAAGTTATAAGAAACTGACAATATGTTTGCTGTTTTTTTAATGTATTTTGTTATCACAGAATGTAGACAATATACCCAATCACACAAATTTTATTTGATTTAATCTACAAGCTCTAATTTTAGTTGTGTAATTCAAAGGCCTTGATTATAGGCAAATTTTCCAAGAAGAACAGACCTTATTAACTAGTGGGTAAAGTGAACAGTATTCTTTTTATATGGAACTATATCAACACTATAGATTTAGATTGTACTAAACTTAAATGTAAGTCTAAGGAAAAGATTAATAAGAACCTTAGATACACTTACTTAGGTTTCTTTAGAGAAGACGTAATCTCACAGAAAAGTATTTGCCATTTTGGATAACAACATGGAGAAACGAAGAAACTATAAATCAGTGTTTATTTAATAGTTCTGATCTTAAAGTACAGGTCATCTGCTCACCAACCATCACTCAATCATCCATTTATTTGTTTACAGAATAAAAAGAGACAATAGAGATCTTACTGCTGAAGAGTTGCACCAGAGCAAACAAACCAACAAAAAAACAGCAAGAAAACTACCAACACTAAAAATGAGAAATTAGGTACCAAATTGATCAGTGACCCCTTAGGAGTTAATATCCCCAAATTTATGCACAAGAGTCAGTCCTCTTTAAGCTGTGAATCAAGAATAAATAATAAAAGAACATGGGAGATTCTTAAAGAATAAATAGACTTTAAGGCTCAATATTTAACACTGTTTGAATGTGAAAGATATGAAATACAAGTGCATCATCTTTTATGCTGACAAATGTGTCTTTAGATAATGGCATTACCATGGGTGAGGTAGCCTTGGACAATTTAAATAAATTACATGTATAGTAAATAAGTTATGCATACATATACACAGAGATGAGAAAGAAAGACGATTATTAATGGGAGCGTTGATGAAAATTTTCATGGATGGTTAATGTTTTGGTGGATTCGAGATTCTGTTTTTGTTTCTCAAGTTAAGAGGCTCTGCAGGGCCGAATCTGGAGAATAAAGCAGGAAGCAAATTACTGGAGAACAAGGAGAAGGATTCGCCCCACCCCTGAGGCCCAGAGGGAATTATTGTGGCGAGGAAAGGATCCACAATTAAAAGTTTAAAATCATAAACACACAAGAATTAATTGGAAGAGAGGAGAAAAAAGACTAAATGCTGAAATTATATATGATTATTTGAAGAAAAGGTTTTAAAGGAAAAATTGCAGTAGGCCAAAGCCACCAACATACACCTTGTCTTCTTGAGGTGGACGTTAGCACAGTGACATCAGCTGTGTCAAGGCAGTGTTCTGTTGTGGCGTTCCTTCAGTTGAGGTGGAAATAACCCATAGAAAGCAGAGGTAGGTGCTACTGTCATATGTGTCTAAGTTTTGTAAGATGCACAGGATTTCAAATCCTATCCTATGAGAATGAAGGAGCACAGAGAACTCATTTCTGTCCGTTGTATGAAAAGCTTAATATCCGGGGCTGGAGAGATGGCTCAGTGGTTAAGAACACTGATTGTTCTTGCAAAAGACCCGGGTTTGAATACCAGCACCCACATGGCAGCTAACAACTATCCATAGCTCCAGTTCCAGGGGAACCAAGGGCCTCTCTCTCCTCTATGGGCATTGTACAGCATGGGTGCACTCACCTACATGCATGCAATACACACATATACGTAAAATAAAAATTATATATAAAATATTTTAAAAGCTTAATATCCTGCTAACTTCTTCATATCAAATGGCTGAAGATTAGAATGAAATCTTTATTTAACACTTTCTCTTCCCAGCTTCTTGAAAAGATTCTACTATAACTCTGTTCAAAGACACTAGAGGTTGTATTATACTGTCTATTTGGTTTGAGTAAAATTTTTTATGTGGGATGGTTATTGTATGTCCATAAAACTATCTGGTTTAGAAGTGTTGCAGTTATGTGTTGATGTGTTAGATGACCATACAGATACCCTCCTGGTCCTTAGGTTTGTGAGTCATTTTATTTAGAATAACAAAAGGTTTTAATATGTCTTCTGTGGGATGTTGCCCTGGAGTATTGCCTTCTGGCTTATCTAGTCTGCATTCTAAATGCCTTTGAGACACAGCAGTGGGTCTCGTCAAAGGTCCTGACGCTCTTCCAAGACTCCAATGGATGCCCAGAACCACAGGCAGCACAGGACACAAGCCTACTGCTAGAGTAGTCTGTCACACTTTAGTTTGCAAAGTATACAAAGAAAAATGTTAGCTAATATTAAAATATTTCTAAAACGTAAAACTACTAAATGAAAAATGCTTGTGACTTTTTCTGGGATTTCCATTTAAAATCTTTGTTGTAGCTTTGGAGAACAAAGCCAAGGATAAGGGAGATTAGCTTATTTTATGTTTTTAAATTTCAAGCTCTGGAGAAGAATGTAAAATAAGCATTGTTTGCAGGCATGCCTAGTGATTGTTATATCGGGAGACAACACTTTCCCACTTTGTGGAAACCTGTTTTGCATCCATTTGCTAGTTCGTTTTAATATTCCTTATTTACAAATGTGTTTGATCTTGAATGCTCCTTTGAGCTGAATATGCTACCTGCCTGGTTCTGCCATTAGTACCATGAAATGAAATCTGCTTTGTCTTTTTTTATATATATAAGATCTTGATTTTATCCTCTTTTCATACTAAAGTTCAATAAACTAAGATGAAACTGGGGCTCTTCACATCTGAAGCACTCAAAGGCACTGCATTCATTACACCAGAGGGGAAAAGCAAGGAAATTGAGACAAGGAATTCAGCCTCCATCTATCAACTTGTTCGTAGATGAGGCTGAAGTATCAAATAAAAATGAATAGGGAAGAAGATGGGCTCTTAATTCTTTGAACTTTAACCTAATGGAATTTTCCCCTGGCTTTAATTCTGTGGGAATCAGATAACAACACAGTTGATAGTGCTTATAGTGAAGATTTTTCTTCATTATATCCTTGGGTCAACTGTAATTTCTGCTGAGTTACATTGAACAACATGGTTGATATAATTTGTGTTGTATAAAAGATGGTGACTGTTGGCCTCGTGGGGTCAAATAATGGACAGATTTCAAGTTTTCATGACCAATTGCCTAAATTCCCTGCTTGGATCACAAAGAAATCAAGTAGTATTGTTAGCTATCCTAAGAATTGCCTCATCAAGACCTGTTCTCACTGTCACCGTGAAAGTTGTTGACTCCTCCTCCTCTTCCTCTGTTTCCTCTTCCCTCCCTCCCTTCCTCCCTCTCTCCCTCCCTTCTTCCCTCTCTCCCTCCCTCCATCCTTTTCTTCTTTTGTTTCTTTTCCTTTATCACTTCCTTCTCCTCCTCTTCCTCCTCCTCCTCCTCCTCCTCCTCTTCCTCCTCCTTCTCCTGCTACTCCTGCTACTCCTTCTCTTCCTCCTGATTTATATTTCTAGCCCATTGTGCTAACTTCTGTAAAGTAAAAGAACAAAATATGGGAAATATTGGGAGATGAAGAAGTGTCTTCTCACTGATACTTCTATATGTCAGGAGTTCTCAGTGAGTGGGACTGTTAACAGTAACCACATCACACAATTCTATAAGGAAGTAGTGATTATTTGGCCTCTAATCCAAATCTATAGAATGAAAATAGTAGGTTAACATACAAATAGCACATATGTTCTTGAAAACATTTATTATACAATGGAGAATGGGAGGAGAGAACTGAGAGTTTAGCTCAAAGTCAAGTTCCTTCCCCAGCATGAAAGAGGACATGGCTTTAATCATTGGGAAACAAAAAATAAAAGTGGGAGACGAGGAGAGAAGAAATTAGGAACACGTGAGGTATTAAATTGATAGTGATACATTTAAAAGAAATGATTGAGGGTGCTAGACAGATGGCTCAGCAGTTAAGGCACTGGCTGCTCTTTCAGAGGATTTGGGTTTGATTCCTAGCACCTATATGGTGGCTAACAACCATCCATAACTCCAGTTCCAAGTTATTTGAAACCCTTTTTTGACATCTGTGGGCATTGCATGATGCAAGGGCACTTACATACATGCAGGCAATACATTTATATAAATAAAAAATTAAAAATAAATTTTAAAAGTTTACGAGAAACCATTGAATACAAGCATCATGTTTTCTCTCATTTATAGTGGTGTTCACATACACACGCAAACACACACACACACACACACACATATATATACACATATATATTTTGAAAGGAGATGTAATTATGTCAATGGGACAAAGGGAATAAGTGGGGGGAAGGGTGGAGAAAAGGGAGCACATGGGATGGAAAATGCTCAACATAAATCATATTCTTATACACAACTTAAAAAACAAATTTGTAAGGGCTGGAGAGATGTCTCAGAGGTTAAGATCATGGCTGCTCTTACAGAGAACCCAGGTTTTGTTCCCAACACCTACATGGCAGCTAACAACCATCCATAACTCCAGTTCCAGGGGATCCAACACCCTCTTCTGACCCCCACAGGCATTGCATGACACAGGTGCACTTACATACAGGCAATAAATGGATGTGTACACATCAAATAAATAAAATAATTAAAGAAATTTATAAAAAGCCATTGAAATGCACATTCTATAATAATGTTTTTAAATAATGGAAGGGTCTAAAACCAATGAAAACAGTTTTAGAAAATAAGTAAGCATGGTAAAATTCTAAGATATAAAGTATATTCCTAAAGAATAGATTCTAAGCAATGCATTTCTAAACCTGTAAATCCTGATGGGATGTTATCTTTATTTAATGTTATCTTTATTTCTTTTGTTTAATATTGTAACTTTTTTTAGATATTTTTATTGAAAATTTAATACAACAATTCTTAATCAAATTTAGACCCCTTCCCCTGACCATGCCTCCCCCAGCTTCTCACCAGACCTCATGTATCTCTAGCTTGTCAAGCATTTTTACCCAGATGTCCTTTGTTGCAAATTCATCCACTGGAATCTAGTCAGCCTTTCTAAAAATTTTAAGTAAGGCCTATTCTCCCTCACCTTGTAGTTATGAGTCCCCAATAGTTCCCAGACTAGGGCTGACCTGCCATGCATTTCCCTCCTTCAACTCTGAGCCCTTTCTGATCGAGGTGACATGGACCTTGTGTCCAATGCCACCATTGCCACAAGTTTACATGTGCAAGCTTCCAGTAGCCCGAAAGCCTCTGCTTCCCTCTGTTCATGAACCAATCCTGGCTCTTACAGTCTTTCTGCCCCCTGTTTTGAAATGGTCCCTGAGTCATGCATGGGAGAGGTTTAATGTAGGAGTCCTGTCCAGGGACACTCTTATGCTTTAAAACTTGGCCAATTGTGGCCTTTTGTGCATCACCCTCTGTTGTGTAAGGAAGCTTCACTGCTGAGAGTTGAGGGATGCTTGAAGACTGAGTCTGTCTGAATTGCCTCCGGAAAACAATGGCCTCAGTGTCTCTTCTGCCTTCCAAAACCTCTTTTGAATCCTCAACTAGTACCTCTAAATCAGGTGTAAGTCATGGGAGTGAATTCTGTTTTCTGATGTGAGAGTTGAAAGCAAACAATCAAATCAATTTTGTTAATGTTACTGTAAGATAATGTTGTTATTTTGATTTATTTACAGAGTTATGCATTTAATAACTACCACACTGGAATCATGTCCTGGAATGTGACAAACACAGACTAAAGGATAAAACTGTCTGATTACACCAATCCCAAACCCCAATGTTTCATTATATGAACTTCATATTGACTTTTTTCAAATTCAAAGAAATCTTAATGCTCTTAATTTCCTTATTAAAAATGTGGTCCTGTAAAAGCCGATTGGTTATACAGATGATGGAAAGTAAATACAATACTAAACATGATGCTGCACGTGGGAATGAAGTTGAATTTGTCTATTATTTTTAAGTAAGTTAAAAAGAAAGAATTACTGCTGTGGAGCTGAGGCTGGAGCAAATCAATCGAAGAAAACATCACTCAAAACCCAGGCACTGAAACATGCGGGCTTTATAAAAAGTCAAAGTTACGGAACACAAAGATGTCCAATCAGGAGCGGCATAAACTTAACAAATTGAAATTGAGGCAACTGGTTTAAATTTTCCCAAGTGATTTGCAATAAAAAAATTTAACTAAAACAAAATCAAGGCCTTCACCATAATTTTCTGGTGCATTAGGTAGTAAATTTGGTGGTGCCGTGATGGAATAATAATATTTGCTCTATTGGTCAGCAAGAGAGATTTATGAAGCAATTTTCTATTCTGAGTTTGAAGTGGGCAAGTGAGATGATTTTTGCTTGACAAGTCACCTGTGATGTGTTCCTGTACACTGTGGCAGGAGTTTTGACTAGGCCAAATATGGCAACATGTATTGAACAAGGGGAAAAAACAATGGAAATGGCCTTCTGGTTTAAGACTTAATCTTAAGGTTCAGACTGAATCTCACCTGCTTTTTATTATTCTGCTGAGTTAGGCTTCTAAATGTATGAATAAAAAGGCTTTTAATACAAAAATAAAAACATGGCTATGTTTTTGCTGTTCAATTCAAAAGTAATGCTAAGCTAATTGCATGGGTGGGTATGACCAGGTGCAGAGACACCTATTTCCTCTGATAATCAATTGATCTTTTTCACTCTACTTTTAATGTACTAACCATTCCTGACCTCAACCAAACCTATGCTTTTAAATTTGTGCTTATTTATGTCTATCTGAGGAACATCTTTCCTCCCTCCCCTGGGGCATCTTTCTCTAAGATGGTAGAGAGTTAATGCTTCAGCGTTTTCTCCAATTTAATACTATCATGAACCAAAACAGTCTGTAGCTACTTCCCAATAAAATAAAATATCACATTTCCAAACCTACTTAAAATAAACAGATTAAAGTAAAGAATTGAGAAATGGTTTAACAGCACTTATAGTTAATGTGATTTTCTGCAGGGGAAACAATGTTTTCATCATTAAAAATTAATTCATTTTATGTACTAATAATTGTAAGAACAATGGAAGTATTCTTAATGCTTGTGAGTAATAATAATATTCATGTGGCATTCTCTACATTCTGGTAACACAGAAGGTATAGTTCCAAAATTATTTCACAAAAACAAATTATGATTCTTATTTTAAAATAATTTATTAGAGCAAGAAGACTCAAGCAGCAGAGGTTTGATGGCTCAGCTCACTATACCCCTCAAGAACATGCTGGGAAAAATACATTAATCCATCTAGACTGAATTAAAAGTACTGCCATATGCAAGAACACCATCTCATCACTTTCTTCATCTCTCAGAAGATTCAGAAAATGGTACAGGCAGAGTTTTGCAGCTGACCTTTGATGGTTTAAAGTGGGCCTTTTAAAGAAATTTGTGGACATATCCTGTTCTGTGAATAGTAAGGTATTTGCCCAAGATGATATAAAATGTACAGAAACTGCTTGAAATCAAATTATTTCTGATTTAGAGTGCCTGTTATGATGTGAATAACAAATACCATCATGCCCACCCCCACCACCAACAGGCTTGTGTTGCACACACAGTTGGTCTCCAGTTTGTGCTACCATTTTGGGAGTTTTGGAGACTGGGATGTAGGGTCTTGCTGGAGGAGATAGGTCACTAGTGGTGGGTCTCTCTCTCTCTCTCTCTCTCTCTCTCTCTCTCTCTCTCTCTTATCATGTGGGGACCTAAAGGCCTCACCTTGCATAGGCCAGAGAGGAAGTTACTGGGGCACAGCCTGACTTGTTTTAAAAGTCTGAAGAATAATTCCACACTGCTGAGGAGTGCATGATCAGCACATGACCATTCTTAAGATACACCCTGGGGGGGGGTGGATTTCCAGGTGCCTTTATAAGCTCTGTAACACCTTCAATAAATGAGTCCCTGCTTGACTAGGCTCCCTGTTGCGCCTATGTGTTCTGGGTACTGGAGGCAGCGTGGGCTGGCGAACATGCTTACTCATCCCCAATTGTCACTGTGTGGGGTTCGAACCTCCGGCAACTGGCACCCAACATGGGGCTCAAAGGTAGGTGAAAAGAAGAAAAGAAAGAAAAAAGAAAGAAGAAAAACGGATTGGGGCCAATCGAGAAATTTGGGGTAAGCAAGACCTGAAAAGATGGGTAACACAACTTTTAAGTCCGAGGACTCGGTGCTTAAAGCACTGAGAGATATGCTCAAAAGCAGGGGATTGGATTTGTCAGATCCCATAGCTTAAAGGTTTGGGCAGAGGCGATTCATTTGGCTCCCTGGCTAGTTGGGGCTAATGCTTTTACTGGGGATACATGGGAATCATGGGAAGAGTTTGAGGAAGAAGGCAGTAATGCAACAGAAGTGAAAGTAAAAGCCGACAAAGAAACCAGCCGCACTTTGGGCATACCCTGGCCAGCTTCAAGGCCTCCCGGGACCCATGAAAACAGGACCCATGGATGCATTTTTCAGAATGGCAGGGCATATCAGAGCGCATAGAGTCAGCTGCAAAAGCCGCCCACCCCACCTGCCTTGAACTAACTCGAGCATGAGTCAGGGGCCTGTGCAAGAGCCAGGCGGGGGACCATGGCGTCGGCCACTGGGTGCATTTAAAAAAAAAAAAAAAAAGACACCATTGGCTGTGCTCCACAACCGGCTCCGGGACGGCTGGGAAGGCCGGGTTCAGGGAAGGTGGCTTGGGGAGGGGCCCTTCCCAACCATTCTCCAGGCAGCCGGGGAACCACCCCCCCTCTGAATGTTACAGCCCCACCAGCAGCAGCACTCCCTGAATCCTGGGCTGAGGGAGTCCTTAGTAAAGCCTACAATGTTTTCACTGACTGGGGCAGATGTGGAGAAACCAAAAAGCAGCTCAATTCAAGGAACTCATGGTCATTGCTTTCTGACAGTATTCAGACTCATACACTCCTTAAAGAGAGAGAAGCCCCTATTTTCTTACAGCATCTTAGGGGGCACCAAGGATTGCCTGGGCTTTTATGCCACGGCACTGCAGAGGCAGACAAGATGGCTTATTGTGTACAGGTACCACCTCTGCAATAGCCAGGGGTAAACCCCAGGGGACTCAAGCCCAATTCCTTGTGACAAACGGATGTCACACACTATGCTCCTTTTGAAAAGCTTAAGTATATTTTTGTGTCCATCGACATATTGTCACAGGCCTGTTGGGCTACTGCCGCGCCAGCACGTCAAGCACTGAGTCTTCTGGGCAGAAGGCATCA
>NW_008340206.1:1791864-1828964 GCF_000622305.1 Nannospalax galili
ATAACCAACCATCAAAACCTAAAAATTCAATTACAAAAACAAAAAGCCCCCACCAACAGTTGGGTATGGCCTAATTCACTATTAATGTTCTTAATTTTCAAAAAATCAGTTGGAATCTGAGTTTCAGAAGCATTGGGGATGACAGGAGCAGAGACCTGAGGTACGGGTAAGATGGAAGGATCCCATTACCAGGCAATGGGAAAGACCAGATCCATTGCTAACCATGGGTCGAGGCTTTGGGTGTGTCTACCCTACAGGAGATTCAAAAACCATGTGGGTTCCTGCAAAAAACCTTAAGTGGGATCTTTAAGGATCCGACTGACTAGCAATGACAGTCCATGGACAATAGTTCATGAGACAAAATTCCTCTCTTTATTTATATCCGTCTGAGGTGAAGGACCCAGTTCATTGGCTTCATTGCTAGGCAGCCTCTTTGACAACTGGCTGATTGGCCAGTTGTCCTATGCCATGACTTGCTTTGTTTCTCTTGATAATGCTTATCTTTAAGTGTCTTTATCAGATAATTTGGTGACAGAGGACCATTGGAACTGCCATGGCCCACCTCCTCATGATTACAGACTCCCCCAGGACACCCTCCAGTTGCCCATGCTTGGCTAACTGAGTTAGGCAGAGACTAAGGCTCTCATGGGCTGGCATTACCCATGCGGCTGCCCTTAATCATGACGCATTTTTAGCCAAAGACGGGTAAGATGTCCCATGACAAGTACTCCTAAGACAGGACATGCACATGGCCAGGTGCATGATCCAATGATGGGCAAGACTCGGTCAGAGGTGACACAACCTAAGACAGGCAAAAATGCGTAAGATTAGAGGAAGGAGATAGCCATCTCCTCAGGGAGCCACCTATGAGGATAAAGTCAATCTGGCCTTAAAATAAAAATAAAAGGGGAGATGTGGGGACCTAAAAGCCCCACCTTGCAGAGGTCCAAGAGGAAGTTACTGGGGCATGGCCTGACTTGCTTTGAAAGTCTGAAGAATCCTTCCGCACTGCTGAGGAGTGCATGATCAGGGCGTGACCATCCTTAAGATACACCCTCGGGGGGGAGGGGGGATTTCCCGGTGCCTTTATAAGCTCTGTAACACCTGCAATAAATGAGTCCCTGCTTGACTAGGCTCCCCATTGCGCCTGAGTGTTCCTGGTACTGGGGGGCGGTGTGGGCTGGCGAACAGCATGCTTACTCATCCCCAGTCATCACTGCCCAGGGGTTGCTGGTTCGAATCCCTGGCATTATCTCTCTATCTCTTTCTTCTCTCTCTGTCTCTCTTCTCTCTCTCATTGTCTCTCTCTGTCTCTCTCTATCTCTCTCTCTGTGTTTGTGTGTGTGTGTTCTTCCTTTCTCCTGATAAAGCCAGTAGCCTTTATCACATGCCCCAGCCACTTTGAAGATCTATCTCAACACAGTTACAGACCCAATAGAGACAAAAATGATGGGTTGAACCCTCCAAAGCCATGAACCAAAATAAATCTCTCCTCCATTATGTTGTTTTCTCAAGTATTTCAGTTAATGCTTTGCAAATTAATTGAGCTACAGTTCTTCATAAATGTAACCTTTCTTTGAAAATCTATCTGTGTGCTAGGACATAGGTGTTCACCAGCTCTGGATAAAATCAGATATCTTTGGTTGATATATTTGGTTTTTTCACTGATCTTCCAGCCCTAGTGTAGTGAGACAGCCCTCAAATTCCAGCTTAATTCTCTGCCGCTGAGCATTCCCTGCCCTTGTAAATTGGTCCTGTTCTGGATTATGTCCTATTTGATATAAAATGCTCAACTTCATCTTGATTGAAATTTGAAAATAAGTTGGTCACATAAAAGTTAGTGATCTTACAAAGATATTGTAAAGGAAAAGCATAATAAAATCTTGGTACTGTCTATTTATGAAATACCTATAATCCATATGTACATGGTGTTTGCTGTGTTAGTTCTTTCCAGCATCTATTCATTCCTTCCTAGCTCCTCTCTCAGCTTTTCTTTTCTATTATCTGTTTTCTAATCTCCCCCATGATGAAACAAAAACAGATCAGAAAGCCAAAATGCATCCCCTCATTTCCTTATCAACCACTTTCTCTCTTGTTTTTCTGGCAGCCATCCAGTCACCAGGTTATCATTTTCTATGTGAATCTCACATCAAAGAACATCTGTAAACAAAGAGAGTTCCTGCACTCCAAGGAGTCCTGGAACCCAGCCACTAATAGTGTTTACGTTGCAGGGCTCCAAGCAGATGCTAAGGGGAAAAGCTGAATTGCCCAGGCACTTGACTAGCATCCTGAGATTTTAACCTGTTCTGGGTGGAAGTTTTAGGTGCAAATTGAAATGTTCCAATACAAAAGGTCAAGGTATTTCCTCTACCAGAGCATACCTGGCCCCCTTGGCCTCACTAGGTGTTGAACTCTACCATTAGCTTTAACCAGCATGTAGAGTTAACCTTTGTACCACACAGTGTAGAACCATGTAGACCCATCATATCTAGAGTTATACTTGAAGGGGTTTGGGCTGTGTGTTTATTTGTTTTGGAGTTCTGTCACAATTTAAAAAAATTCCAGGACAGAAATTAGAGAAAAAAAACACATAAGTGTTTGGTGTGTCAAAGATGTATAAAATGAACATAGAAAATAGTCTTTATCATTTAGTTCCATAAAATGAATAAAAATATATCACAAAATATCAAATTGTGTGCATACTCTAGTAGGCTACAAATCAGCAGTCAACACTGTCCAGAGAAAACCAAGGAAGGACACTCTCTTTACCATCAGGCTGTTGCTGGACTCAGGGTGAGCGCTCAGAGAATAGCCTCGACTTACGGCTGCAGTTAGTTTTTATAGACAAGTGCAGTGGTTGGAGTTTAATTTCCAGAAACACTCAATCATAATCCCCTATATGAGCTTAAGCAAGCAAGCAAGTTCACAGAAGCAGGTATTTGCAATTTAGCAATTGCCTTTGTTCTTGATCAATACATTCTATGGTGTTTGCAGTTATTCAGCTCCCTACAAAGGTTTCAAAGGTTGCAAGGGAATGACACCGACAAAATTCACCTTACATTTAACTATTATCTTATTCAGAAATGGGAGGTCACTTTAAAATGGCATTCCTTTGGTTTAGTTAGGGACCCTCACCCTCACCACTTCATTCCCTACTCGTCTTGGGGAATATTCAAATCTTTGAAGCCTCATTCTCATCCTTAGTTTTTAACTCATCATATTGTCTTTGCAACACCATGAGTTTCACAGAACTGATTCTCTGATTTACAAAATTGACTATAGCATTCAATAAACAGGGGCCACAGGTCAGAGTGAGTAAGAGCAGGATGATACGGTAACGTCCAGCCCAGCGAGCTTCAAAATCTTGAGTGGACTGGCTGCGCACTCAGACCGTGTCTCCAGGCTCCAGGCTTTGTTTAGTTGGTTCCTGAGGCGCTTCAACTCACATTTCCCTGACAAGGCTGTGAATGGAGACTGTATGCTGTAGTGCCTGCAGGGACTTGAGAAGGTTGTGATTAGAAACTTTGGTCACATGTTTTAGTCCTAGTTTGGGAAGCAGGGGATGGGGCCTCCCATACATAATTTCAAATGGAATAATTCACTTTTCATAAGGGGTGTATCTTACTCTTAACAGGGCCAAAGCAAAGAGACTTATCTAGTTTTTGCCAGTCTCTGAAATTTGCTTAGTTATAGTTTCCTTAAAAATCCTTTTCATCCCTTTTTACCTGTCCTGAACCCTGAAGATGATAAACACAATGTAGTTTCCAATCAATCTGTAAAATTTTGTGATTGTTTTTGATATATGAGCTATAAAAGCTGGGCCATTATCAGACCCCAGACCAATAGGAATGCCAAATCTTGGTATTAAATCATTTAGTAATTTTTAACTACTCTCTGAGCTGTCTCTGTCCAGGTAGGAAAAGCCTCTGCCCATCCAGAGAAAGTATCCCCAAGGACCAGGAGGTAATGGTAGCCATACTGTCCATCTGTCATCTTTGTGAAATCAAGTTCCCAGACTTCTCCTGGCATTTGTCCTCTTAAGTCTCTGACCTGAAAACTGGAATCTTGATGCAGGGTTAAGTTGAGCATAAGTATGACATCTTTTAACAATGTCTTTTGGTGAAATTTTATTTAGATCCAGGATGAAAAACTCTCTCTGTGCCAATTCAGTGAGTTTGGTGGTCCCTAGATGTGTAGAGACATGAACTTTCTGTAGCCAGTCTTTTCCTAACACCTTTGGCAACAGGGGTTTTCCATCATCCAGTCAAAACCATTTTTGGGCATTTTGTTTAGCTTTTAAATTTTTGCTAATTGAATCTCCTCCTTAGTGTAGGTGGATTCCTCTGGGAGGAGGCAAGGGGGCAGTAGGGGAAGAATTTGAATTGGCACTACTTCCTCCTCTGCTGCTTTTTGAGGGGTGTCTGCTCTCTGATGGCCCCTACAGTGGTTGATGGCTACAGCTTTTGGCAGCCAAGGGGCCTCTAGTAGTGCCAAAATCTCCTCCTTGTTTTTAATTTCTTTGCCTCCAGAGGTTAACAGTCCTTACTTTATAAAGAGCTCCATGTACATGGGCAGTGGAAAAGGCATACCGACTATCTGTGTAAACATTAACTTCTCTTCCTTTTCCCCATCTTAGGGCTTGTGTAAGGGCTATTAGTTCAGCCTTTTGGGCCAATGTTCCCTGCCCAAGTGTTTGGTCCCAGATAACAGAGTCTTGAGTTACTATTGCTGCCTCTGCATATCTAACACCTTCTTTAACATAACTGCTGCTTTCTGTATACAGTTCAAGGTCTGGATTGGGCAGAGGTTGGTCTCACAAGTCCTCCCTCAGCCCTGAGGGGTAATCATGATTTCCAGGGAGTCATGGAGTGGAGTTTCAGGATCATCATCAAAGAGTAGGGTGGCAGGATTCAGGGCCTCGGTTCTCAGGAAGGTAATGCACAGTGGATCCAGTAGTAATACTTGGTACTAGGAAATCAGTCATTGGATATCCATCAGTATGGTGGGGCCCTGAGGAGCAAATCCACCACATGGGGGCCCAACACTTGGACATCTTGTTCAAGTGTTAATTTGGAAGCCTCCTTTACTAGCAGGGCTGTAGCTGTGATGGCCTGGCGGCAGCTTGGCCATCCAATGGCACTGATTCCAATCTCTTTGACAAATATGCTGCCAGTCTTTTCCAGGGTCCCAGAATTTAGGTGAGAACCCCTTTGTCTATACCCCTTGTTTCATGCCCAAAGAGCTGGAAAGGCTTTGTTACATCAAGCAGGGCCAGTGCAGGAGCTTGAGTTAGAGTTTCTTAAGTTGGTTGAAGGCGATATCCTCTGTTTCTCCCCAAACCAAGTCAATCCCTGGCCCCCTATTGCTACATATAAGGGGTTAGCAGTTTCAGCAAAACCCAGTGTCCATAGATGGCAGCAGCCAACAGCACCGAAGAATTCTCTAATTTGCCCCTGGTCTTGGGCTTTGTTATGCTCAGTACAGGCTGAATACTGTCAGGCCCCAGGGAACACTTTTCTTTATGAATTTTATAGCCCAAATAGGTAACTGAGTCCAGATAATGTTGAGACTTTTTGGCAGACATCTTGTAGCCCAAAGTATCTATCTCCTTCAACAAGTTTTCTGTGGCCTGAGTACAAGTCTCCTCTGATTCTGCTGCCAGAAGCAAGTCATCTACATACTATAACAAAGTGACTTTAGGGTTAGCTTCCCTGAAAGGGACTAAATCCCATTGGAGGTCCTCATCAAACAGAGTAGAGGAATTTTTTTTAAACTCCTAAAGTAGTCTAGTCCATGTTAACTGTCCATTATAGGATCCATCTGGGTCAGCCCATTTAAAGGCAAAAATGAGCTGGCTTTCCTTGGCTACAGGCAAAATAAGGAAGGCATCGTTTAAGCCTAGTACAGTATAGACTCAACAGTCTGGAGCGAGCACATTGAGGAGGGTATAAGGGTTGGGTACAATGGGGTGCATGGTCTCAACCCTCTTATTGACCTCTCTGAGGTCCTGGACAGGTCTAAACTCTGTAGTTCCAGGCTTTAGAACAAGAAGCAGAGGAGTATTTCATGAGGAAGGGCAAGAGACCAAAATTCCTGCTTCTCTCAAGTGGTTGATATGCTTAGTAATTCCCAGATGGGCTTGGTGACTAATGGGATGTTGCCTGACTCTGATTGGGGCAGCAGTGCTGATTAATTAGATAACTATTGTCACTTGATGCTTTACTAGTCTGGAAGGGTTGGCTTCAGCCCAAACAGTAGGAATTTCCTCTTTCCATCAATCTAGTAGTGGAGAGTCCTGTTCACTAGGTTTTTCATATAACTGATATTCTTCAGACACAGGACAAGTCACCAACACAGTGGGTGGCTGAAGGTCCAGATTAATAGTGTCTCCACTGAAGAAAATGTGGGCCTTTTTGTTTATGTAACAGGTCTCGTCTAAGGAGAGGGTATGGGCAGTCGGGTATGAGAAGGAATGAATGAGTTATAGTTCCTTTTGCCAAATCAGGAATTCTTGCCCGAGTTTGGGGATATCCTTGGGTCCTCCCCATTGCTCCCTGTATATAGACCTTGTCCATGATCATGGACCCATCAGGTTTCTTTAAAACTGAGTAAGCAGCCCCACTTTCTACCAGAAATCTGGTATCCTTCCCATCTACCTTGAGAGTCACCATAGGCTCCAGGGGATTCAGGGAAAAGCCTTGGCCTTGTCATTGCTCAGTGTCAGGCAGGAGAGAAGTAGTTTTTTTCTGTCTTAGAGGGCATTCATTTTTCCAGTGGCCCTTTTGTTTACTACAGTAGGTACATTGCTTCTTTCCAATTTATGTTTATTGCCTGCCTATCTAGGCTGTCTGTTTTCTCCTCATTGGGTTTGAGGCCGGGTGCCAGGCGGCTTTCCCCAGGCTGCTTCCAAAATTTTCCCAATCTCTTTTCCTTGTCCCTTTGCAGGGCTATCCGGACCTTGGTAAACCTTCTGGGTAATTTCCACCACTTTAGAGATCAGCTTTCTCTCAAACCCTTACTTTCCCCAGGCTGCTTCCAAAATTTTCCCAATCTATTTTCCTTGTCCCTTTGCAGGGCTATCCGGACCTTGGTAATCCTTCTGGGTAATTTCCACCACTTTAGAGATCAGCTTTCTCTCAAACCCTTCTAACTTTTGGAGCTTTCTCCATATGTCTGGGGCTGACTGAGAAATGAAACCCATGTTAATGGATTTACAGTTCTCAGGTGCCTCTGGGTCAATGGGAGAATAGAGGCATGATAAAGCCTTTCCAGAAAAGCAGCAGGTGATTGAGTTTTCTAGCTGCTGCCTGTAATCCCTGCAACAGAGTCTGCTGATACTGTAGAAGGTGCTCCCTACCTTTATCAGTATTGGGATCCCACTGAGGTGAGGTGGAAGGGAACACATGCTCAATTCTGTCAGCATTCTGAGTAGGAAGCCCATCAGGTCCTAAAATGGAATGGGCTGCCTCCCAGAGGACTTAGGTTCACTCCTCTGAAGTCAACATGATCTGTAAAAGCTGGTGACAGTTTTCTGAGGTGGGTACATGAGTGGTAAAAATTGAATTGAGAAGGTCTATGTGCTCTGAGGGTTTTCAGAGCATGGGGGGTTGGGTAACCAGGAAAGACAGGTTTGGGCTCCAGAGGAGGAGAACTGGCAGAAAGGTTATCACTCCTCTGACAATTAGCCAGGAAGGGGGATGCTCCAGGAGATCAATCCAGGCAGCAATGTAGGGGGTCTTGTCTGGATGATGGTCATAAGAGTTCCTCAGATAGCATAAGCAAGATCAAGATTAAAGGAGCCCTTGGGGGGCAGTCAGTGTTCAGGATCTTTGGCCACTTGAGCTCACAGAGGGTTTGTAATTGGTGAGCCTTGGGGCAGAACCCCATTTCACTCCCACTCTTCCTAAAATCAGAAAAGTTAGTTAACATATATTCAAGGGGAGTGTTTAATGACTGAGATTGGCCCATGATGGAGGTAAGATGGAAGGCCACAACAACAACAAAGACTGAGAGACAGAAAAGACAAAAAAGACAAGTCCAAGTGGTTTTGTCAGGACCCAGAATTTTCAGGCGGTTTCAGGAACATCTTCTCTAATAACCAACTAGGCAGATTAATGCTGCATTCAGCTTGCCTTCTAGAAATAGACCTGGCCAGAAACAGAACAGACCTAGAGGTACCAGAAGCAGAAACTGGGCCTGGCTGAAAATGAAAGCCGGCACTGAAGGAGGAATGCCAGGGCTGAGGAACGTCTCTCAGAGGCCTTCTCCTGGCAATTCTCACCTCTCAGAAAAAGAATGTGTGCTTACCTTGCAGGACCCAGTGACTGGCACTGAAGCGGGGAGGCTGGGGCTGAGGAACGTCCCCTTGCAGTTCCCACCTCAGAGCTGCATTCCCCTCAGTTGAGAAGATCTCACTGGGGCCTCCGATTGTAGTAAGCTACAAATCAGCAGTCACCACTCTCCAATGAAAAGCAAGGAAGGAAGTTTATTTACAGCCGGGCTGTCCTTGGACTCCAGATGAATGCTCAGAGAACAGCCTCGACTCATGGCTGCAGTTAGTTTTTATAGACAAATGCAATGGTCAGAGTTTAATTTCCAAAACAGTCATAATCCCCTATCTGAGCTGAAGCAAGCAAGCACGTTAACAGAAGCAGGTGTTTGCAATTTAGCATTGCCTTTGTTCTTGATCAAGACATTCTATGGTAGTCACAGTTATCTGGCTCCCTGTTTTTGCCTTCAAAGGTTTCAAAGGTTGGAAGGGAATAACAAGTACAAAATTCACCTTAAATGTAACTATTAACTTATTCAGAAATGGGAGGTCACTTTAAAATGGCATTCCTTTGGTTTAGTTAGGGACCCTTGCCACTTCACATACAAGCATTTAAAGATATTATTTGATGTCATTACCAGCAGAGAAAAATATAAAGAAATAAAAGATTACATAAATCATAGATGCAAGCATTAATTGTAATGAGCACTGTTTAGTTGTAAGAACTTTAAAGTTGGTATTTACAGATAGCATGTTAAACACAAATGTTAGGGATATCCACTGAAATCATCATATTGTAACAATCACTTCTTCCTGGATAGTTGTCTCCAGAAAATTGCCTATCTCTTAAAAGGTGATACTTGTAAGTGCTTGTAAAATTTTAATTGTATAGAACGTGTGCATAGCATACAACTAATTTCCACATTGTTTATGTTACCAGTAAGACTTTTATTTAATGTCAAGCTACTAATGGTTAATTTTTTAAAGGGTCAGTATTTACATGGGGAGTTTATTCTTATGAATATAGGGTGGATCTGAGAAAAGAGTTATTAGCCCCACTGCAACCACAGACCTAAGAACAGCTGTAGCTGTAAGCAGGTCTCAGTCACCATCGGGTAACCATGAGGAGCAAGGCTGAGACCCAGAGCCATCAGGCTGCCCTCAGTGTGGTGGTTTGAGTGACAAATGTCTCCCACATTTATTTGAACACCTGGTCCCCAGTTTGTGCTTCTATTTGGGGAGTTTATGGACCTTCTAGGATGTGGTGTCTTACTGGAGGAAGTGGGTCCCTTGGTGGTGGCATCTGAAAGTCTATGGCCTGGTTTGCTTCTAGCTTGCATGTGTTTATGGTTGCATATGTGATCTCTCAGCTTCATGATCTACTATTATGTCTGGCTGTAGCTGTGCCTTTTCTGTCATTAAGCACTCCCTATCTGGAACCATAGACCCAAATAAACTCTTCCTTCTACAAGCTGCCTTTATTATGTTATTTTATAACAGCCACAAATAGTAACAAATACAGAAGTTTCAATAACTCAAGTCCAGCACCAACAAAGAAGGGCAGAGAGGAGTGCATTGAATGACTTCCTGTGATATGCGTTTGCTGGTAGACATAAAAAGTATCACAAGGAAGGTCTGTGTGACAATAAAACAAGTTCTGTTTCAGAAAGAGAACACTAATGAATCTCTCAATTCTCAGCAATTAAGCTCCCTCATGCAACAGAAAGCCAGGAACACAAAAGGTCATAAATGCCTAAAGTGTAGAGGGTAAGAATCTGCAGAATGTGTGTCCTTGGACATAGAGTCCTACAGTCGCCTGGGACCTTCCTCATAGGAACCTATAAAAATGATGTTAGCATGCACAAGACCCATGCAGACTTAACCAGACAAAAACCCAGCATAGAAATGGGGAAAGGGACCGCAGACCCCAGTCTTAGCCAAGAATATTGGCAGCTGATTACTGATGGTTGAGAAAGAACTGATCTTAAATGGAAGGACTCTATATAGGCTGACCAAATCTCAGTAGGTGAAAGTGCACTGAGGAATGTCTGGGGACACTAACTTGACATAATAGAAATCACCAGCAGAATTAACATAATAATGTGTGCAGGAAAAAAGAAAGGATAAGAGAAAGCTCTCCTAGTACAAGGCCCAAACAACATCTTTACCTCAGGTGATGCACAGCTCCCACTTTACAGCACCTGGACACCTATAGGCCTCATCTTTGCTATTCAAAATCCTCTATAGGAAGTAGTAATGGAGGGTACTCACAACTACAGTGCAAGAGAAGTTGCTTGACCCTTGTGCAAAGTATGTATGGTGGTTTCAGAACACAATTTTGCATGGGACTTCTTAGTAAACAGCCTGGAGAGGATGCTAATGAAGGATAAGTAAATTCAGAGAGAGGAGATCCAGGGTCAACAGTCACCTCAGCTTTGGTATCTCTCCACATTCCATTGCTAACACAAGTACCCAGAAAATCATAAATCACAAATGGAAAAAAGCCAAAGCAGAGAATTCTTCAAATTCCATTGCTGAGCAGGGCAGGACTGGGTGACATTAGATCATCATCTGTCACTAAAATTATCTATTCACTCAACAAAAAACATCAAACTTAAACCTCCAGTAATAAGAAGCGAGTGAAAGCTTGGAGCTGCAGACCTTAGGTACTTGTGTTTTGCCTGTTACCATCTGAATTATCTATGTAACGGAATCTTTATTATTTGTATCTAACATATCTTTTAAGCTAGGCCTTATAGTTCATGCTTTTATTCCTAGCTACTTGGAGGCCTGAGGCAAGAAGATCACAAGTTCAAGGAGAGCCTGGGATACACACTGTGTTCAAAGCCACTTTGGGAATATTTAGTGAGATCCTACCTCAAAAAGAAAAGCATAAACAGAACTAGCAATAAAGATAAATGGTCAACATTTGACCAGCATCCTGAAGATGAAGCACTGCATTCTGTGTCCAGTGACACATACATGATTTCTATTTTATGGTAATAGGTTTTTAATTTTATCAATATACACTTAAGGGTAAAATCACTTTTTGTCTGTTCATTTCTATGTTTGCTATAGTCATTTTACTTACTCTTCTTGTATTATTACTTGTATTCCAATAGGTAATATACAACTGAATATCATTTTAACATGCAAAGTAAGTATTATACAAACTTCTCTAGGAAATGGGACTATGCACGTAGGATGGACTCTGAAAGCACCAGCCCCTGTCAGAAGCACAAAACTATGGCTCCTGTCCTAGAAGTAAAAACCAATAAGGAAATTGCAAATAGGACCAACTAGCCTGTCCAATCATTTTTATGTGATAGGAAATTTGAGCATCCAATACTGATGAACTCAGAAAATTAAAAGTGCCATGATCCTAGATAATTATTCTAGGTAACTGACATCTACTTTTTATTTTCCTTCTTTCATCAAGGGACATCTTCATATAAATGCTTGACTAGATAGCCCTTAACATATATGACAGAATACAGGAAATCATTAGTGGGGGTGTTTCAGAATGTTTAAATTTGATTAAGATCTATTACATGAAATGAGAAAAATTCAATAAAATCATTTAATGCTAAATTCTTATCTATCCCAGTTGAGATTCTTAAAAAGTTGATTTTTTAATTTGGTTTTTTAACTTTAAAAATATTTTTATTGAAAATTTCATACATGCACATTATGTGTTCTGATCAAATTCACACCCACTCCCTCCATTCCAAGTGCTCCCATATCTTCCCCATCACTGTTTCTGACAACTCTGTGTACCCTTTTTTGGGGGAGGGGTCTTTTTGCTTCTCTAACATTCCCTCTGCTGAACAGGTAATTTTAAAATCTTTTAGGGGCTAGAAAAGCGCTCCCAAATACTGTTGACATTTTTGGCCTTTGGAACAGAGTATGTTGCTAAGAGGCCCAAGGACATTTTGACTTTTAGACAAGAAACTGGTTACTTTTCCTTGAGGTCTTTTCACCCTAACTGCCTAGGCAATTCCTTCCTCCTATTCTTATCACATTATGGTCTGAAGAGGTTACCCAAATTGGCAATAGAGAATCAGGTCTCAGACGTCTTTGGCTTCTTCACTGCTGAACAAGGATGCAGCATGAGACAGTTGGGTGACCCCTTCAGCGGGTCTATCTAAAAGACTCCCAAATCGCATAACTCTGGTCTGTAGGGAGAAAAGAAAATCCTTGGCCAGTGCCTAAGAGACATGAAGGAGAGGCAATTGGGGCACCTCTTCAGTGGGTCTATCCAAAAGACTCCCAAATCACATAACTTTTATCTGTGGGGAGAAAAGAAAGTACTTGACTCGTGCCTAAGAGATATGAAGCAGAAGTAAAGGCAAGAGAAATTAGCATTACAAGTTCTAGACAGGGCACCAGAAAAAAGTCAGAACGGGGCAAATTTCAAATGTTCATTTCAGAGTCAATTGGAATTTCTTGATCAGAGTTTCCAAAAGCATCCCTCCGTTGGGTTCCTCCTCTGTTTTCTTTTGGCTGCCAAGGCAGGACTCTAGAGTGATGGACTCAGGATTTGTTTTCAGGCACTTTGAAATCAAGTCTTCTAGATAGGGGGAGAAAACAAATTTAGCCCTCATTTTAGAATAATAACTGGTTGTCTCCCTTAGCTACAGGAGGACACTACAGTATTGGAGAGCAAGATTTGAAGACTTACATCTGAGCAGCACTTTCTGGTTAGGAAAAAATCATCAGTGAGAAATAATTTTCTAAATAGCATTTTATATACACTTAAGCCTAATGTCTGGGAAGTATAATCTTGAACTCTTAAAGAAATACACTAATCACTTTAATCTTTGGTTATTCTATACTATCCTTTGGGTGTTTAAGACCATAGAGTTGGCCAAAATAAACCAATTTATTTTTACTTTTAAGGTCACTTGAGGATCTGTTCCTCAGGGGGTCACATGGGCTTGGGAGGAGCCCCTGGCTCCTTTCTTTTGCCAGTTCCATCTATGTCAAGATAAGTCAAAGCTCCTGCTCAACCATGTCTGGCTTCACTTGGAAGCATGAATGAGATGTTTCCTCTGTGTTGACCCTCCTCTTTGTAGACTGGACACTGGTTCAAGCCCATCTCATGGGGGGTCTCCATGGCCTCCCTGAACAAGAGGACAGGTGACTCACCAGTTGTAGGGCATTTTGAGAGATGTTCTGTAGTCCCCTGGAACTTAATTATTTTTCCATTTGCAATAAAAGCTCACAAATTTATTTTATGTAAAAATAGAAAAGTAAAAAGAAAAACTGAAGCTCCCAGATATTTAAAAGTCAATTATGGATTTGATTGTTAAGCCCATGCTTCTCTTTCTACTGAGAATGCACCACCAATACAGCCAATGACTTAAAACAGTATTAAGGAAAGTTTTTAAATTTGGGAATTTCTTTAGGCTAACCCTAACAGCTAATTTGCTATATAAATTTTACTATTTTATAAAAAGCAAGCTTCTTCTTATAGTTTTGGATTTTTCTCTGATCTTATTTTTGTGGTTTAAATTTCAGAGAGAACCTGAACATTCCAGTTTTTGATAAGCAATTCACATGGTGTCTGCACAAGTATCTGCATACTTACTGTTTCTCATCACTGTGAATAAGTATCTGACAGAACATCTGGAAGGAAGAATAATTCTGTTGGCTCACAGTTTCAGAAGGCTGAGTTCACTGTCCACTGGATGCATGGTTTGGGCTCATTTTAGGGAAGAATATCATGGACTTTGGGCATAGATGAAAAAGCCTCTTTCTTGAGGACAAAAATGGAGAATTCAGTCAGGGGCCAATGAAAGGTATAGTCCTAAGGACACACGCAAAGGGCATCCCATCTCCGAGGTCCCACTTTCCATCTTTTCTCAATAACCACTTCTTTTCATAAATCCATCTGTGGATTGCTTCACTGACCAAGTGGGGGCTCTCAAGATGTAACTCTTAACTGGGAATGACCATTGTTGACACACGCAGAGCCATGCTTCTCCAATCTCCTAAGTGTTTCCTCATCCAGTCAATAATAACACAATCAAGGCTGACCATCATGCTGTTTCTCTTATTCTACTAAATTGATGGTCTGTTTTGGGAAATATTCCTATTAATTCAGAAGACTGCTGGCTAATTACAGTCTTCATGTTGGATTTCCAGGCTCTACATTACATAACTTTGGATATGAGACCACAATCATTTCTTCTTAGCAGCCCTTCTGTCCACACATTCTTGTTCTGTTCTGTTGTCTGTATGTATTCACTGAGCGACTTCCTCCACTTTAGAAATGAGGCCTAAGTATGTGCCAACAGCATTCACACATTTGTTCCCCAGCCTTTTAAATTTCTGCCTATGTACTGAATCACTATTTGTGAATATTTCTGTAGCTTACTATAGGCATTGACCACTCATCAAGATTCTCAGGTCTGATCTTAGAAGGAATCATGATTCATCTCAGAGACGATTTTGACTATATTATTTCCTCTGTGTTCCATCAACACTTCTGTTATGCCTTTTCTTCACGGAGCTATGTGTATCTGTTTTACCCATTACTCTCTTACCTATTTAACTGAAGACAGGAACTCTTCATAGCATCAAGGTGAGAGTTAAATGTCACAAGTTTTACTTTTGCTTCTTTTTTTTTAATGTTTGGTCCCTTCAACAACAGACCAAAGTTACTTAGAATGTAATGTATGCTACACTAAAGTTTAGGCAACTAATTTCCAAAGTAAACTTGGTTTATACATCATACTGACAGGTTTATAACACCCCTAAGGCCAAAACCATACCTGAAATATCAAAAATCTTATAACACTTCGAATTGAAATTACACAAAAATGGAAAGTTGACTTCTTTGGCATATTGTTTGACGTTTATAATTAATTATTTTGCCAGGACTAAATGCATGATTTAATTGTTCAGAAATCAAATTACATCAGCTTCACCAAAAGTCATTGAAAACTGGCACAAATACCATTAACAGATGAAGTATCATTTAAATTAGGTGCTTCATTTATTTCGTTATTTTAAAGTCATCACATGAGTTTAGACTAAATGAATACACAACTTACATCAATTTAATTTTGGCAAGTATGTGAGTCTTCTAGGGACATGATTTGCATGTACTTACTCTGAAGTAGTGAAATGTGATCTCCATGTCAGAATTATTCTTTTTTAATTGAATTTTTGTGCATTTCATAAAATATATATTAATCATGTTTAGATCCTTTCCCAATATGTACCCCTCATAACCCCGGACAAGATTTCAAGCATTTTGTCATATATGTTAAAGCCTATCAGTCAATTTTGTGTTTCCATTCACTGGATCCATGTCAGAATACCTAGCATAGCTCCCTTAAAGAAAGCCAGCTCTCGCTCGCACAACAGTGATCAGTTGCCAATAGTTCCTCAGCTAATGTTGGGTCTTCTTACTCATTTCCTCTTTTATACTGTTTTTCTCTGGTTTGAGGTTCATAGGTCTTACACATGCTGTCATCACTGCTGTAAGTTCATATTAAAAAGTTCCCAGTCAACTGGAAAACTCTGTTTCCTTATAGTCATCTACTACTCCTGACTCGGACAGTCTTTTCATCCTTTTTCCCCAACGGCCTCGAAGCCCTGGGTGGCTGAGGCTTAACATAGGACATCTATCCAGGAACACACACTCTGCGGGCTCATATTCTCTACATTTTTTGCCAGTTGTGGCTTTCTGTGTTAATCACCATCTGTTGTATGAGAAAGCTTTGCCGGTGAGAGCTGAGAAATATTCTCAATAATTAATATTCCTCTGCCCCCTGATCCACTATATTCAATGAGCCTTAGGTGAAGATGTTCCATTGTAGACGTATGGCTTTGAGCTGCGTATCTCACAGATATTCTGTGTGTAATCAGCTGTGGAATTCTTTAATAGTCTCTATCTGTTTAAAAAGGAAGTTTCTTTGATTCATGGTGAGAAGTATGCTTGTCTTTAAATATAAGGATCCATATTTAGCATACAATGAGAAATTGTGTTTGCCTAGGAATGTGACACATGTAGGGCTTTGTCTAGGCTCTATGATCTCTCCAGCCATGTGTATTTGGCTATGTTTACAGTACCACACATGAGTTCCCTCTCATTGAACAGACTTTAAGTCTAATTAGATAGCTGTTGATTACTAGATAAAAGTGGAACTACTGCCCCAATAGAGATAGTTTGCTCTACTAGTCATTGTTGTGGTTATTAGGCCCCACAGTTGGGTTGAGCCATTAATTGATGTTCTCCCTTAGCAGCTCACATAGTATCCTCTGATACTATGAGATCTAGACTTCAGGGAGAAGGCTTCCAGGTCAGTTTCATCTCTACTCTGCCAATTTCTGTGTCTGAAGTATGCCTTGTCATTAGCAATAGGATCTTACTTCAAGTTCTGGGATGCTATCGAGGGCTATGGCAGTAGTCTATAATTTGGGGCGTCTCTCTGACTGCCCTGATCAACAACTTAAAGGAAGCTTTCTCCTGTCTGGCACTGTGTTTATTGTTACATAGTCTTCAGCTACACACATGCACGCATATACATATATTGCAGCTGCATTTTTCAGTAGACTCTTGAACTAATACATGTCCCTTGGGCTTTTAACATTACTTAAGCATAATCTCTCTTCTCTCTCTCTCTCTCTCTCTCTCTCTCTCTCTCTCCCCTTGTCTAACTCTCCCTAATCCCTCTACAGTTAAAGTACTCCTGTTTTCCCCATTTCTTCCTTGATAATATCTGTCTCCTATTTTCTCCCTCTCTAGAATTCCTGCATCCCCTTTACTTCATGGATCCTGTGGGACACTCCCTCTTTTCTATTTTCAGTTAAATACCCCTATTTTGCCAATTTTCCCCTTGATAACACCTTTTCTCCTACTCTACCCCTCTCTCCAGCTCCTTCTTTTACTTTATCTCCATGGTTCCTTTTCATTTTCTTGGATCCTGTGGTTACATCAGGATGTATATTCACATCTAAGGATTTAGAGCTGAGATCCACAAATGAGAGAGAACATACATCACTTTTTTTTCCTGAGTCTGTGTTACTTACTAAGTATAACAGTTTCTAGTACTATCCATTTACTTGCAGGATTCATGATTTCATTTTTCTTTATTGCTAAGTAGAATGCCATTGTGAAAATGTATCACATTTTCATTATTCATTCATCAGTTGACAGACACTTAGGTTGCTTCCATTTCTTAGCTATTGTGAAAAAAAAGCATCAAGAAGCATGGATGTACAAGAATCTCTGCAGTAGAATGAGTGCTTTGGGCATATGCCAAGGAGTCAAATGACCGGATCATATGGTGGATTTATTTTTAATTTTTAAAGAGTCCCCCACTCCGTTTTCTACAGGAGAGAAAAATCCCACCAAGAGGAATGAGGGTTCCCCTTCTCTGCAACCTCTCCAGCATTTGGTTTAATTTGTTCTCTTGAACTTATCCATTCTGCCTAGTGTGAGATCAAACATTAAAGTGTTTTCAATTTGCCTCTCCCTAATTGCTATGGATATTGAATATTTTAAAGTGTTTCTTAAGCAATTTTACTACTTCTTTTGAGAACTCTCTGTTCACATCCATAGCTCACCTTTTAATTGGGTTATTCACTTTCTTGATTCTTCAGGGTTTGTTGTTATTGTTGCTCTTTTATATTCTGGGTATCAATCATCTGCCATATTTCCCCCATTTAGGGGCTTTGTTTTTTACTTGATTAGCTGTTCCCATGTCTGACATTTATAATGAAATATTCTGCCTTTATTAAACATATTTTAATTGTTCAGAAATCAAATTACAGTATCACTACCAAAATCTATTGAAAATTGGCACAAATACCATTAACAGATAAAGCATCATTTAAATTAAGTGCTTCATTTATTTTATTTTAAAATCCTCACATGAGTTTAGAGTAAATGAATGTACATCTTATATCAGCTTAATTTTGGCAAGCATTCGAGTCTTCCGGGGACAGGATCTGCATGTGCCCACTCTGAATTCATGAGATACGTTCTCTACATGGGCTTTATTCTTTTTTTGCCCACTTTATTCTTCATGTGTTTATGATGAAGTGTAATATTTGAGCTTCCTACAGGATGACAGATGTAGACACCTGAGGTGAACACATTTTAATCCTGAGGAAAAAGAGATTCTCAAATTCAATGACTGAAACTTAAAACACATGCTTAGTTTTTTAACAAAGAAATCTATTAGTTATCTTCAGGAAAAATCACTTTGTATGGGAAAATTCTGTATAAAATTGATTCAGATAGTTTTTGCGGGGGGACTGAGATAAACTTGACTTCAGGCAAGTGGTACGAAATACTCAGATATTTCTTACTGAGAAAGCATATTGTAGAATTAAAAATACAATATTTCTACTCATTGTAAACCTTCAGTATTCACTGGTGTGGAAAATAACAGTGTATAGGTGGTAACTGTATTTCATCAGATATAGTCAGGCCACTGTATGTGCCAGATATAGAGTATGATGAAGATGTAACAAGAAATGATTATTGATTTCGTGGACAGAATGGATGAGTATGATACAAACCTAAAATAAAAAAAAGATTGGAAATAAAAAACCTGATTGCAATTTTCCTGAGTCTCATAATGGCAGAAGAAACACAATACTATGAATACGTATCACACATGGGTCTTGCAGGGTCTGGAGGTGTGGTAATTATTAAATATTCTGTGTGATGAACAGATTGTAGAAGATATTTAACTATTGCAACAAAGAGGTTTAAATTTGATGGAGGCAAATAATCAATGAGCACTCTGAAGAGTGAGAACTGATTAGACTCTACGCGTATTTATAGTCATGACTTTCAGGAATTAGAGTGGATGCAGGAGATGAGGAAGCAAAGTATGACAAGAGCTGATATTCAAGTTCCTACCTTCCTGAAGTACTAGCATTGATCCACTGGACATACTTTGAGATATTGCTTAACTTAGATACTTAGTTGAATTCCCTCCATAAAATATGATATGGATTTTATGTGTCATTATATAGCAGACTCTTGATTTTGTGATTAATATGTTTTAATTATCTTCTGGAATCATATAACATGAATGGAACAGTTCTCTCATTAAATGAAATAAGGAAGGCTAAGTTTAAAAACTAATTTTAAGCCACGTATCATGATGCATGACTATCTATATTTTTAGTACCGGGGAGGGAAGTAAGACAGGAAGATCAGGCGTTCAAAGCCTACTTCATTTACAAAGTGAGTTCCAGGCTAATCTGGGCTGTATGAGACCCTGTTTTAAACTCAAATAAGTAGAAAGTAAAACATTTAAAAACAATAACTTACAGACACATGCTCAGACCTTCAGTGAACATCAAAGGCCTTGTAAAAATAGCAACATATGTAGAGACTACATCCCAGCCATTAATCATATTCACATCAAAAAGGAATGGCAAGTTTCTCTGTGCTGTATATCTTCCAGTTCTCATGTGTTAGACAGAAATAGAAATATATTATGGTGTCTACATGTCTTCCACAGACATTAACCTTTTGGAATGTTAAACATTCTAATTATATTATATTGCAGTTGGTGGCAGCTGAAGGGTCTGTTTTTAAGGCTGTGAACAAAATTAAACCTTTCAACTTACATATTTTCATTATGGGTCTGGAGAGATGGCTCAGTGGTTAACAGCACTGGCTGCTCTTCCACAAAACCGAAGTTCAATTTGTAGCACCACATGTCAGCTAACAACCATCTGTAACTCCAGTTCCAAGGGATCTGATGCCCTCTTCTCGCCTCTGTGGGCATTGTACTACATGGGTGCATATACATACAAGTAAGCAAAACACTCATATGCATATATTAAAAGTGAATTATTTAAAAATAAAAAAGTATTTTCATTATGCCAAGCGTAATATTGTCAGAGAATTCTTCACAAAATCTGATCACATAAAATTCTTTCTTGAATACCATTTAATAGCATCTGATGGGGTATGTGATTAAAACTTACTATTGAGGAAAGTTTCTTTACTCAGTAGATTTTCCTTAACTACTTCTACATCAAGGATGCTGAACAAATTTGATTTGACATCTCTTTAAAGACTCTTGAGATAAAAATCCTTTTTACATTTTAACTGATTAAGTTGTACTTAAAGGGTTGGGGAGAAGGCTCAAAAGTTAAGAGCACTGGCTGTTCTTGCAGAAGACCTAGGTTCAAATATCAGAAACCACATGGTGGTTAATAACTGTTCACAACCCCAGTTCCAGGGAATCTGATGCCCTCTTCTGTCCTCTGTAGGCACTGTACAACACAGGTGCACTTAAATACATGTAGGCATTACATACATACACTTATCAAAATAGAAATAAGTAAAATACATTTTTAAAAATGTCCTTAAAATGAATATTTTATTCTTGGCATTGTGGCAGAGGCAGGCAGGCATCTGTGAGATGGAGGCCAGCCTGGTCTACAGGAAGACCCTGTTCCCCTCACCCAAAATAAAGAACATTTAATGACATGTGACAATCATAAGGCACTTAAACGATACCTATAAATAAGAATTTGGAAATCCATCTGCTCTCAATCACTGGGCAGCTATTGCTTTAAAATTTTTTCATGATACAACAGGTAAGTTGAATTCTATGACCAAGCCCAAATATTCCATTGCAATGTGATACTTACTGCTCATTTGCAGAAAACATTTGTCAACATTTTGGTCTAAGTAACAAATAAGGAAGTGACATTTGCAGGGCATTATACATTATACAGTTGTCATGGGCACCAAGCATGCTAGTCAGCCAGGGTCATAGCTTATGCTTGGTTATAACTAATGCTCTCCATGCCAATAAAGTGAGTGCAGCAGGAAGGAGCCAAGCTTGGATATTTGTGGCTCAGAGTTGAGCTCTCCTTGATTTAGTGGCTATGGAAGACATGAAGAGGTTATATTTGCTTTACATATTACTGTCTTTATTTGGAGGAATATTCCTTTAACAGAGACAAAGTCATAACTACAGAAAAAAAGAGCTGTTACAGTCATGAACTATTGTGTTTGATTTTTGACTGGCAAAATTTTTTATTGAGTTGTGAATTTCATATAATAAATCTTAGTCAAACCCTCGCCAGCCACGATACCCTCCCACACCAGATTTCAGGTATTCTGTCATATACGTTAAGTCTTATCCGGTCAAGCATTTGTACGCAATTGTCCCTCAGTGCAAGTTCATGATTTTTAAAATGTACAAGCCAAGTAACTGTCCTTCCTGAAACTTCCATTAGTGAGAAAGATCTCAAATACTCGACAAGGAGATGCTGAACTCCATTTCCATCTAGAAGTACCTCCTGGCTACTAATTTTGCGCATGGACTGTGGCAGCACGTTTTGTAGTATACTTCTCCCAAAGAGGCCCGTGTGAATTTATACTAAGGCTCATACCAATCTTTGGCCTATATGTTAGTTATCTGTGTAAATAGCCAGGGTCTGCCACAGTCTTATGGCTTTTTGCATGCTTCTTTGCAGCACATTTCATCTTGTGTCCCTAAGGTTAATCACGAGGTTTCAGGGTTTTCTTTCCCCCAGGTCAGTGTAAGAAAGTATATGTGTAGCATGCCCTTTGGAAGAATGAAAATGGCTTCAACGAAGCCCAAGTAAGGAGTGAATAAAAGTTATAAACAGAGCCATTAGTCATCAAGTCTTTTTAGAGTACTTTCTGGGAAACCTCTATTTCATTCCTTCCAGTTTTCTAAGTTTTTCTTACACGCAAAAGTATATTTAGAAACATTCTTATGTTAACTTCAAGCTATAGAATGAAAGAATAGAGATGAAATTATTAGAATATGTTGTCAAATATGTTGTAATGAGGTGAGACTGAGTTTTCAGAGTCCATGGGGTTTTTTTCTATTGTGATTTTTGAGGCTTCAGAACCAAAATTCCACATGAGAAAAATTAACAACTTAACGAGAATATTTTAACAAAACATACCTTGTCTTGGGACAAAATCTAATTAGCAGCTGTCTGTTGTTCCATGGAAGGAAACTTATCTGAGCTCCTCTGGGGAGGAATAGAGAAACTTTCTACTGCTGGGAAGTGTGACCTCTCATGCAAAGGAAAATCAAAAGAGTAGAACACAAGGGTGTCCCTTAACATGAAGCTCACTGTTCACACAGAGAAATCCAGTAGTGTTTGCTTAGAATGGCATATCGTAATTTCAACACTTCAATAAATCTGAAGATCGTTTTTGTAAATATGAAGATGCAGAGATAGGCTGTGCAGAGGAGGCCTTCATTGAGTTTTCAGAGTGTTTATTTTATATATGCTATCTTTTCCATTTTACAGACTCAAACCATGATATTAATAGTGATTTATATACAGGCAATTTAAAAGCTCTGTGGTTGAAATGGGATCGAAATCCCAGTTTGTAAAATATAGACTCTTTTCATTCATTCAATTTATGTAGACCTCGATGCATGAAAATATATTTCAAAACATCACGTTGTATACCAAAAAAAATATATTATTTTATTTGGCAATTTAAAATGAAAATATAAGCAGAACTTTTCTTTTGAACTTTGAGCATTGAAATAGGAAAATTTTTCTTTTTTTATAACTCACTGAGTCCAATCAGTGATACCTGTGTGTATGTGCATAGGTAGAAGACGCTTCACTGAAGCTTGGGCACTCTACCAATTGGGAGGGAGACATAAAGGGGAAGCCCAGAGGAGTGGGGGATCGATATGATCAAGCCACATCATACACCTTCCTAGATTTCCAAAGAATGAGTTAAAATGATTCTAAAAACTTCAAAGATTGAGAAAATATTCCCACAATACAGCATTTAATATATAATCATGTGGAAAAAAATTAATTGTGGAGCAAATTGGAAGACAAACAGATTGGTTGGTAGCAGAGACTATTTTTGGGTAGTGGATTATTAATGATTTATCATTTTCTTCATCGACTTGCTCTGATTCCTTACAAAAACACCTATCATTTTGACAATTCAAAGAGAAATGGAAGATTCTAAAGTGTGTATTGATTTAATTAGCATAAAATGTAAATATCGTTAAGATCAACTTTGATTTAAGAAACAGATGACATTCCTACTTTTAAGTTCTATGTAGGCTAGAGTGATAGCTCAGTTGTTAAAGTGCTTTTTGCTCAACAGAGGACCTGAGTTCAATCCCCGGCATTCATGTAGAAACTTCTGGCACAGTAGTATGTGCCTGTTAACCCAGCACTGTGGAGGGGGAGTCAGGCAGATTCATGGGCCTTGGTAGTGGGCCAGATTAGCCTGTTCAGCAAGCTCCAGACCAAGTGAGAGATCCTGTCTCAGAATTCAGAATGGTTGACTCTAGAGCAATGATATCCAAGGCTATCCACCAGCATCCGTAAGCATTAGCACATATGCAAACACACACACACACACACACACACACACACACACACAGTTGTGTGTCCTGAAAGACAAACACTTATGTAATATTCCCTCTGATTTCCAGCTGGTGAGGTTATGTCTGGGGTTCATTTGTAATTAAAGATTTTATTGAAGTGTTTAAAACCTTGTACAATATATTTGATCATGTTCACAAACTCCCCCTTCCCTGCACTCCCCTTTATTACTCTGGACAAATGTCATGTCCTCTGTCATTTTTTATGACCTATCAAATCCAATTTCACACTCTTAGAGAAAACTGTCCCTCTTGCTGCAGCTGGGGTTCTGAGAGATGGTGTGAGAGAATCTAGACGAGGAATTAAGCAAGAATGTAAATATGTATAAAATTTAAGCGCAAAACCATAGGCCAAGGAGGAAGTTTTCGCATCAGCACTGTAGTTTATGAAAAGTATAAGCAATTAATGTGTGTCAAATTCTTAGTCAATAAGATTTCTTGATATCAATCAAACAATCAGATACATCCACTTAGGATCCATATGCTCCATGGATTCATGTCTGGGACATTTCATAAGTCAAATTAAAGTGACACATCTAATGATAATTAATATAAGAGCACCCCATGACAGCTCATTTAATTGACCTTACATTCATATACTTTCTACATACAATCCTTACACTGCCCTATCACAAGCTATGCTTTGCATAGCATAAATCATGCAAGTTATACAATCATTTCTAGTAACTTAACTGTACATACTATTTGAATATTTTATAAGAATATTTCAACATAGAAAATTAAACATCATCTGTCCTCCATTAACAGCCTAAACCAGATTGTTGAACAATACTATACAAAATGTGCTTGACATGTAATTCAGAGTTATGTTCTGATTGCTTGATTTCAGTGTTTGCATATGTGCACACAAGCTAAGTGATGGTAAAGGATAAAAGGACAATTTAAGGAGGGGCATCTAGAACGTAAATAATTTTCATTGTAAACAAAAGCACAACAGTGATATTATGATGTATTGCTATTTTTTAATGGGATGTTGGAGAGTTAGAAATTTATATTTAGGAATGCACTGTGAAACAATGCATTCTGATGGCTTTTGAATGAACTCTTAGAGTGGATGGTATAAAAATATGTATTATGCTATAAGACATGTACTTATACCACCAATTATACCACCATTATACCACCAATAACATTATGGCTGATATCAATTACTCATGTACCAAGCGAGAAGGAAACAGCAGATTAGCACACTTTCATCAGGGGGACAGAGAGTTTCCTGCACTTAGCCAACCATAGGTTCAATGAGGTATGAATATCAAGTTAGATATTCTTAAGAAGTTCTCTGTAGTATTACTAAATACAATTTCAATGTAAGGGTAAGTATACAGTGTACACTTTCAAATAAGAAATGCAGGGTTGACGGGGCTGGAGAGATGGCTCAGCAGTCAAGAGAGCACCAGGATTCGGTTCCCAACACCTACATGGTGTCTAACGACCACACCTCACGCCAGTTCTAAGGTTTCTGATACCTTCTTCTGGTCTCTGTGAATATTGCATCCACATTGTGCACTTCATAATATGCAGGCAAAATGCTCATACCCATAAAGAAAAAATAAATAAAACAAATTTTAAAAAAGAAATGAAGGTGTGTCATATGAAAAAAAGTGATATCACATCAAACTGTTTTGGAACAAAGAAATGAATGTGGGGCAGGACTTTTAACTTTTGTGAACATTACTGATAAATCTATTCCAGTTTGATGCAGTTAGTCTCTGTGTGTCTATATTTGAAGAAGGAAGGTCCTGCCCATTGATGGTGGTATAGTTTTGTTATAGTTTTATTACTTTATTTATTTATGAGTGACATGTGTGTGGCAATTGGGGGAGGGGATGCATGCGCACACAGACCAGAGGAGGACATCCACCTGAGGTGTGCTTGGCTCTTAGTGTCTACCTTAGTCCCTGAGATAGTTTCTCTCTCTAAATCTGGAGATCACTGTTTGGGCTAAGTGCCTAGGATTACGCTGTCTCCTTCCCTCACAATGCTGGGTCCTTGTGCTAATACAGCAAGAAATCTTTTCCCACTAAGCCAGCCTACGTCATAGTTTTATGTATATATTCTAGACAGGGGAAGACATTCAATCTTGTGCAAGAAACATTAACCAACAATATACAACAAAACCACAATAAATGTAGCTGTAGAGATGGTTTAGCAATTAAGAGCACTGACTGCTCTTGCAGAGGACCTGGGTTTGATTCCCAGAACCAACATGGTAGCTAATAGTCATCTGTAACTCCAGTTCCAGGGGATCTGACGTCCTCGTCTGACCTCTGCGTGCACTGCATGACACAGGGGCACCTACCTACATGGAGGCTATATATAAAAATAATAAAATATTCAAAAAGGGTTCTCTAAAGAAACAGAACCAGTCGAATGAATATATATGAACGAATAAACACACACACACACACACACACACACACACACACACACACACATTTGGATTTACCAGATTAGCTCGCAGGGTAGAGTCCAAGCAGCCCAGTAATGGCTGCACCTGTGGGAAGCACGGCAGAGTCAGCCAAAGATGGCGACTCGGCTGGCTGCCAAGCCTCCTGACCCTCGCTTGTTTACTCCAACTCCCGCAACATCATCAAGCATGACCCTGCCACGTGGCCCAATGAGCTGCCACTCTGCCTGCCTACTGCATGTGTGTGTGTGTGTGTGTGTGTGTGTGTGTGTGTGTGTGTGTGCCCTGATTGGTCCTGGCTGGGGGGAGGGCTGTTGGGAACAAACTATATAAGGACTGAAGTGCGTAATAAAGAAGAAGAAGCCTGAACCTCACCTTGGTGTCTGTGTCGTCTTTCTCGGCTCTGCTGGATGGAGTCGTGGCTTGCAGCATGCACCATACTGGAGAGGCTCAGAATCTAGGAGTTGCTCAGTCCACTAGGCTGGATGTCTTATTAGTCCCAATCTGAGGCTGAAGGTTGACAAATTCAAAGACATCTGCTAGTTTTCAGTCTATGTTGGAATCCAAAAGAAGATGGTCATAGAAAGAAGACCAACTCACCAGTGAGAGAGAAGGCAGGCAGGCAAAAAGAAAAAGCTCCCTTCTGCCATGGCCTTTTATATGGGCTGCAATCCAAAGGCAATGTCCACATTTACGGTGGGTCTTCCAGTTTCAAGTGATCCAACCAAGAAGGTCTCTCTCATTTCATTTAATCCCAGATGCAGTCAAGGTGACACCCAGGAGTAGCCATCATAGTAACACAGTCTTAATTTCCAAATGAGCCTCAAATCCTAAATGTACCACTTCAGAGAAGCTATAGCTAAACCTCTTAGAGTGTGATTTCATCAGTTTTCATTAAATATCTGTTTTCAGTGTAAGGATACATTTTATGCACACAGAGAGAAGTCAAAAATAGCATGAGATCAGCTAATGGCTTATGAATTAACATGACCAATTATTTAATAAATCCCACTTGGCTAAAGACATAATGATGTGTTGAATACTCTTTCTTTCCTTTCCCCCCTATACAGACAGAACTTAACAAAAGCAGTTGCTAAGTGTTTCAGTGAACACATTGGAAATGCCTTGCTTTATTCTTATTGTCACAGATGCCTGATATGCACAAAGAATTTTTAACACTGTTGCTCACTTCACAGGTATAGAAACAACTAATAACCTTTATAATTTCAGTTATACCAAGACAATTTCTTAGGTGTTTTTATCACCCATTAGTCATCCACTTCAAATTTCTTTAATACAATGAAATATGACACAGTTCTCAGCTATGAACTTATTTTAAAAATGTTCAGTACCAATAGTCCCACTGTTGTTTAATTTCCTTATCTAGCTTACTGATTAATGTGGTAGTCAACATATATTATTAGCAAGTTAGCATGAAACTGAAAACTATTTGGGTTCTGCAGGGGGAACTTGTTGGTTACCACTACTCGTTTCATACAGTAAGGAAGAAATAAAGTGTGTGTATATAGTCACTATGAGATTAGCTGATGTTGTGACCCGACAGTTATGAAAGTCCATGTGCAATGCATTTTGTAACAGTTTCACATCTTTATACTTGTGAAGTTTAAGTGAATACGCATCATATACATGCTTACCGAGGTCTAATTGCCTGCCAGTGTACTAAAGGCCTTATGTGAAATCATCATTTCCTATCAAAACAAAACTATCAAGAAGCTACAAAGGTCAACAAAGGTCAGAGGTGATTGACAAAGCCATTTAATTTTAAAAAATGTCAGACTTGGCAAATAGGACAGGGTATACTTTGGGAATTGCTAGTCACCCAGCCTAACCTATTTCCTAGTTACATGCCAGGGAGACACTTCATCTTTCAGAAAAGTAGTTGAATGTATGGTGTCTTCAGTGTTGTGGTCTTACCTTCAAGTTCTGGGAGGTAACCAAGGACAGTTGCAATACCCTGTATTGTCAAGGGAGCCTCAGGGTCTACCATAACCAACAATTCAAAGAGAGGATTCTTATGCCATCACTGGGGATTTTGCTACATAGGCTATGGCTTTTGGTGGAAAATTGTAATTCAGTGCGCTGTAATGCTATGTAATGCTATGTAATCACAACCATGAAAGAAGAGGGCACAGAATTGAGAGCTACTGAGGACTCTGGGGAGGAGACAGGAGGGAAAAGTGGTGGAAATGGCATGTGACATTTAGATGAAATTTAAAAGTGGCGTGAAGAGACGGCTCAGCTGTAAGAACAAGGGCTGCTTGTCAGAAGGCTCCGTGTCATTTCCCAGCACCCACAAGGTGGCTAACAACTATTCTAAACTCTAGATTCAGGGTATCCAACACCTCTGCTGGGCCCTACAGGCATCGCAGGCATCTGATGCACCTACATGCATGCAAGGAAAACACTCATTCATGTAACATACAAATAAATAAATAATCGATTTAAAAATAAAATAAAATAACAGAAAATATATTTAAAAAATGGTGGAGAGTGCCTAAGAAAGGACACCTGAAATATGCATGTTTTCTGACCTCCACATGCATGTTCACAAATGTATGTGCACATCTGTGATCTGCACAGGATTGTGGCTCTTCACACACATGAGCATGCACACAGGTGCATTGTATACACAGAAATGTCATAGATTAAGTTTTGTTATCTGCTTATTTATTAATATATGGGTTCACTGTGCCAGGAGCATCCCTAATGGCCTCTCGGCTTTAACATCTGCTCGTAACCGTCATCGCTGCCTCTGTGAAGCAGGGCGAGACTCCCTCCCTGTTTGCTAGCTTGCATAGTGTGAAGGTATACATTCAAGGAACACCTATTGTATACTATCCTGCTGTTGAGTTATTCACGAAAAATATTTACTTACACGAACCTTTATGAACTCTGAGATGTTAAAAATTATAGTCCCGTTATGTTATTATCTCACACAAATTCCAAAATGGACATTTGCTGTCCTTATATTTACCCTCTTCTCCAAAAAGATAGAATGCTTGTATTACAATTTAGCAGAATTTAAATGACACATTCATGCTACCGTATAAACTAGTAAAAATCCTATGCATTCACTAAAATAGTATGCACCTACCGCTAATGGAAAAGTTACATAAAAAATTAGAAAACACGATGAATAATAATATGAACTAAGTACCACAGAAGTACAAAGCAGATACATGAAATTTTCAAGTACATTGACTGTTTGCACAAATGACATTATACAATAAAGATGCTCAACAATTTCGTACATTATCTACTGAAAAAATTAAATTATTCAGACTTTATTTTTGTGTGTGTGTACACATTTTTTGAAGAAAACTATTCATGACCTCATGTAGCTTAGTGATTACACACTTGACATCCATTAAAAACTCCAGGCTTTGAACCCTAGCACAGAATTTTTTTATTTAACAATACATTATTCAGAGGGAAGAGTATAAACATTTGTGGGAGTTATGGAGCTTGTCCAGGTTATAAAGTATGCATTTCAAAATGATAACACAAAAATTAGGCATGGAGAAGATCTTGGTAGATATGTGGAAATTGAAATATAAGAAAAAAAACAGTGAGCTATTTGAATAAAAACCTGTTTTATATGTTTAGTAGATAGCAAGTGCATTTGCAAACAGCAATTATGGAATCTACTTTATTTCTTATAGACACTAGGATGAGACCAGCAGTAAGAGAAATGTCCTCAAACCCTGCAAACCACCTCTCAGAAAAATATAATTTGTTGCCTTTGAAATTGTTTCTCATATTTGTAGCAAATCTTGCTGTAACTGTTCTTTTTTTAAATATTTGTCTTTGTGAAACACACTTTTTAAATATATTTGTTGAATTTTTGTGACTTTCATACAATATATTTTGATGGTATTATATCCCCTCCCGTAATTGTAACTCCTCTTATCGTCCCCTGGCCAATTTAATGTACTCTAATGCACATGAACATACATGAACACACACACGCATGCATGTACACACATACACATATATAACTTATAGAGTCTAATTTGTGTCCCCCATATGTCCTTCAGTGTGGGTCCATCTGCATCCCTCAACCCTCATCAGAGAATCTTCCTTATTCAGCAGATGGTGATTAAAACAGGAACCCAGGGCTGGGGCTGGAGAGATGGCTCAGTGGTTAAGAACACTGGTTGTTCTTGCAGAAGACCCGGGTTTGAATCCCAGCATCCACATGGCAGCTAACAAGTGTTCATTACTCCAGTTCCAGGGGATCTGACAGCCTGTTTTGTCCTTTGCAGGCATTGCACGACACGGGTGCACTTACCTACAAGCAGGCAATACACGCGTACACATAAAATAAAAATAATAAATAAAATATTAAAAAAATAAATAAAACAGGAACCCACAACTGGTCAATATACAGAGAATGAGAGGCTTCAGAGTGGTTATACCTGAATAGGACACCTATAGCAAACTTCCCAAGGTTCAGGGTTCATTGAGGAAGAGAGGATGCGAAGACTGTAGAGTGAGGTGGTTGACAACATGGAAATAGATTTTTCCAGACTTCTGGTCAGTTACTTATATGAACTCAGCACAATTCCTATGCAAGCTCAAAACAGACAAAATCCTAGCAAGGACATGGGAAAGTGTGTTAAGAGACCCCACAGCTACCCAGGGAACTATTGGCTACAAATGGCAACTGGGTGAGTCAGTCTCCTTTAAGGATGTGTCTCTTGGTAGGCAACCAGGCTCCAGTGGATGTGAAAATTTTCCATCATTTGTTGAAAGTTAAAGAGAAAGTCCTCACTCTAGGCCTTCTTTGCCTCTGACTTTCATGAACACTGCAACATCGAGTATACATTTAGCACAGGAAACCAAGGATGAGAATGACAAAGTGTTGGGCTACTGCTCCTGTTTGCTGATGCTGCTGGTTCTAGAGGTGATGAACAGATGGATATATTCAGATATTCGTATCTTATAAAATAGTCCATGTAAGGCATCCTTGTGTTAATTTTCATATTTAAAATGCAAATTTGAATGTGACATGGGTCCAATAATTTCACTTGGCTTTCAGCAGATACTGAGTAATGAAACAAATCATTTAAATATCGACAGCACTGACTTGGGGAACTGCCTTATGTGCAGCTCTTTGAGATGGAAAAACTGACTGTAGCAAAGCAGATCATGTGGCTGTCTTTGCAGCTGGGTGCAGATGAACCACTCTTTGAAGGTGCCTTTATGTTTTCCTGCCACAAAACTTCAATGACGGTTGCTTATACTCACTTTTAAGCTTTGAGAGAGTTACTTTGCATTCGATTTTAAGGAATATCAAGGACAATTTTTAGGTATAAATATATTGCCAAGGGCATAAAGAGTGAACTATTTCTCTCCTCATATGGACAATCTTTCTTTACAAGTTTCCATAAAATTATCTGTGGAAACAGATGTTCCAAATAAACAGATATGGTGCTTATAAACACAAAATATAAGTTAATTATGCATGGAATCAGATTTTATCTAATGTTCATATTGTACCTAGTATTTATCGCACATGGTATAGGAGTTTTATATATTACCATAACAATATGTCAGAATCTTATACTTTATTTGTTTATTTATTCATTTGGTTTGTTGAGAGAAAGTCTCATGCATAAGAGTCTGACCTCAAAATGGCCAAAGATGAGCTGGAACTTCTGATCTTCCTGCCTCCCCCTCAAAATCCTGGAACTAGCCCTGCAACACCAATATTTTAAATAAACTAAGAAATGGCACGCAATTTACTGGTTGAAACAAAATGATCCTGAACGAGCTTAGCTAATTCCAGTGAAAATTCTCATTTCTCAATAAGCATGGGGTCTGCTTACATGGGGAGAGCAGTTTCCTTAGGGACATGTGGAGAGGGGCTGGATGAGCGGATTATTTCAGTACAATGCTGGCATACACTGAACAGAAAGGTGAAAACTCTGATTACTTAGCAGTTGTTGCTACTAAATGTTAGCTTTCAACCCTTAAAATAACAAAGTTGTTGTGAAAGGAATCTGTCAATTTACTAAACTGATTTGACTGAACTGTATCTCCTGAGAGAACAGACTCCACGTCATTTGTGGGAATACAAAGTAAACTAGGTCTCTGTTCTGTTTTTTTTTTTAATTGACATTTGAATTTCAAAAGGTTTAAACTTCTTTGATGCCTTCCAAATGAAGTAAATACAATTATTATTAATATTATTCAGCATTTCAAAAAATACACTAACATTTGAAAAAATTCTAGAAACCATCTAATAATTTAAACTAGAGGATTAAATTTCATTGTTCCATCTTATGTCATTTTTATAAATTCTTGTGACTCCTCTGTGTTGGTGTTTGTCATACCAAGAGCATTTCTCAACCCCAAGCAAAACTCTTGCAAGGTGCTAATGCTCCTGAGAGCCTGTACAGGGCATCTGAGCCCATTTTGGCCCAGATCTCTTTATTTTTGTAGCCATTGAAAGTTCACTTATTTTCTTTTCTGTATTTTTATTGTAGTTTAAAAATACTTTCCTTACTTTTGATTTTTTTTAAAAAATTTTATGTGTATTAGTGTTATTCCTACATGTATGTAAGTGCACCTGTGTCCTATGTATTTTTATTGTAGTTTAAAAATACTTTCCTTACTTTTGATTTTTTTTTAAAAATTTTTATGTGTATTAGTGTTATTCCTACATGTATGTAAGTGCACCTGTGTCCTGTGGAAGCTAGAAGGGGGTGTCAGATCCCCTGGAAGAGATCCAGGTCCTCTGCTAGAGCAATCTGTGCTCTTAACCCCTGAGCCATCTCTTCAGTCCTACTTTTGAGAATTTCATACATGTATGTCATATAATATGATCATACCTACATGCCATTTCCCTTTCTGCTCCCTCTAGATCATTCCTTCCTCCCAACTCCACGTCTCCTTTTTTTAAATTGCTGTTGTTGATGTTGTTGTTTGATAATACACTAACATAGCACTGAGTCCTATTAGTGCTGTCCATACGTGCATGAACATGCATGGATTTCCCATGCTCCAGTGGATGCGTTCACTTCCTTCTTGACCTGGATATGACCAATCTTTACAAGGATAACAACTTTAAAATACATGATATATGATTGTTGGATAGTCTCTTTCTTACAAGTTGTAAAGAATTTTTAAAAGAAAACAATCACATGCATTAATATTGATACTGAACATTATGTGTGCTTCTTTTGGTTTATGTCTTTTTAAATTATTGATAAAATGAATCTCTAAAGGTAGATGACTACAAGGTAGATGTAGTCTCTAAAAGAAAATACAGAAGGATAAAACAACAACAAAATCAACAAACAAGCAAACAAAAAACTCAGTCTTTAAGCAAGTTAAATGGTAGCCACTGATAGGTGCTCAGGCTGCAGTAAGTACCCCTGCCCACAGACACACTCAAGCAAGTTTATTTTACTAAAGTCAAGGGACCCAATTTTTTTAAAAGACTGGAAGGAAGGAAGTGGACTTGGGTGGTGAGGATGGGTTCAGTGGAGAGTGAAATGTTACTGCTGGCAAAAATGACTACAATTCATCTTATAGACATATGAAACTCTAACAATAAGTACATTTAAAACTTCAATATTTTAAGATAAATATCCTATTAAACATTTTATTAGTCCACAAATAGCATCAGAAGGTGAGTAGAAATTGAGCTGGCAGGCCTTCTCACTGTTCTTATTACTAATTTACTATTATTCTAAACTAATGTTCAATATATTCCAATCATTACTTCCTCTAGGCCCAAACTAATATCTGTATACATTAGTAAATCATCTCCAAAAATGCTTTTATGATTTACAGTTCTACATCTATCTGTAAAAATTATGCTTTTATTCCAAATTATCATTTTAAATACAGTGTATGAATTACCTAGAGAGAAAAATCATTGTTCATGCACATGATGAGAAAATAAATCCATTTAGGAGTGACCCAATTAAATTGTAATTTTCATAAATCAAAAATTGTCAATGCTCACTATGTATTATATATGAAGTAACCTTTGTATACTCTTTGATTTATTTTCCCCCAAAATTCTATTATGATAGTTATCTAAGGCATATTCTTTAAGGTAAAGAAGAACAGAAAGCTTGAATTCTTTGATCACAATAAACCAATTGTAAAATTTAGTCTCTGTTATTACAACTCTGGATCATACACTCTTTTAAAAATATTTTATTTTTATTTTATGCATATGAGTGTTTTGCCTCCATGCATGTAAGTGCACCTGTGTTATGCAGTGCCTGTGAAGGACAGAAGAGGGTTAGGGTCCCCTGGAACCAGAGTTACAGATGGTTGTTAGCTGCCACATGGGTGCTGGGATTTGAAACATGATCTTCTGCAAGAGCAGTCAGTGATCTTAGCATGGAGCCATCTCTCCAGCCCCAGGATCACATGTTCCTAAAAGTTGTAAGTTCTGCAAGAGCAGTCAGTGCTCTTAGCATGGAGCCATCTCTCCAGCCCCAGGATCACATGTTCCTAAAAGTTGTAATGTAAAGGCAGGCATGGTAACACATGCTTTTAATCCCAGCACTCTGGAGGCAGAAGCTGGAGAATCTCTGTGAGATCAAGTTCAGCCTTTTCTACAGAGTGAGTTCCAGGTCAGCTGGGGCTCTAGGGAGACCCCATCTCAAAAAAAAGAAAAAAAAGAACAAATTTGAGATGTATAGATTAATAGTGACCAATGTATTCAAATATTCAAATTAAAAGTTTAAAAAAGTTTAGAACTCTTTGTAGAGCTAAACATTTTTAGGAGTAATGATTTTGTATATATCCAGATATATTAAGCCCTCTTACTGTCTTTCATTTTTTTAATGTTTTGATTTTTAGTGTCTCTCATGACTTCCAGGTCCAATATTTACTGAATAAATAACTTAAAACTGTGCATACCATGCACATTAACTACTTTCTCTCTATATTTTATATATAGTAATTTTAAAAACTGGAATCCAGTATTTAGTTAATTACTGGGCAAATATTCCCTCACTTTATAATCAATTAGTATAACTGAATCTAATTCTATATCAATAAACCTGTTTTTACAGGAACAATATTCAAGATATAAAAAGGGATGCAATATTTGAAAGACTGTCATGATATTTGATGCCAGAAGATGAGGGCAGTAATCCTTGTGAACTCAGAAGCCAGTGATGCTAGCTGTACAATTCCCTCCACTTACTGCCTTACATGATTTCTAACAGGCAGTGAAATGAAGTGAGAGAAGCCTGGACGGACCTAGAAAATCCCATAAATTAAAACAAAAACAAAGGGAAGACGAGCATCTGGGAAGAGAAGCACAGCTAGAGTTCAGACAGAGAAGAGAGTGAGAAGCACAGAGTTCTGAAGATGTGTAGCGGATTCCCACTGAGTGTTCTCTGAGAGCTGATGAGTGCACTTTTGTAAGGAAACTGTTTAGGCCATGGAATGAATGGTTCATAAATTCAGAGAAGGAGAGAGATTTACCTACATGGGGAAGAATGCACTGCCTGCCCTCTTATCCATCCTAAAAACCTGAGGAGATATGGCACTGGGCACAAGACACACTATCTTCAGTAGGCCGATATAACATGTTTAATATTAAACACTGTTGGGCTGGAGATATGGCTTAGCAGTTAAGAACACTAGTTGTTCTTGCAGAAGACCGGGATTCAGATCCCAGCACCCACATGGCAACTAACAACTGTCCGTAACTCTGGTTCCAGGGCATCTGAGAGGCTCTTCTGACCTGTGCGAACATTGTAGGACATGGGTGCACTTACCTACATTTAGGCAATACACTAATACACATAAAGTAAAAATAATAAATAAAATATTTTATATAGCCACTTTTGAAAGAGATGTATCTTTGCACTGGAAATTGTTATTGAATATGTTAAAGCTGTAATGAAATGCTTTGTCTAAAAAATAAAATAAAAAAATATTAAACACTGTGTCAATGCAAAAATCACAACTCTCACTTCAAAGGTGATAAGAGATAGTTCGTTCTGGGGCCAAATATGAGTGAACACGGCCCTGGAACACATATCCAGGCTAGCCCCAAATTCCAAGTTCTAATGTGGTAACAGTTTCATGAAGTTTTTATGGTAATAGAGCAAAGAAAGCCATAAAAGAAGACCTGTTTCATAAGTATTGATGGAGAAATCAGAGAGGTAGTAATAGCAAAGTGTAGAGAATTTTTAGGTAGGCCTTAGGGTTGGTGAAAGCTGGTGGTCTGCTAAGTCAATTCATTCCAAGATGTTTTAGCTGTTAGTGAAGATGTTAAGTCAAGCACAGAGGTGTCAAAAACATAGATATTTAGGGAGCTAAAGATGGCCCAAGATAAATTATAGACAGGCTCAGGACATGTGACACTCTAAACTTTCCACAGTCATTGAAGTGCTGATCTGCTTTTCAGCCTTGTAGGAGTTCCAATCGGAGATTCAGGTTCCCTCCTGCCCCCAGGGAGTTTTATTTACACTGCCATGTTCTCTAACTTACCAATCTTAAAGCAAACCCCAAAGGATGAAGCTGTTTTCAAGTGATATTAACCATATCCCAGAAGAAAATTAAAGATAGACATAAGAATACAAATTTACCCAGTATGCACCAAATGAAAATTTACAATGTCTAATAGTCTATCAAAAACGACCAAACTAAAAGGAGTTACCATATGACAGGGGAACATTACCCCTTCTAGACACCACAACTTTGTGGTGCTAAAATCTGAATGTTTGGGGTAAAATAAGACTGTATTGGTATTGATGAGGTAGATGAGCTTCTCAAGATTTCCTACACTGCAGTGTTTACCTTTGTGCATTTAAATTTTTCACTTGCAAATCTAGAATTCACAAATTTTCATCATTTTCAAATGATGGAAAACTAATAGAACGTGGCATTTCTGGAGGTAACTTTATCACGGCTGTGACTTTAGATAGATTCCATTACTTAAGTGTGCAAAAAGCACTTTGGTCTCACTCTATACCAGTACTGTTGGTTTTCA
>NW_008340206.1:1830754-1831651 GCF_000622305.1 Nannospalax galili
AATGACAGGGGAACATTACCCCTTCTAGACACCACAACTTTGTGGTGCTAAAATCTGAATGTTTGGGGTAAAATAAGACTGTATTGGTATTGATGAGGTAGATGAGCTTCTCAAGATTTCCTACACTGCAGTGTTTACCTTTGTGCATTTAAATTTTTCACTTGCAAATCTAGAATTCACAAATTTTCATCATTTTCAAATGATGGAAAACTAATAGAACGTGGCATTTCTGGAGGTAACTTTATCACGGCTGTGACTTTAGATAGATTCCATTACTTAAGTGTGCAAAAAGCACTTTGGTCTCACTCTATACCAGTACTGTTGGTTTTCAGTATTGTTTTCTCTAAGAAAATATTGTATTTTCTTTCAAGGAAGTGGGTTTTCTATTATTTTTCTCTCCTGTTTGACAGATGTAAATTAAACATTATCTATATCAGTAATTTAATTGCAGGCCCAGAAGCAATAATTCTGCTTAGGCTAATCAGCAACAGTAGACGATATGAAATAATTGCTTCTTTTAGGAATTATTGATGGGAATATATTGTGATCACTAATAATTTGAAAGTCACAGGTACATAAAGTTAGTACCAGTGTGATTAGTCTCTAACATTAGCTTTTCTAGGAAGACAACCCTGAGGGAGATGAATAAGGGTCTATGAAGATCAACTGCTAGGGAGCTGAGGTACAGATTCCAGGCCAAACACAACTACAAACTACTAAGCCACTTAGTGCCTGTATCTTTCTCAGTATATAAAACAGAATTTGTGAAGACAGGACCTTTATTTTGCAGGTAATATCTAAAAGTAACAGGCATGAATAGGAGATAGTTAACAATAAAGCTTTAATCAGAACATCTTTTATTTGGTTAATTTATTAAAATAGTTGTAATATATAGAA
>NW_008340206.1:1831688-1836835 GCF_000622305.1 Nannospalax galili
AGCATAAAGAATTTTGAGTATTTTAATTAATCTAAGTTTTAAAAATATTTTATTTAATAGTTTTATTTTTACATGCATGAGTATATTGTCTGCATGTATGTAAGTGCATCCATGTCGTGCAACACCTGTGGACATCAGAAAATGAGCACCGAATTCCCCTGGAACTGTAGTTACGGACGGTTGTTACCCATCATGTGGGTGCTGGGGATTCTCAGGTCTTCTTTAAGAGCAACCAGTGCTGTTAACTGCTGAACCATCTCCCCTGCCCCAATTAATCTAAGTTTATATTTTATTTAAATTAGTTGTTGTTTCTAAACAAATTGTTTCATAGAATCAGTGACTCCTTTAGAGTTCTTAGAAAAGTTCAGGATATGATCCTTAAGTCAAGTTATTTAAGGACTATATATTTCCTCTTGAACATTCATAAAACATGCCTAATTCTCTGAGAGTATTTTGAGAAAGATTTGGGAAGCTTCATTTAACCTGGTGTTTTTCAAATGTGCCTTATTATAGAGCTTGTTGTGGTATAGACGAGCTGATAATATGATTCACTTTGTATTGTTTACCTTCCTTTGGTAGCACAAGTGTATTGCACAAGTATATATAACACACACTCTTCTAACCTCTGGGATTAAGGAAGCTCGAGCTAGGCATAGCCCCTGCCATAAATCCTGCTGTCTCTCACTTTCAGCTCTCAACATACTTAACCATTTCTTCAATCTGTGGGAGAAATATGAGTATTTATAAATGACCTATGGCTATTTGTCAAAATACAGATGCCTGTGTCTCCTACCTCCAACATGCTTCTTACCAGACAAAAATACTTTAAAGGGGGGAAGTAACTACGAACTCAAAATCCTACTGTGTTGGTCTCATTTCATAGTGACTGCCCTATTGCTAGGACCTCTTAAACTCACCCATAATCACTGCATTCTGTGTGCTAATTGGACTGGATAACTTATCAGGGAGGTTGTCCTTGGAGAAGACGGATTCTCCCTCCCTCAACAGCCATTGATTACCTGTAGTTCATCCAGGGGTGGGCCTTGGGAAATTTCCACTGTCCCCATTGGCTAAATGAAGTCAGTAGGCTCTTTGTTTGTATGTATGTATGTATGTATGTATGTATGTATATGTATGCATGTATGCATGTATGTATCATCTATCTATCATCTTAGTGAGTATAGTGAGTCTATCTATCATCTGTCTATCTATCAATCATCTATCTATCAATCATCTATTTATCTATCATCTCTCTGTCTATCATCTATATTACTACCCAACCTAGGATGGTCTAGAATTTGGTATGCATCCTGGCTTGAACTCAAAATTCTCTTGCCTGTGGAATATTTGGATTGCAGATGTGGTCAAGCAGTGAATAATTTTCTCTATTTATCTTTAAAATTTCTTCCCTTCATTGTTTTTTTCTTGTTGGCAAAAGGTTTGGGCACAAGGTCTTGTCTTACATATGTACATGTTGGCTGTAAGTCTATGTTGCTTTCCCAGGCCGTAGTGAGTATAGTGAGTCTATCTATCATCTGTCTATCTATCAATCATCTATTTATCTATCATCTCTCTGTCTATCATCTATATTACTACCCAACCTAGGATGGTCTAGAATTTGGTATGCATCCTGGCTTGAACTCAAAATTCTCTTGCCTGTGGAATATTTGGATTGCAGATGTGGTCAAGCAGTGAATAATTTTCTCTATTTATCTTTAAAATTTCTTCCCTTCATTGTTTTTTTCTTGTTGGCAAAAGGTTTGGGCACAAGGTCTTGTCTTACATATGTACATGTTGGCTGTAAGTCTATGTTGCTTTCCCAGGCCTTGATCTTGTCATCCTCTTACCTCTGGCTATGGATGGCAGTGCAGGCAGGTGCCAATACACCAAGATTCACACCACTCTTTGTTATATGTTATTTGTTGTTGTCATTTTTTCTGGCACTAGAGATTTTACATTGGCCAAAGCTGTATTTCTGGCCCTTCTTTTATCTGAGTCATCTATCTATCTATCTATCTCTATATATCTATCATCTATCATCTATCTCTTCCTCCCTCCTCCCTTCTTCCTGTCCTCCTTCCCCCCTCACTCACACAGATGCACACAATGGAAACATGCAAGCCATCAATAAAGTACAAACACAGTCTGACAACGTATGCTCTCCAAGGAAAACAGTAGCTTTCATGCAGTAAAAGTCTTGTAAAAGGAGACTAAAAACAAATACATAGAAAACCAAAAGTAAGAGGTATATTTAGAATATGGTTATATTAATGATATATTTGAGTGTATCACAAATTTTTGGAAGACAAGGTAGAAGCAGAGGCCAGTGGCGTCAAAATCAAAGTTAAGGCAAAAAAGACCAAACACTGTGACTTTCTTCATTTCTCTTTTCATGTTTTAAGATTTCATTTTCTTTCTGCCAATTCACTTTGCATATCCTGTAGGTATAAACCCCAAGGCTATCTAGGGAAGGAAAGATCATACAAAGCCCAAACAACCCGTAAAAGCCACTTCACACCCTGAGACATAACTTATATGATGTATTTACGATAACAGTTTAAAAAACCACGTCAGGACTCTCGGAGTGACTATACATTTACCCAGTACATTTTCTTCAGAAATTTCCCCTTTTACTTATTATGTTCCAAAACTTTTGACAGCTGTCAACTACATGTGAGCTGATTTGCTGAGTTGCTTTTTGCAGATTATTGATAAGCACATGCAGACAGAACTCACTCTGCTCAGTTTTCTACTATTATTAGGAAAAACCTTCAGTTCACCTCCTTAATACAACACCAACAGCAGCATTTGGAAGACATTTGCATATGACTTAGATGATGGCTTTGACAGGTACAGGAGCATGCCCTCAGCAGGGCGTGAGGGGTTTACATGAGATTTCTTTTTATCCTTAAATGCAGCATGTCCAAAAAGGTTCAATGTCAGGGAAACCTGGAAGCATCTGTTTTGTACCTGTCTCGGGGTTGGAGACGCACAGATGACACGGCTGTCAACTTGTCAGTTTTATGAGTAAAAAAGAAATTTCAACAGAGTCAAGCTGAAAATGTCATATTCCACAAATACCCCTCAGACTGCATTTCCAAAAAGGATGTGTTTTTGAACTCTTTCCAAAATTCAATTACATGCACAGTTGCATATGTGAATACATGGAGATATTTTCATAAGAGTAATTTACAGTAAACAAGTACAATTAAAAGAAGAAGGTGTTGCCTCCATTCAGCATGTGGATAATAGATCTGAAAATAGTATCTTGGGGAGTTTAGATAGGGCAGAAAAATGTTTGCCAACACACTTACTGCCAGTCAGTGTCACACTAACACCAACATCATTTGGTCTACCTATTCATTTCTATATGTGAAGGGCTTAATATTTTTTATTTTTATTTATTCATTTATCTTTGTATGTGCCATGTAGTGTGTGTATGTGGTCTGATTTTGTGTTTGTATGGGTATGCACATGTGTCTGGGTGCATGAGCATTTGTGTCCATATGCATGTGAAGGCCAGAGACTGATGTTGGGTTTCTTCCTTAATCTCTCTCTCTGTTACTTTTGAGACCTTTCAGTAAATATGGTGGTCATGAATTCAGATATTTAGATTAAATAAAATAAACTATTAAAAATAAAATATCCATTTTATTCAGATAAAATGGCTGGCCAGTGACCCTCCAGGTACCTTCTGCCTCAGCATTCCCAGCTCTGGAGTCACAGATGTGCACAGATGTACCCAGGCTTTGATATGAGAGCTGCAGAGTGGAACGCAGGTCCTCCTGTTTCATGGCCTACACTTCATGGACTGAGCCATCTCTTCAGCCATCCTCATAGCTCTTAAATCACTGCATAGATCACTTACAAAAGAAAAAAAAAAGCAAAATGACAAACTTATACAATGTAACCTACTTTAATGTTTGTAAACAGCCTCTGTCTACATCAAGCTGTCTGGATTCCATGTCCAGCAGACATCCTGATGATACTCTGTAGACAGTTTGTTACCTCTGAGCTCTCCCTGACAAACACTGCATTTGCTCACTGTTTTCTAGGAGAAGCATCCAAAAAACCCATGGCAGTTGTCACTGATTTCCGCTTATTTATTTTCCTGGGAAAATGAGAATGATTAGCATTTTCAGTCAATAGTTACTATCGATTGTTCAGTGATCATTATTGATATGGTTCCTGCCAAAACATATTGGTAATAAAAGAATATGCTTTAGCAATCTCCAAAATTATTTTAAAGAGGCTGGTGAGATGACTTAGCATATCCAAAACCCTTGCATGCACACACACATGCACATAAAATAAATGAATGCATTCTTTAAAACAAAACCCATGGAAAGCTGTTGGGTAGATGTGCCTCCAAGACAGTCACTCCTCCCACCCAATCATTCAACTTCAATTGCATTAGGGGAGGATCTAAGGACAGACACAGAGAACACTGGGAAGCTCTAAAGACACTGCGAAAAAAGTGAGGTAGTCACTGTGTGGAAAAAGAGCCTGCAGACCGTGGGTGGGATGTGTTAAAGACCTGGATCTCAGATATGGGAAAGAACCCACGAGAGTTCATGTCATTGTAAGAGACCCTCTAAACTTTGTTGGCAAACCCAAATACATATTCTTACTCTCAAAAATGTAACTTAAGAGGGACACTGTGATGGTTTGTCAATTCATGTTAGGACCTCATGACCTTAGGATTCCAGAGAGTATGGGGGTCTCCCAGGATGGGAGGGGAATTTGATGTGCCAAAAACCTATGAACTATGATAAATATTTGGAAAATATCAACATTAATTGCAAAATTAAAAAATATATGTGTCTATACATAACATGCATATACACATTCATGTATATTCTTTATTTAAATATAAACATATGTGTGTAAGCGCACTTACACACATATCTTTGTTTTGTTTTTGAAGACTGGTGGAGGGGAATTTGATGTGCCAAAAACCTATGAACTATGATAAATATTTGGAAAATATCAACATTAATTGCAAAATTAAAAAATATATGTGTCTATACATAACATGCATATACACATTCATGTATATTCTTTATTTAAATATAAACATATGTGTGTAAGCGCACTTACACACATATCTTTGTTTTGTTTTTGAAGACTGGTTATTTTTTATTTTT
>NW_008340206.1:1837530-1838028 GCF_000622305.1 Nannospalax galili
TGTAGAATTTTATGCTTTTTCCTAAACTATAATTCATTTTTTTATTTATTGATTTTTTGTGTGTATTTCATACAGAACATCCCAAAAAATCTTATTCATCTATATACCCACATCCCAAATAACACCCTCCTACTCTCCCCACTGCCCGCTGCTGGAGTACATATACTTTGTCATCCCTGTTACTATCCACTGTGTTATCAGTGCCCCCAGCCATTCTCCAGAGCTTGTCCATCTGCCGAGTCTAGTCAGCCTATCTAGAGATCCTTGTTTTAAGAAGATCAGCTCTTCATCTAGCAGCAATCAGTTACCAATATTCCTGTAGATAAGATTGGGGTCTGCTCTTCATTTTCCCAGTCCTATGCCAGGTTACTGTCTAGGAGTCTTTGGGGCCACCATGACCAATAACTCAAAGGAAGATATCTCCTGTCTGGCATTGTTTCTTCTTATGTAGCCTTTAGCTATACATATGGACTCTTAAGAAATTATATTGGCCCCTTT
>NW_008340206.1:1838150-1841136 GCF_000622305.1 Nannospalax galili
CAATGGTATTCAGTTATCAATATTCCTTTGGATAAGATTGGGGTCTGCTGTTCAATTTCCCAGTTCTCTGTTGGGTTACTACCTGGGAATTCCTTTGGCCACCCTGGCCAATAACTCAAAGGAAGGTATCTCCTGTCTGGTATTGTTTCTTATTATGTAGCCTTTAGCTCTACACATGGACTCTTAAAGAATTATACTGATCACCTTAATCTTTGGTTATACTTTCCTTTTGGGTGTTTAAGACCATACAGTTGGCCCAGGTAAACAAATTTATTTTTACTCTTAAGGTTTTTTGAGGATCTGTTCCTCAGGGGTCACATGGGCTTAGGAGGAGCCTTTGGCTATTTTGATCTACCAGTTCTAAATATGTGATAAGTCAAAGGTCCTGCTTGACCAGGATGGCTTCACTTGGAAGTATGGAGGAAATGTGTCCTCTGTGTTGACCCTCCTCTTTGTAGACTGCACACTGATTCAAGTCCATCTGGTGGGGTCTCCATGGCCTCCTTGATCAAGAGGACAGGTGACTTACCACAGTTACAGGATATCGTGACAGATGCTCATAGTCCCGTGGAACTTAGTCGACCTTGGAGGCCAAGGAGCAAAAACTGTCCTTTATGTCCCTCTGACCAAATCAGTATAGGCCTCAAAGTATGGCTGTTAGACATCCAAGAAGGTTAATTCCACCAGTCTGGTACTTTTAATTACCATGTGCTATGTAGATAAAGCTTGGGCAAGGACCAATAAACATTGACTAGACATATATTATGTTCCTTGAGCAAGTTGTATGTGTAATTTGTCAGTAGATTGTTGAACTAATATAATTCCCTCTATTTTTTTTTTTTTTAAACTATCTAGGTATTATTTATCTCTCACATTGTGTAACCCTTCCACCATGGTTTCCTCATTTAAAGTAGCCCATTTTTCCCATTTCTCCCTTAATAATACCTTTCTCCTATGGTCCCACCTCTCTTGAGCTCCTTCTTACATTTATCCCCAAGGTTCCTTATATAACCCACCCTCCCCTTCCCCTTAAATAACCGCATTTTATTCATATTTCCCTTATTAACATCTCATTCCTATTGTTCTCTTTCAGATTCTTTCTTTTCCTTTATCCCCTTGGTTCCTTTTCATTATCCTGGCTCCTGTAGTTATGTCTGGACACATATTCACTTATGAAGATTTGGTGCTAGGATCCACATATGAGGGACAACATACAATGTTAGTTTTTCTGGGTCTTTGTTACTTCACTTAATGTAACAGTTTCTAGTTCCATCCATTTCCCTGCAAATTTCATAATTTCATCTTTCTTTGCTATTGAGAAAAACTCTGTTGTATAAATGAATCACATTGTTATTACCTAGTTGTAAGTTGAGAGATACTTAGGTTGCTTCCATCTCTTAGCTATTGTGAAAAGAGCAGCAATACACATGGATGTACAAGTGTCTCGGCAATAGGATGAGTTCTGTGGGTATATGCCAAGGAGTAGTATAACTGGGTCAAATGGTAGGTTCATTTGTAGTTTTTCAAGGATTCTCCACACTGCTTTCCATAGGGGTTGAAAAAATTTACAGCTCCACCAGCAGTGGATGAGTGTTCCCCTCTCCCCACATCCTCTCTGATATTTGGTATCATTTGTTCTCTTGATCTTAGCCAGTCTGACTGGGGTAAGATCAAATCTGCCATCTTTAATTTTTCTTTTGAGAACTCTCTGTTTAGCTCCTTAGCTCATCTTTTAGTTTGGTTTCTTCCTTTCTTGATTCTTTGTTTTTTAAGTTCATTATATATTCTGGATGCTAATCCTCTGTCAGATGTGTTGCTGATGAAGATTTTCACCCATTCTGTGCATTTTCTCTTCACTTCTTTCGTTACTTCTTTTGATGTGCAGAAGGTTTTAGTTTAATGAGGTTCCATTTGTTGATTCTCGACCTCATTTCCTGAGCTATTGAAGTTCAGTTTTCCTACGCCTATATCTTGTAGGTTATTGCCAATGTTTTCTTCTAACATTTTCAGAGTTTCAGGCTTTACATTGAGGTCTTTGATCCATTCGGAGTTGACTTTTGTGCAGGGTGAAACACAGGGGTTTAGTTTCATTCTTGTGCAGATGGAGATCCAATTTTGCCAGCACCATTTGCTGAACATGCTTTCTTACAGTGAATGTTCTTGGCTCCTTTGTCAAATGTCAGGTGGCTGAAATTGCATATACACATATTTGGGTCTTCAATTAGGTTCAATTGATCTATGGGTCTATTTTTGTGCCAGTACCTTGTTGTTTTTATGACTATAGCTCTGCTTAAACTCTGGTATAGTAATCCCCCGGCATTGCTCTTAGTGCTCAGGGTTGCTTTGGCTATCTGAGGTCTTTTGTGCTTCCATATGAATCTTAGGATAGTTTTCTCCAATTCTGTGAAAATGTCATGGGGATTTTGATTGGCATTGCATTGAATCTATAAATGGCTTTTGGTAGGATGGTCATTTTCACAATATTAATTCTTCCAATCCATGAGCATGGGAGGTCATTAAATCTTTTGATGTCTTCCTCAATCTTTTTCATTAAAGATTTAAAATTTTCGTTGTAGAGGTCTTTAATGTCATGGTCAGGTTTATTCTGAGATTTTTTTTGCAGCTGTTGTGAAAGGGAGTGTTTCCATGTACTCTTTCTCTGATTGCTTGTTATTGGTATATAGAAAGGCTACAGGCTTTAGTAAATTGTGTAACCTGCCGCTTTACTGAAAGGGTTAATCATTGCTAGCCATTTTCTGGTGGAATATTTGGCATCTCAGATATTATATCATCTTCTTTTCCAATTATTACTCCTTTAAATTCCTTCTCTTGTATTATTGCTCTTGTGAGAGTTTAAAGCACTGTCTTAAAAAGGAGCTCAGGTAGTGTATAGCCTGGTCTGGTTCCTGATTTTAATGGGAATGCTTCCAGTTTTTCTCCATTTAGAATGATGTTGGCTGTGGGTTTGTTGTATATGGCTTTAATT
>NW_008340206.1:1841193-1875371 GCF_000622305.1 Nannospalax galili
CATGTTGAATTTTGTCAAAGGCCTTCTCTGCATCTATTGAGATGACCATGTGGTTCTTGACTTTGAGCCCATTTATATGATTCATGACATTTATTGACTTATGCATATTGAACCACCCCTGCATCTCTGGGATAAAGCTGAGTTGATCATGGTGGAGGGTTTTTTTGATGTGTGTCTGTATGCAATTTGGAAGTATTTTGTTGAGAAATTTTGTATCTATATTCATTAAGGGTATGGGTGTGTAGTTTTCTTTTTTGGTTGTATCTTTACCTGGCTTTGGTATTAGAGTGATGCTGGCTTCATAGAAGGAATTTGGAAGTTCTCCCTCCATTTCTATCTTTCGAATAAATTAAGCAGTATTGGATGCAGATCTTCTTTAAGTGTCTGATAGAATTCCACTGTAAATCCATCTGGTCCTGGGCTTTTTTTAGTCAGGAGGTTTTGTATTACTGTTTCAATTTCCTTATGTGTTATGGATCTGTTTAAGCTGTTGATCTCTTCTTGGTTTAGTTTTAGTGGTTTCCATGCTTTTAGAAACCTGTCCATTTATTTTAGGTTTTCAAATTTGGTAGAATATACATTTTTAAAGTATTCCCTTATAATGTTCTGGATATTTTGGTGTCTGTTGTGATGTTTCCCCTTTCATCTCTGATTTTGTTGATTTGGAGGTGCTCTTTCTTTCTTTTGCTTAACAGGGCTAGCGATCTGTCAATCCTGCTTATCTTTTCAAAGAACCAGCTCTTGGATTCGTTGATTCTTTGTATTGCTTTCTTTGTTTCTGTTCCATTAATTTCTTCTCTGGTTTTTGTTATTTCTTCTTGTCTGCTGGGTTTGAGTTTCATTTGTTCTTGCTTTTCAAGTGTCTTGAGTTGCAATGTTAAGTCATTTATTTGTGCTCTTTCTGATTTTTTAAATGAAGACACTTAGAGAGCTATAAACTTCCCTCCAAGAACTGATTTCAACATGATCCAGAGGTTTTGTTGTGTTTTGTGCACCAGTATGTGGTTGATTTTGGAGAAAGCTCTATGGGGCACTGAGTAGAATGTATATTCTTTGGTGCTTGGGTGGAATATTCGGTAGATGTCTGTTATACCCATTTGATGCATGGTATTGTTTAATTCAGATGTCTCTCTGTTAATTCTCTGTCTCATTGACCTATCTAATGGAGACAGTGGGGTATTGAAGTCCCCTACTATGAATGAGTTGGGATTAATCTGGGTCTTAAAGTCCTGCAGTACTGTTTTTACAAGTTGGGTGCCTCAAAGTTTGATTAATATATGGTTGCAATAACTTCTTTGTCAATTGTTCCTTTAATCAGAATGAAGTTGCCCTCTTTATCTCTTCTGATTAGTTTGAGCTTGAAGTCTATTTTGTCAGATATTAGAATTGCAGCACCTGCTTTTATCTTAGTACTATTCGCTTGATACATCTTTTTTCATCCTTTCACCTTAAGGTAGTGCCTGTCCTTGAAAGTGAGATGCGTTTCTTGCAGACAATAAAAAGACGGGTTTTGTTTTTTTGAATCCATTCAACTAGTCTGTGTCTTTTGACTGGGGAGTTCAGTCCATTTATATTTAAAGTTATTAATAAAAGATGTGTACTGATTCTTGTCATTTTTATTTCTGTACACATTCTTGGTGTAGCTGTGCATTTCCATAGTTTTACCTTCATTAAATTTCTGTACCCCCTTGGGTATTGTCATTCCTTTCTTCAGCTCTTTGTATTGCTTCAAGAGCTCTCTGAAGAGCTGGTTTTGAGGACATGAATTCCTTCAGCCTATTTATGTCATGGAAGATTTCTTTCCCTTTCAACTACAATAGACATCTTGGCTTGGTATAGTAATCTGGGTTGGCATCTGTGGTCATTTAACACTGGGAATACTTTGGTCCAGGCTCTTCTGGCTTTCATAGTTTGCACTGAAAAGTCAGCTGTGATCCTAATGGGTTTCCCTTTATATGTGACTTGTTGTTTCTCTTTTGCAGCTTTCAGCATTGTCTCTTTGTTTTTTTTTTTTTTTGTTTTAAGTGTTATTTGTTGTTCTGTATGCTTCTTGTATTTGTATGGGCATGTCTTTCTTTAATATGGAGATATTTTCTTCTACAATCCTGGTCTATATCGTTATCTTTCTCCTTCCTGTAAGCCTACGATTAGTAAGTTTGGTCTTTTTATGGTATCATACAATTCCTGCATATTCCATTCTTGCATTTTCTTAAATTTTTCATAATCTTTGCTTGAGTGGTCTAAGTTTTCCACTTTATCTACCAGTCTTGATATTCTGTTTTCCATTTCATTCATCCTATTGGTGAGGCTTTCTCCTGTCATTTCTAATTAGGTTACTGAGTGTTTCGCTTCCTTCTTCATTTCAGCCTGATTATTCTTCAATATTTCTAACTCTTCTGAATTCATTCAGCAGTTTATCCCTATCTTCTTTCTATTCTTTGATTTCTTTGTGTATTCTTTAAATTCACTGAATTCTTTTATCATGTTTATGATTGTGCTTTTGAATTCCTTGTCCTTTGTTATCTCTAGGGTATTCTCATTGTACTCCTCTACAGGACTTTTGGTTCTTGATGGGAATATGTTATTTGGGTTTTTCATGTTATTATTTTTTCTCTATGATTTTGACATGTGAATTTCTTTTGTAGTTTCTGATTCTTGTGTGAGACTCAAGCCTTCAAGTTTAGGTCTGCTTCTTTTTGTGAACTTTATGTGTCTTTGTGGTTTACTTTTTGGGCATGAAAAGCTGGTTCCTCTAAGCTTCCGGTTCTCTCTTTTGATTTATTTTGGAGTGGCCAGGTTGCTTTTGTCTTCAGGAGTTCCCACAGAGGCCCAAGTCAGATGAGGATCAGATGCTCTCAGGCTTTCTCCTAAGGACTTCATCCCTACAGGAAAGACATTGGCCCCAGGAAGCTGTGGGGCTGAGCTGCCCAGAGATGCATATGGTGGAGGAGAAGGGAAGAGGCTCAGAGGTCTCCTAAGAACTACAGGTAGGAATTTGTTTGGTCTGGATGCAAAGGATCAGGAAGCAGTGGGGAGTCAGGGCCAAGTGGTCTTGGGTGCCAAGACAGGAAATGTGCCAGTTCCCCTGCTTGGAGGAGAGATGGGTTGGGGGAGTCAGGGTGCAGTGGGTGCCACCAAAGTTACTGAGGAAAGCTGCTGGTCCTAGGATGCTGGGGTGCTAGGCCGCTGAGAGATGAAAAAAAAAGCTCAACCTGAATATTTTAACATTATGCCTATAACAAAACATCAGTCCTTTGAGCTTCTAGTGATTAATGGTAAATGATTGAGATTTTAAAAACTGGTTACATTATATTTCATAACAGATGAATTTGCAAAGGAGTACATAACTAATGATAAACAATGAAGTAAGTTCATGAGAGATTTGGATATGAGTTTTCAGATTTAAATGGTTTCTATGGAGATGGAAGAAGAAAGACTGTAACAGATTCTCCAAAGTTTCATGCATTTCATATAATCTCCAAACCCCCTGGAAAGTCATCCACCTTTGACAATTACAGGTGCATATGACCTTCAGACTTGTGATTTTAACAGTTTCACATTAGAACTTAAACAGTAAAATTGGTTTAAAACTCTCTTATGTATTATGTGGAACAAGGGGGAAAAGCTCATGGCAAAGAAGGTGACTAAGCAGAATGCCCATCATGAATCTAAAATTTTAAGTATTATACTCAAGTTTCTTTGTTCTGTAATTAAAATTTTAGGACAAAAAACAGGCCTCCACTTCAAGCAGTGAAACTACCAGACAACGAAAACAATATGTAAATAAACTGACCAACTTTCTCTTTCTTACCTGGTCTTTAGTTCTATAATTGCTGTCACTTGTGTTTACATTTTTTACCCTCTGTGATAAAGGATATTGTTTTTGTTGTGTTTCTATGGAATCACTCGTTACATTTGTTAAATCTCAGTTTACTGAGCCCTTTCCCAGAATTTCCTGTTTAAGAGTCATACTGGGCGTAGAAACTCTTCTTTTCAACATGTTAAGTGAAGCATGATGCTGCACACTGCAATTCCAGCGTTTGAAATACTGCGGCAGAAGAGGAAGGAGTTCAAGACTACCCTTGGCTATTTGAGACCCTGTTTGAGAAACACAAAAACCAAACCACAACAACAAACAAAGCAAAAAATAAAACTATGTTCTCGGATGGTGCTAAGGCTGCTGCTACTTCTGAGGCTCAAGCGTTTCGCCCAGGTTTTGAGAACCAGTGCGTTTAGTGGGATATCTGTTACAAGAAAATGGTAGATTCCATTTTGACATGAAGTAATACGGAGGACTTAAGGACAGGAGGTCATCATTCAGGACTAAAAGTAAGAAAGTGACCGAAAGAAAAAACATTTTAAAGCATTGGGGTTAGCTAGCGGATGGATGTCTAGAAACAAGCACGTTAAAAGTTGTCAGGAAACCTGTTTGCTAATCCTGAGTTATGGAATGCAGACACTTAATCTTCCTACGCAAACTAGGAGGTGCAGGTCCAACTCAGTTGTTTCGTTTGATGGCTTCTAGATCTGTGATACTGGCAAGAGAAGAAAAGATTTACATCCCAAAGGGCAGAGAAAGAACCACATGCGGTGCAAAGTAGACGATGTATGGCAGGCAACCACACAGGGAAGTCAGAAACCAACTATCAGGAAGAAATGTCTCTAAGGCAGTGGAATTGAAGGGAATATTATAAACATGTTGGTCACTATCCAAATTAGGGTACAGTTTTGGTTGTTTCCCAAAATTATTTGGCATTTATTTTTCTTCTGAATTAATAGTGGTAGCATTTTTTGAAGTGGCAGTAGAGGTTTTAGTTTTTCCAGAGTAACAGTAACGGTAATATTTTTCTAGAACAAATTCTAAAAGCATTTCATTATATGAAAAAGCTTAGGCTCAATGCTGAAACATTCTGAGAGAATGCAGCTTAAGGTAATTGGCAAATCAAACCAGATATTCGTCTGAGTAAGTATTGCTTAACAGGATGAATGGCACAGTAAAGCCTTGAAGCCGACAAGTAGGAAATACATAAGGTAGATGGATTTTGTAAAATCTGGTCCTTATTTTTAGAATGCTAACACATCAATTAACTTTGATGTCTGTACGCTACATATGCATATGGCGACAGGAATACTTAGCATCTTTCGACATGTGCATGTATTTTTAGCTACATATGTGCTGTCAAATTAGCTAGAGGTACAGCATTTATACGCCCAAGTGCAACCTGGTTTTAGTCTCATGTTTGCTGTCTGTCTTCCCACTCTTATTTGAGATACAGTCTAGTTGGACTGTGATTATTGATATAATTTATTTTTTAATTAGACACATGACTAAATAATTCCAGGTTTTGATAAGAATACATAAAAAGCTCAATAAAAATTCAAAATACTTTAAATTGTGTATTTATATTTTTCTTATCTAAAGTGTTTGTATTTAGATGCTTTCTTTAAGATTTTTAGTCAGTCTACCTGTACTACCCTCTAATGTTCCTACTTTCAGAGGAAACTTCTTTAAGAATTTTGGGAATTACTGATCATCATTTTAAATTACATATCTAATGCCATAAATAAATTACTATTTCTTTACACATGTTGTCTGTTGACTTCTTAATAAGTAAAATGAGAATGTATCACACCATATCAATGCCTTCTACATTGAAATCATCATTGGATATTCTCCCAGAAATCTGAGATAAACTCATGTTATACATTTTCATTATGAAAAAATGTGTTTACAGCTGAACTATAGACCAAACTGTGATTATATTTCCTCCTTATATGTCTTTCTACATGTGACACCAGGTTCATTAGTCCCTGCTTAGAGGCAGACCCATCCAAACATCCCTTAATTAAAATATGGCCAAAAAGTATTCTGAAAGATCTTGGCTTATGATCAAACAATCCATAATCTTTCTTAGGCTACAGTTTACTTGGACTCAAAATTTAATACATATTTCCTCTGTTTGCTTCAGACTGGATGCCGATGTCTAAGCTGGTCCATGAATTTAACGTGGAGCTTCATGCTGTATCCTTCAGACCCTTTCTCACTCCTGAAGTTCACATCTTCTTGCCTGGATGTGAAATTAATTTGGGGGTACCATACAAATATATAAATATCTGGCAATACCCTCAATCTCAGGAAGGACTTGGGGCTTTTCATATCCTAGGGTATTTATTAAGAAAAAGCAGGAAGGGGCTCACACTACAGACCTTACCAGGATATTGACCACACCACTATGCTTGCCTCCTTTCTCTGCCTTGCCATAAGCTCCTGGAAATATATTTCTTTCTGACCCTTCATGTGGGAATCTGAGCCAGATTCCATTAATGACAGGTACTCCATGGCAGGAGGGACAAAGTCCACCTATAACTTCTCCAGAAGAAAATAGGCAACTAGAAGATCCCACGTCTCTCATGTTAGGAACTGCCTGCTTCTATGATGGGGAGGCCAGAGATTTTGGAAGAAGAGCTTCCTCCTGAAGACCCTCGTATTTGAAGATATAAATGTAAGAACCAAGAGTTATTAGTGGACTTTCCAGTGGTTCTGCAAATTCTTATTTCCCCGTTATCAATTACGTAGATGGATGATTGAATAAACACAATGCACACATACAGCAGCCAAAAAATATCTTCCTTTAATTAAAAATGGAGCTTAGGCAGCTTCTTCCCTTCTTAAGTGTTTGTGCAGAAATGAAGTAATTATTAAATTTGTGAGCCCTGTTTATTTATGGTGTTGAGAATTTAGAAATTAGGTTTGTGTCCTTATCGTTTGTTGTAATGTAGGAATGGAATTAGTTGAGAGATGTGAGTAGAGGGACTTTCATTCAAGATAAGCAGTCTTGAAACTGGAAAAAAAAAAGAGATAATGCCTACAACAGAAGTCAGATAACAAAGTCTGTTACAGTTAAGATAGCTACAGGAGGAGGATGCACAGGGTGGGATGCTTGGGGAAAAGCTACCAATCTTGATTAAAAGGAAAGGAAATACAGAATTTGTAAGATGCTTTGGTTAAGCATGCAGCTTTAGGACAAAGAAAACGAATCAGAAAAATGTGTTAACTCTTGTGCAGTAGAGTAGTCTTATAATCTCAACACTTGGGGAGTGAAGGCAGATGATCAGGAACTCAAGATCATCTTCAGCTACACAGTGACCTCAAGGTCAACCTGTGCTGTCAGAGACACCATTTCAAAAATTATAGAAACAACAACAACCAATATGTGTGAACAGTTAATTAAAATAAGCTGTTTGTAGAGATGTAGAGTTTTTTTTTTAGAAATTACATTTCACTGCTTACCAATCAAAGGGAAAATCAAAACAGGAGAGTTTATAGGATATTTTGTATTAAGTGCATAGTTTCAGGACAAAGAAGAAAATGAGTCTTTAAAATGTGGGAGTGAGTTGGGTGTGGTGACCAGTCCTCTAACCCCAAAAACTGGGGGAGGTAGGATTTTACCTGCAAGGCTGATATTACACTAGAACACATAGAGCTTTACAAGACAGGCAAGATGTTTGAACTTTGAAAGGAAGCAACTTCCTACACTCTGACCTGAACTGACTTACCAAGCTTGACACTACAGTGGCTGCCTGCCAGTTTTTGCTGTTCTTTCAACTGATCACGGGGAAAATCTCCATAAAATAAATATTTAGTTCAAGATCTCTGTAAGGAAAAAAAATCCCCATGGGGGAATACTATTTTTGAAACTTGATCACAGAGGAAAAATGTTCCAGTCAATAAAAACATTCATATCTCCTCATTCCTCCAAGCCACTCCCCAGGAGAGACTTTTCCCTTGATACTTACAGCTGGCTTAACATACATACACACACACATACACACACACGCACACACACACACACACACACACACACACACACCAGTAGCCTATCACCATATCTTTTTTCTGAGATTTAAAAATTCCTTGTGAGCAAGCTGCTCTGTCATTCTGGTTTATTTTTTTTCTTTTGAGTCTAAAGATTAGTCAGAGGGGGAAAGTTACTCCTCATACTGACTTTACCAACAAGAAAAATTGACTTCATTATTAATCGCCTACTATATATCATCACTTTATCTAGATAATTTTCTGGTAGCCTTTTAAGCACTCAGCCATTTTGAAAAACAATTGGTTTCAAACTTAAACGAAAGACATGTCTTATGGGCAGTCACAATTGTGCACACAGTGTCTGTCTGAAACATTGGAAAATATCTCTTAATTAATTCTCACATTGCATTTTCATCAACTAAATTCTTGATTTCTGAAACCGTTCCTCTTTTGTAACTCTTTACAGTCTTCCCTTCCCAGGAGGACATGGAACACAGGTTTCCACACACAATAGGACCCCAGGTCATGCTGATTTTATTAATACATGTTTTTCAGTTTAATTTAACCACAGTAATTCTAATTCTTGCCCTAACTTTGACTTTGTGATACTCTCCTGACTTGCATCTGTGTTCTGCTATCTCTTTTCTAATTAATTATTATTTTAATTGTATGTATAAACTGAGTACAGTTTGACATTTGGATATGTGCGTGCTTTTTCTGCAAGCATGAGCTATATATCCTACTTATCACTATATCCCCCTTATATAATGAGTAGAAAATATTCTGAGAATCATTGGGAATGAGTTAATGAGAATGTCATGGTATATTATGTATGTCATCTCCTAATGTTTAATTTCATCTACTACAGGACATGTTATTTAGAATACATTCATTTTTCACTGGAATTAGAGTAAATGACACTCAATGCTAACAATGTGCTTAAATTAATCATAGATACAAACAACACGTGTCTACTGAATGCACTGTTTTCAAACCCTTAATACTGCTTACACCTTGACCTCAGACTTCTAAACTTCACAACAACTTGACAATAATTCTACTATTTGAAAGACCCAATTCATGGTACTGTGTTAGAGTACACTTAAAAAACTACCACAAGTGTCTCTTCGCATAGCTTGTTGGTGAGGCTTCTCATTTTGAAATCTTAATCCTAAAACTCAATACGTTGCATTAGTCCATTCTTACTGAGGCTTTTCATTGTTTGATGTGAGGTTGAATTCTCTCATATGACACTTCTACATTTCTTTATAAACTGATCCCCCCACACTAATTTATAGCTATCTATAGAAATGTTAATTTGGTCACTGGTTATTGCTTTGAAGGTACGAAATTTTCACCTGCCCTAGGACTTTCATGATTTGATCTCTGTGAGAAATACCCTTCCATCTCTTCATCTACTAAAGTCCACACTTTCAGTCTTCGCCATTAATGTTACTATTGCATAAATTCTAGTTCTTTCTTCCAAACATTTGCTGAGTACCCCAAAAAACAGTTCATTTTTATCCTTACCACTATATCAATTATTGGTGTCATTGATATAACAATTGAGAGAATAATATATATTATCTTCCTAAGCTTTAGGTGTAAGAAGCTAGAGACTTCATGATAACTTTTAAGTGCAAATACAGATTTATCACTTAGTACTGAGAAACTGGGAAAGTTACTAACCTCAAATTTCCTGTTTATTCATTTGAAATAGGATGTGTCTTAAGGATAGCAAACAGATTTCAGGCAGGTAATTTGCATGAATTATTTGTACCACAGAATGTGACATGTTGGCTCTTATTCTCACTTTAAGAAATTTCATGCCAACCACATGCTAAGATTTTGAATGCATATTTTGATAAGATTTTTTATCATTGACATTATTTGGAGTGACTAATTGTATGGTTTACAACACCAAAATTAGTTGAGTTTAAGGAGAAGATGATTAGTTTAACAAGCATAGGGTTATTAGGGCCATGTGCACTTCCATGCCAAATTCAAGAGAAATGCTAATTTGTACAGAGGGAGGTCAATCCACAAAAACATTTGATATCACACTCACTGTCACTGTGTGCACATGTGTACACATATGTGTTTCTGTGTGGGTGTGTCAATCTGGCTCCAACTAGAAGCAGATGGCATGTTGAAATTGGGAAGCTCAGAGTAAATTAAATGAGGGATGATTTACAACAGTGTGAACAAGATCTGCTACAACTAACATGACATAGTGCAGAATTGGAAGCTGCTGTTGCTTTATTTGAAGGGGAAGAGAGGAAGCAGAAAGGAATCTGCACACAGGTGCAGTTACAGAAAAGGCATCTTGGCAAGAGCAATGACTCTGCAGAGAGAGTGAGAACAATTACCCTGAAGTGACTTTCTTCCTGCCTTTTGATCTCAATCTCCTTTCTTTCCAAACCTGGAACCACCCTGAAGATCAAAGACGTACTCAGGGTGCGCCCACATGCACATTTCTCCAGTTCCTTTAACAAAGTCTTTAATGCTCACCATTTCTCTTCTTCTCCATTCCCTTCCTCTGCTTAGTAGTGACGTTTACCTACCTGCTGTCTGTCCACCAATCATCCCTAGAGGCACCATGGGGAAAAGAGGAATGCTGGGGCATGCTGGGGAACCCTTTGCTTCTTTCTAATTGTTGCTCTTTCTCTGGCTATGAGTGAATAAGGACTCATTATTTTCATTCTGTCCCATTGTCTTAACTGAACATTTCCACAACTTTTGGTCGGAAAGTGATCAATTTAATTGGCACAGTAAAAATCCTCTTGAAACTTCAAAATCCATTTATAACATAAATCTCAGCAAACTTGAATAAGTAAAAATTTCAGCTTTGAAAGACACGAAAAACATGAAAAGCGTGCTGCAGAATGCAAAGAAATCCTTATGATCTAGAACAAATGTAATAATAAATATAATATGTACTTAGTAAAAATGTAACATAATGTCTAAAGATATAAATCAACAAAACTAAAGCCCCAACAAAATACAGACAAAATTTTATTTATTTATTTTTATTTTGTGTACTTGCGAGTTGTGCCTTCATATATGTAAGGGCACCCAAGTCATGCAATGTCCACAGAGGTCAGAAGAGGGCATTAGATCCCCTGTAACTGGAGTGATTGACAGTTGTTAGCCACCATGTGGATGCTGGTATTCGAATCCAGGTCTTCTGCAAGAACAGCCAGTGCTCTTAACCAATGAGCCATCTCTCCAGCTCCCGAAAAAAAACATTTTTAAAGCAAATATTTCATAAAAGAAGATAAATAGAAACAATGAAAAGATAGTTCCCCTCATTAATGAGCACAGAAATCCTAACTAAAAAATATCAAATGACATACTGCATACTAAGTAGATTGGACAAAGTTAAACAAGAACTTGCAATGGTAAGTTTGGTAAGGACATAGGACAGCAGGAATTCATATGCACTGCTAGCAGGCAGTCAACCTTCAGCACAAAGACTTTAACACAGTTTTGCCTGCCAATCTATTTATTATAAATTTTTATTGAAAATTTATTGTAGTCCCAAGTCATAATCAACTCAATACTAATTGTGCTTTAATGAATGATAAACAGACACTGAAAAGCAAATTGCAGGATATCTAAATTACAGATTATTTCTCAAACAATATGGAATATAACTCTAAAGTCCACAAGGGGGATGAACGTTCAAAAATTCTGACACAGAAAGATGGTAGACTCCAAAGATCTCTGCCATGTGGTTATATTCATATGAAACAAAAAAAAATGCAAATTGAATTTATAATAACCTAAAAATGGCTCATGATTGCTAGATCTATTGTTAGGAAATGATTATAAGAAGATAAAGAGAAAGTTTTGAGAGTGACAAAATATTCTCTCTGGTCTGTGATGATGGTTACTCAAACTATAAATACACCAAAGTGCACATACTCAAACTAGATAGATTGCACAGTATAGGAATTGTGTCCTAATAAAACTGATTAAAATATTTAAAAACCTATTAATCTCACTAATGGATTCAGAAAATTTTACTATGGTTTAGAAACTTCCAAAAGTTCCTTCCACAAAAGTCGTAATGGATATAATCTGAACTTTTGAGAATGGCAGCAATGCCCGGTATTCTAAGATCTCTAACAACACATGAGATGCTCCATTTATTGTATACAATTTATACATAAATAAAACACACGTGTTTTAGTATTTAGTTTCTTTCTAGAAAGAGTTTTTAAAAGTATGAAAGTTACATTATTGGGGGAAAGTATTTGAGTAGGTTACATTATTAAGCATTTAAATCTCATTGTGAATTTTTAAAGTTTAAAGCAAACAATTCAAACTTTAAAGAGGTAAGAGCACATATAAGGATAAATAGTGCATGAAAAAACTTAATAATGTAACATATAAAAGACCTTCTGGGGACAAAGTCAGGCTGGGGACTCAGGATGCATCCCTAAGGTCAAGCTTATGGACTATTCTAATCCTTTCTGTCTGCTCTACTATAACAAGTTACATAACTGGCCCAGAGCCTCTTTGAACACTTATGATTTTTGTTCTGTGAGTTTTTTTCCCTATTTTTGGCTCTCAATTCACAAAAATTGAATGCATTTTTCCCCTCTATTTAAAGTCAATAAATACATTGTAATTTATAATTTATATTGATTAAAAAATTCACGTTTTGTATTAATACTCAAACACCCATAGCTAAGGAACCACTGCAGAACAGGACACAGAAGATTGTGTTGGTGCACAGTCATAAGGAAAGAGGAAGGAACTCGTTCATATGAACTTAAAACACTGCTGTCAACATGCACAAGGTCCATGCATATTCAAACAAAAACCCAGCGTAGACCTGGGGAAATGGCTGCAGGCACCAACCTTAGCTGAAGATCTATACACCTTAATGTATATGACAGAATTCATGAGTTCAGTAAGAGTGTACAAGGGGGTGTGTGGATGGAAATGACTGTAAAGATGATTAAACTATTTTGTATAAAATGCACAAAAAATTCACATGATTCTCTCTCTCTTTCTCTCTCTCTCTCTCTTTCTCTCTCTCTCTCTCAGCATAACCTCATGCCATAGAGCTTCTGTATATAGATAGATCATAGATCAGATTCCCAGAAACCAGCTTCTGGGAATCTGTTCTCTCCTTCTATCATGCGGGCTCCAGGGATTGAATCCAGGAAGTTCTAGTTCCTTTACCCATGGAACCATCTTGCAATCCTGATTCTTTGCTTTCATGTTTGTTTGCTTATTTGTTTGATACAAGGTCTTGCTGTGTAGCTTAGGTCAGCCTTGAACTCATGACCATCCTAGCTCAGCTCAGTGTTGTAATTAGAGACACTTGTTCTTCATTCTGTTCATGCTGTGTGTGTGTGTGTGTGTGTGTGTGTTTGCATATGTATGTATATATGTCTGTGCCTGTGTGTGTGTGTGTGTGTGTGTGTGTGTGTGTGTGTGTGTGTGTGTGTAGGTCACAGGTTAACCTCAGTTTTTATTCCTCAGGAGAAGTTCACTTTGGTTGTTGGCACAGGGTCTCTCTCAATGGAACTAGGGGCTTCCACATTCTGATAGGTGATCTGGATGGTGAGACCCAAGAATTCCCTTGTTTCTGCCTTTCCAGAGCTGACATTATAATCATGTCACTACAGACAGCTTTGTACTTGAGCACTGAGGACTGATCTAAAGTCTTCATGCTTGAGTGCCCAGGACTTTGCAAACTGAGGCAACTCCCCAGTGCATTTTTACATAGCATCTTCTTTCTAAACAATGCCTCATTTAGCTGACACAGTTATTGAAGCCAAATCAAAGTCAACTTTGTACCACCAAATGTTTAACAGGAAAACCACACAAAGCCCAAGGAGATTTGGATCTTAAAAAACAATGGCAATTCTAACTGGGTCACAATTACAAAATACAACATTCACTCTTACCATATTGGGAGTTTATTGAAAGCTGTCTAAATTGTCAACCAACCAGTTTAGCACGTTTTCAGTCATGATGCCATATTTGACAGCAAATACAGGGCACTGCCATGTATAGAAAGTTTAAATAATTCAATCAAATAAATATTTTCTTTACTATGATGTAAAAGTATTACCCATTTATCAAATTTAATACTGTTTTTTATTCACATTAATATTTTTTAAAGTTCAATATGTATTTAATATAGTACAATTTAAAATTGATGTAAAAAGCATTTAAGTAAAGCACAATTATTAAATGCAAAAAAATTACATAATTTATCTAAGTTAACATATATATATTATATATATACTCTATAAAATCAGAACAAAAAGGGAGATGTAATAAATCATCAGCTATTTTGTTTTATGGGTGGACAACATCACTCATAGTAATACTTCTATATTTACTACATTTGAAATATGTAGATGTATTTTGATACAAATATAATTTAATATAAAACTTCAACATAAGCAAAATATTAGTTGCCAAACTATAGTATGTGTTTACTTTTCATGCATGCGCAAGAAACAGTAGATATTAGTCTTTTCTTTCAAACTCTGTAAAACTTGGAAACTTGCTTTATGACAAGGAATTCCAATCTTTCCATAACATCATATCCTGTAAGACTTTAGTTTAAGGAATGGTCCTGATGCATTTCTGAGCATTATGTGACAGTAATGGGTTCCTTGACCTTGGATTTTATTTCTTTTTTTAAAAAAACAATTTATTGAGAATTTCATACATGCATATAAGGTGTTTTGATCAAATCCATGGCAACTCCCTCCCCTGCAACTCTACCGATATCTCCCCATCACTTTTTTCTGATAACTTCATGTACTCTTTCTTCTTCTTCTTTTTCTTCTTCTTCTTCTTCTTCTTCTTCTTCTTCTTCTTCTTCTTCTTCTTCTTCTTCTTCTTTTGATGGTGCTTTTTGCTACTACTCTAACACCCTCCCTCTGAAGAGGTAACCCTAAAATCTTTTAAGGATTAGATACAAGCTCCCAAATACTTTTGAAATTCCTGGCCTTTGGAATGGAGTATGTTGCTAAGAGCCCCAAGGACATTGTGACTTTTAGCTAAGAAACTGGCTACTTTTCTTTGGGGTCTTTTATCTAACTGCCGAGCAAATTCCTACCTCCTATTCTTATCACACCATCCTCTGAAGAGGTTACCCAAATTGCAGATAGGGAATCAGGACACAGAAAGCTCTGGCTTCTTCCATACTGAACAGGGACGCAGAGTGAGGTAATTGGGGTACCCCTTCAGTGGGTCTTTCTAAAAGGCTCCCAAATTGCATAAAGGGAAAAGAAAGTCCTTGACTGGTGCCTAGGAGGTGTGCCGGAGAAGTAAAGACAAGAATAATTAGCATTACAAGTTCTAGACAGGGAACCAGAAAAAAGTCAGAACAGGGCAAATTCAAATGTTCATATCAGATTCCATTGGAATTTCTTGATAAGGGCTTCCAAGAGCATCCTTCTTGGTTAAACTTTGGTGGTTCCCATGATTTTACATATCCATCCATTTTTTTGGATTTTTATATTTAGTAATGTATATGTTTTTAAAATATTCCCTTATGCTGGGCGTGGTGGTGCACACCTTTAACCCCAGCACTTGGGAAGCAGAGGCAGGTGGATCTTTGTGAGTTCAAGGCCAGCCTGGTCTACATAGTGAGTTCAGGGCAGCTGGGACTACAGGGAGACCCTGTCTCAAAAACACCAAAAAAAAAAAAAAATTCCCTTTAATGGTCTGGACCTTTTGGGTGTCTGTTGTGATGTTTCCCCTTTCATCTCTGATTTTGTTGATTTCAATTTACTCTTTCTTTCTTTTGGGTCTGTCTATCCTGTTTAGCTTTTCAAAGATTCAGCTCTTAGAGTCATTGATTCTTTGTATTGTTTTCTTTGTTTCTATTTCATTAATTTCTGCTCTGATTTTTGTTATTTCTTTCTTTTTCTGCTGGGTTTGGGTTTCATTTGTTCTTGTCTTTCCAGCATCTTGAGTTGCAGTGTTAGGTCACTCTTATTTGGCCTTTTTTAAATTTTTTAATGTAGGCACTTATAGCTATAAACTTCCCTCTTGGGACTGCTTTGAAAGTGTCCCAGAGATTGTGTTGTGTTGTATTGTCCTTTGCACTGAATTCCATGAGTTCTTTTATTTCTTGCTTAATTTCTCCATTGACCCACTCATTATTTAGGAGTATGTTGTTTAATCACCATGAGTTCATGTAGTAACTAGGGATTTGTCCAGTGTTAATTTTGAGCTTTAATGCATTGTGGTCTGACAGAATGCATGGAATTACTTCAATGTTTTGTATTTATTGAGGTTTATTTTGTGGCCCAGTATGTGGTCAATTTTTGAAAAATTTCCATGGGGTGCTGAGTAGAAAGTGTATTCTTTGGTGCTTGGGTACAATATTCAAAAGATATGTGAGGTCCATTTTATGTACGGTATCATTTAATTCTGACATCTCTGTTTATTCTTTATCTAGTTTACCTGTCTAATGGAGACACTGGGGGTACTGAAGTCCCCTACTGTTACTGAGTTGGAGTTAATCTGTGTCTTAAAGTCCTGAAGTGTTCTTTTTATGAATTTGGGACCACCAGAGTTTGGTGCATATGTGTTCAGAATTGTAATATCTTCTTGGTTAATTGTTCCTTTGGACCCTCCTCATCTCTTCTGATTAGTTTTACTTTGAAGTCTATTTTGTCAGATATTAGAATTACAACCCCTGCCTGTTTCTTAGGGCCTTTTGCTTGGAGTATTCTTTTCCATCTTTTTACCTTTAGGTAGTGCCTGTCCTTGAAGGTGAGATGGGTTTCTTGCAGACAGCAAAGAGGTGGATTTTGTTTCTTAATCCATTCTCTTATCCTGTGTCTTTTGACTGGGGAGTTCAGTCGATTGATATTTAAGGTTATTATTGAAAGGTGTGCATTGGTTGCTGTCATTTTGATCGATGTTTGTTGTGTTCTCTGTCTAATTTTGTGTTTCCTCAATTATATATTTATTTTCTTTCATTGCCCCTAGGCAAATATTCAAATATTCTTTGAATGGCTGGTTTCATGGACATGTATTCTTTCAGGCTATTTGTGTCATGTAAGATTTTTCTTTCCCCCTCAATTATAATAGACATTTTTGCTGGGTAAAGTATTCTGGACTGGCATCTATTATAGAACTAGAAATACATTACAGAACTAGAAATACCTTGGACCAGGCTCTTCTGGCTTCACTACTATGCATTGATAAGTCAGCTGTAATTCTGATGCACTTTCCTTTGTATGTGACTTGTTTTTCTTTTCTGCTTTCAGTAGTCTCTCTTCTGTACATTTAGTGTTTTTACTGTGATATGTTGTGGGGAGTTTCTTTTCTGATCCTATTTTCTGTTCTTTGTGCTTCCTGTATTTGTATGGGCTGTCTTTCCTTAATTTCAGGAGCTTCTCTTCTACAAGCTCTGTTTAAGATCTAGTCAATACCACTAACCTGAAATTCTTCTCCTTCCTCTATGCCTATAATGCGTAGGTAGTCTTTTCATGGTGTCCCACATCTCTTGCGTATTCCATTCCTGTATTTTTAAAAGTTTTCCATAATATTTGCTTGAATCATCTAATTCTTCAACTTTATCCTCCAGTGCAGATATTCTGTTTTCCATTTCATTCATTCTAGAGGTGAGGCTTTCCCCTGTTGTTTCAAGTTGGCTTATTAAGTTTTGCACTTCCTTCTTCATTTCTGCCTGAGTTTTCTTTAATGTTTCTCTTTTGTGAATTCATTCTTTTAGTTCTTAGATCTGTTTGTCCTTTAAATTCATTGAATTCCTTTTTCATGTTTATGATTGTTCTTTGAAATTCAGGGTCCTGAGTTATCTTTAGGGAGTTCTCCTTATAAAACTCTTCTACAGTACTGGTGGAGTTTGGTGGGGGTCATAGTGTTAGGTTTTCCATTTTATTATTTTTTGTTGTGATTTTGGCATGTGAATTTCTTTTGTTGTTTATGATTCTGATATGAGAATTAAGTTGAAGTATGCTACTGTTTATATTACTGGTGTACCTTGGTTCTTTCTTTATTGGTTATGTAAAGCTGGTGGTACAGGTTTCAGGTTTTCTCTGGTTTTATTTTGGAGGGAACCGACAGCTTCAGATTAGCTATTCAGTAGCACTCACAGAAACCCAATTCAGGTTCCAGTCGTATACACTCAGGCTTCCTTCTAAGGTTGGACCCCTATTAGCAGGAACTCAGAGCAAAATTTGTAAGTTTCCTAAGGGGTGGGGGTGATTTTGAGACTCTCATTTGGTCCCCTGCATTCTCAGCCCCGATGCCAGAGGGAGGCCAGAACTGGCACTCTCTGGGTCTGCCGAGATCACAGCCACTACACTGGTGGAAGTCAGAGCCCATTCTCTCAGGCTGTCTGCTAGGATCTCAGCCTTAGCCTACCAAGCCAGGTCTTCCCTGGGGCATTGGGTGGGCCCTCATGAAATCCCAGGTAGAGGGATGGGTACTATGCAATTAGGGGAAGCTCACCACCATGTGGAGGCAGAATCTGTGTGATCCCACTGGCTCTCAGGCAGTCACCTGGGTTGTCGGCCCCTCTGCCAGATGGAGGCCAGAACGGGCCCTCTCTGGTGGTCTCTCACATTAACATTTTTAGTTCAAACACTGTGACTTCAGGAAATGATTTCTGTTATTTCTGTTAGTATTTGATTATCCAGTCCTTAAAAACACATATCCAGAGAAAGTTTAGTGACCAAAGTACCTCTTCTTCAAATGCTTATTTATCTTTTGTATCTTTCAATTCACTTAGTTTTAATTCACATTGGAATTTGTAATTCAAGCATTGTATTTTCATGAAATGCATATCTACTTGCATAACATGTCTATAGGATCTTTTTGTTTAAAAAAAACTCAATTATTTTTTATATATTATTGAGGTTGTTTAAATTATTGACTTTTAACAGGATTTTAGGATTTCTTTTGGCTACAAGCCTTTTCTCAGGTATGTGTTTGTTCATGTAACCTCCTACTTTCTGATTTGTGTTCAAATAAATTTTGCAAAGAAAATTTTACTTTTACAAAAGTGCAGCAGTGATATTTCTTCCTTTATTATCACAATTTTTTCTATATCTGCAATGGCATGCCCAGAAACTTTCAGATTTCTCTTGCTGTGTGTTTTAGTAATTTTATAATTATGGATTTTATGTTTATGCTTTTTATCCATCTCTGTCACTATTCATTTCCTTTCACTTGGGAGGGGATTTTATTATTCTACAACCAATGTTGGAAATAAGGATCCTGTTTTATGTATTGTCCTATTTCTGAACTCTTTCACATTCCTATTTATTTATGTCTGTCTTTGGCAAATAGCAGGCTACTTTCATCACAACTTGGAAGTAAATCTTAAAGCTGTGTATTGTGCCTTCCAAATCTGAATTTAGATTTTTATGTAAATTGTAGGGTAAGATTTTAAAGCACTGTGAAATGTTTTGTGGGAGTCTTAATTGGGATTATGCTGATTCTATAAATAAAATTGAGAAGATATATTATCTTTTCTAAAGTCTTTTTTCTGTTAATATTTTATTTATTATTTTTATTTTATGTGTATGAGTGTATTGCATACATGTAGGTAAGTGCACCCATGGCATGGAACGTGGAGCACAGAAGAGGCTGTTGGATCCCTTGGAACTGGAGTTATGGACAGCTGTTAGCTGCCATGTGGGTGCTGGGATTTGAACCTGGGTCTTCTGCAAGAACAACCAGTGCACTTAACCACTGAGCCATCTCTCCAGCCCAGATTTATTATCATAACATGGTTGATTATACCATCCAGGATCATGGACTGTCTTTATAATTCATTTGGAATGTTGTTTTATATCACAATTTTTTTTCACAAATACATTACTTACTTTTTAAATTTTTTACATTTGTAGTTAAGTATTTGAACTGCTAATATAAATGGTTTTCTGAAGTTTCATTTATCCATTTTCATTGTAGAAATTTTAAGGGGAGCAATTGGCTTTGAATACTATCATTTATTTTGCCAGTTCTAATTATTATTTCCAGGAGTGTTTTGTCAAAAATTTGGAGTTTTCTTATAAACAAGTATATCATGTACAAACAAAGACAGGTTTATTGCTTTTAAAGCTGCATCCAAATTATCTGTTTCTTTTATTATTAATTAGGTCTTTGAATGTGATATTGAATAAGATTGGGAAGAGATTCCAAAAATTTGTGGGAAAATCAGCCGTGTCCTTCTGCAGGTGTAAGGTTATGGGGGATTTTGCATTTCTAATAAACTTGGGTTTAGTGTATATTTGTAGCTGGCAAACAATTTGTGATATAAATGGAAGAATGACATTTCCAAATGCTATTTTCTGCATCTTTTGACAAGATTTAAATGGCTTTTGTCTTCCAAGGAAATATTTCGATCTCTCTGTAGGATAGCTCTTCACTATCCTGATTGGTTCCTTTGCTGTGCAGAGCAGAAAATTCCAGCTTCATGTAGTCCCATATATCAGTTCCGGAGGTTATTTCCTGTGGTGTTGAAGTCCTTATCGGAAAGATTTTGTCTATGTCTCTGTGCTCAAATATCTTATCTTTTGCTTTTCTCTATCATTGTCAACACTCTGGGTCTTATATTATGGCCTTTGATCTATTTTGAATTGACATTTTTTCAAGAAAATTCTGAATCTAATTTTATTCTTTTGTATTTGAATATCCACTTTCTCCAGAACCATTTATTGAAGACGATGTCTTTTCTCCAATGTGTATACTGACATCTTTCTGTAGTTCTGAGAGTTTATTTCTGGGATTCTATTTTATTTGCTTAGTTTTCATGTCTGTTTTGTGTCAGTACCATGCTGTCTTTATCACTACGTCTCTGTAATACGATTTCAGGTCAGGTATTATTGCACCTCCAATGCTGAGCTTTTTGCTTATTGTTGTGTTGGTGTTTGAGGTCATTTCTGTTTCCATATGCCTTTTAGGAACTTTTTTTCTAGTTCTAGGAAGAACGCCTTTGAATACAAATGAAGACTACACTGAGCCTTACATTGCTTTCAGCATTGTAGGTATTTTCATAATACTAATTCTGCAAATTCATGAGGATGGGAGATATTCCTATTTTCTGTGATGAGAGAAAAAGAGATATTAAGGTAATACTGTCTTCATAGAATTAATCTGATTCTGTTGCTTCTCTTTCTATTTATTGAAAAAATTTAATAAATATTGATATTAATTTTTTCTTAAAAGTGTGATAGTGTTCAACATTGTATCATCCAGTCTTAGACTTTTCTTTACTGAAATGTTGATTTTTGATTAATAAAATTTGTTCTTAGACAATACCACACACGTATACAACACACACTGACTACGCTCATTCCTTGGTTTGTAACACAGTGTATTTAACCTGGGCTGTCTATGTGTCAGGGATTTGGAGCTATCACTTGGCATTTGGTGGGCTCAGCAGTAAAGAATTTTATGGGAATACTTTTTAATTTCTTAAGTTTCATTGCCTATTATTAGGCTGTCTAAATTGTTTATATATTTTTATTTAATTTGCTAAGTCAGAGTGTTTAGCAATCTATCCACTTTTGTCTATATCAGCAATTCAGAATATAACTTTTCAAAGTATTCCATATTAACTTCTGGATTTCAATGATGTCTGTTGTAACAGCACATCACAAATTGATGTCTGTTGTAACCTTTCATCACAAATTTTAGTAATTTGCATTTTCTTTTTCTTTTGGTTAATTTGACTAAAGATTAGTTCATGTTTTCTTAATTTTATTTTTTATTGAATTTTTTTGACTTACATAAGTATAGTTTGATAGTATTTAAATCCCCTCCTCTAGGGTCTGGAGAGATGGCTCAGTGGTTAAGAGCACTAGCTGCTCTTGTAGAGTACAAGGGTTCAGTTCCTAGCACCCATATGACAACTAACAACTGTCTGTAACTCCAGTTCCAGGGGATCTGACACCCCCTCTGACTTTCAGGGGCATTGTATGACATGGGTGCACTTATACACATGCAAACAATACATTCAGACACATAAAAATTAAATAAAAAAATACACACAAAAAATCCTCTCCTACCTGACTTCCCTTCACTTCTTCCTGCATGACTTAATGTACTCTCTTTTATATGCATTATGGCATATAGAGTCTGATTTGTGTCCACAAATGTCTTCAGGGTGAGTCCATCCACTGGGCCCATCAAGAGCTCCATCCATATAAAACATCATGTCTCTTCCTCTCATAAGTCATCAACTGCCAAAAGCTCCTTATGTTGGGTTGGGATTTCTTACACACTTCCCCATAGCTATGCTGGGATTCTGCCTGGTTTGAGCTTGCATAGAATTTGTGTGTGCTTTCACCACTGCTGTGAGTTCATATAAGTAAATGACCAGCTGTCTGGAAGACTTTGTTTCCTTGAGCTCATCTACCTGCTCTGCTCTTACAATCTTTCCACTTCCTCTTCTTCAATGATCCCTGAGATTTGGAAGGCAGAGGTTTCAAATAGGTGTCCTATCTAGAGATAAGCACCCATGGCCTCTTGTTCTCTACACATTAGTCAATTGTGGGTTTCTGTGTTAATCACCATCTGCTGTATAATAAAACTTTTCTGGTGAGGGTTGAGAGATGCATTCATCCTATGTGTGGAAGATGCATTGACGATAAGTCACTTAGGGGTAAGCATCTCGTAGACACATATTTTCTGTATTTGGCCGGTTCTTGAACTCCTTAATTGTCTCCATTTATTGCAAAAAGAAACTTCTTTGATGAGAGGTAAAAGCTACACTTGTCTGTAAATATGAGGCTGCATGTTTAGAATAAAGAAAACACAAGTAGCTTTTTCTCTAGGATCTATGACCTCTCCAGCCATGTGCAGTTGGCTATGTTCACATGTGAGTTTCCTCCTATTGAGAATGGGTTACCCCCAAGAAAAAAAAGTCCTGTTACTGCACCAGTATTGATAGTTTTCTGGGCCACTCGTTGTTTATTAGGCTTTACAGCTGGATAGGACCATTGACCTTTCTCTCTTGGCAGCTTCTTTAGTTAGTATCCTCTGATACCATGAGCATTAGTCTTTAAGAAGGGGTCTTCTAGGTCAGTTCCAACTCCATTGCTCCAAGTCCTATGTCCTAAATGTGGCCTTTCTTCAGCAAAATGGGTTTACCTTTCATTTCTGGGAGGCAATCAAGGGGTATGGCAGTAGCCTGTGTTATAACAGGAATGTCTTGAACTATCCTCATCAACAAGTAGAAGAGATTATTCTGCATAACACTATATTTTTTGTCTTACAGACTTCAACTATACACATGCCCACATAATAACTATATTTACTCTGTGAATTTTTCAGTAGGACTTTGACCTCATAGCTGATCTTTATGTTTCCAAATGCCAACTTTATGGTGATTGGTGATTTTATTTTAATTTCATTAATATCTGCATGAACTTTTTACTATTTATTCCCATCTACATTTAAGGTTTAGCTTTACTTGCTTTTCTTGAAACTTGAGGTGCAACATTTGTTTACCTATCTCATATTCTTATTTTTTAATGTAAGTGCTTATTGCTATAAATTTCTTCTTAGAATTTCTTTATCTAAGAATATCCTGGAAATACTGGCAAGTTGTTCTATAATTTCTATTTGACTTTTCAGGTTTTTTTAAAAAAATTTAAACTTCCTTCTTGATTTCTTCAATAGATCACATTTAACCCAAAAGTCTAGTGCTCCATTTCCATATATTTTTATAGTTTTTGTGTTTTCTCTTGCTATTGATTGGTCATTATATCCTCCTGTGCTCAGATAAGATACAAATAATTGTTTGCATTTTTAAAGTTTTTGTTTATGACCTATAATATGATCATCTGTAGAAAAGTTGCCAGAGGCTGTTGAGAAAAATAAATATGCCTTATATGTCAGATGAATGCTTTGTAGATATTTTCCAAATGAAGTTCATCTATAATATAATTAATCTCTTTGTTTCTTTAACAATGCTTATTCTGGAAGACTGAAGCAAGGTGAGATGTGGTATTGAAATCTCATGTAATTTCATGAGAGTCTGGCTTGCCTTTCATAAATTATAGTGTTTATTGAAATCAAGATATCAACATTCAATGAATATTTACAATTATTTCATCTTCTGGATACATTCCTCCATTTATTGTTTGGAGGCTTTTTTATCAGGCATCAGAATAGCTATACCAGTTTGTAGTTTTAATTGGCCTGGAAATTTGAATTCCGTTCTTTGAGTTTCAGTTTCTGGAAGGCTTTGCTTGTAAGTGTGTGTTTCTTAGACATAATGGATATTTGGATCTTGTTTATAAAAACAATCAGTTGCTTCTTTGTATTTTTATGTATATGAATGTTTTGCTTGCATGTGTGTAAGCACACCAGATCCTTGAAGTGCTCTTTGAGTCCAGGAGTAGGATTCCTTGCAAGTGTAGTTACAGACAGTTAGATGCCATGTGATTGCTGGGAACTAGTTTCAATAAATTTTTCCCCTTTCCACTCACTCGGAGACCCACCCTCATTCAGGGTCTTGAGGTCCTGATGAGGATTGACAAACCAGCAGAAGACATTTGGTCTGGATTTTACATAGCTTATATGACATCCAGGAAAGGGAGTGACTTACAAACACATGGATTCTCATAGGCCTTTCTTTGACATGTTTGAGGCATGTGCTATCCACCTCCCGCCCACAGTCTTCACCAGCTTTCTGGGCTGCTCGCAGCCACTCGCCCTGGTTCTCCCAAGTTGGGCACTTGCTCTGTCTCACCCCGCTTGGGGTCCGCTAGGAAGTGTCTCCCCTGCTCGTCATTCCCCTCTCAATATGGGGGGGTTCCACCCCTTTTTCCCATTGTACTCAAGCATCGCCCACGCTGCCCTGAATCAACTGCAGCTTTTCGAAGGAACATCTGGGTTATAGAACTGAACCCTGGTCCTCTGCAAGAGCAGCCATTGCTCATAACTGCTCAGCCATTTGTCCAGCACCATCATTCTGCATCTTTTAAATGATGCGTTGCGGTCATTTGCATTTAATGTTCCTATTGTGAGTGGTTTGCTATTTCTTGTGATCATGCTGTTGGCTCTTTTCTTCCTCCCATATCAGCATTCCCAGGTTGCTGTTCCTGGTACTGTGTATAATGGAATCCTTCAGCCATTCCCCTCAGGAAATGGAGAGTTTTCTGTGCCCTCATGGATGAGAATTTAGACTTTTTAAATGGGAAATTCTTAGAAATTTATTCCATTTTATTTTCTCTTGTTATTATGAATATAATTGTTAAAAAGTGTAATGATTATCCTTGAAAACCAGAACATGTGTTTAAGTAATTTAAGTACTAACAGAGAAGTTTGGATTGATTCACGCAAAGTTTGTGATCTCTTTTTAGAGTTTTCTTATTGCTTCAATTTTCTCCCTTGTAACACTTTTATTTTCAGTTCAATTATCCGATGTGAAATTATCATTATCACTTTTAACCGTTTCGTTTTAGATCAATTAATATAAACAAAAATAAGAGCTTATTTTTTTCTTCATTAATTCTTGTTCAATGGCCTTCCTCTGTGTAGGTCTGAGTTTCTGTCTTATGCATATTTTCTTTTGAAGGTCTATTTTTAGAATTTTCATCTCTCTTATAATGCTCTATTTTGGTTCTTATATTGTCTGTTTCCATCAGAGCTCTTATTATCTTAGTAATGAGTGCTTTTATACTCTTATTCAATGGATATGATGTCTGTACCATTGCCGGGTGTGGTTTTCTGCTTGCCTCCCCTTTCCCATCTCTATGTGTGTGTTTCCTTAGTGTGTGTGTTCCAGTTGCTGTTTCTCCCAGAGGCTTCACATTTCTCACATCTCTTGTATACTTGGTTTGTACCTGAATGTGGGACTTGTAAATACAACTGCCAGAATAGTGTCTGTGCCTTTTCTTTCCATGTTAATCCACTAGTGTTTTACTGGAATCCAGTTGTGTGTTGGTAAGATTTGAGATGCTTCTATAATCTTCTAGTTGATTTTTGAGACATTTACAAGGGCTTTGTTTTGATCTATGGCTTAGACAAGTGTCTGTCTTCCGTAGTTTATCCACCCCAATTTTACACTTAGTTGAAGCCAGAAAGGGCTGCAGTGGGGGGATATCTTGCTTCCAAAACTCTAGGACAAGGATGTAAGTAAAATATTTTCCATAGGAAAAAAACTTCTTTTCTCTCAAGAGTCTTCTGGGAATATTTCAGGATGGTTTTTCTTTTCTTCTCCTTGCTAAATTCTACAGTGGCTCTTTCTCTGATCTTTCACATTGAGAACTTGATGTATTTTCTTCAGGTCAAACTCCTTCTTCCCATATCACCAGAAATTTTTTCTTTTATGCTAGTCCACATTGAGTCTAAAGGAATTTATCAAAATTAATCACTGAAGAAATTTTTCCACTTATTTCATAGGTCCTGTGCTTCCTGCTGACTAAGACTGAGCAGGACAGGTTTAATCTATGACTGTTTGAGGTGACATCTCTCTCCAGATTTCAAGGAGACAGGGTGCCTCAAAATCCAAGTTCTTTACTTGGTCCAAGAAAAATCAATGATATTCATTTCATTTGCTTTTACTTGTCATGATGGCAGTGACTAATTTTATAGTCTTCATATGGGTGCTAAAATACAAACACTTTTAATGGTTGTAAACATCCACCTAGTTATATGGTTAAAGTAGTTCACTTTCAAATATTTATTTATTTATTTATTTATTTATTATGTGTATGAGTTTATTGCCTGCATGTATGCAAGTGCACCCGTGCCCTACAATATCCATGGAGGCTCAACAAGGGCCACAGATACCCTGGAACTAGAGTTACAAAGGGTTGCTAGCCACCATGTGGGTGCTGGGTAGTAAAAGCAGATATTCTATAAGAGTAGCCAGCGCTCTTAACACCTGAAACATGTCTCCAGCCCCAATTCACTTATTTTTTTATTGAATATTTAAATTTATTAATTTTTATCAGTGCAATAGAGAACAACAGTATTTTAGTATGAAATTTAAGCCTCTAAACTTTAATAACTTTAATCTCTAAGTTTATACATTGTTTGTAACCTAAAGCTGTATTGCTCTTTGAAAATTTCTACTTCTCTGCTTTCCCATAACCATTAATAAGTAGGTCCTCTATATCTTAAAAATTTAGCTATGCATGTTGTGATATAAAATAGGCATTTTTCAAAGGAAAATATATTTTCATATTTAATTTTTTTCAATGTGAGGTTTTTTTATCTTTTAGTGTAATGATTATGGCTGAGCTACAATACCATGACATCTGCTATTTGGTATTTTGTTGTTTTGTTTTATTTTTGCTGATGTGTTTGCTTTTTCTTGTTCATCTTTTGTTTGCTTTATTTTCTGAGACAGGCTCTTCCTACATAGTTTGAACATGAAATTACGGCTAGACTCTATTTCTTGAGTGGTGAGGTTGGAGGTATGTGTTTTCATACCTGGATTGTCATCTATTTTTAATGCAGTTTTATGATTTCAAAAATGTGGTACTACATGTAATTATTGACTTATGTATTATTTCTTCTTTAAACGCTATCTATTTAATATTTCCTATGTGTTAAGAATAGTAAGTCTATGACTATATTTAAAATATTTTTCTGTCACATTTTTCTTTGTTTTTCATATGTTTACTTTATACATGGCAGGAGAGGACATAGATCCTAGAGAAAACCCTGTCACTTTAATAGATCCAGACAAATGAAATTTCTTACTATATGCTAAATATTGATTCACATATTTACGAACAAATATACCATACATCAGTCATCAAAGAAGCTTCTTTTTGCCACAGCGGTTACTGCAGAATTGCACATCTGGTTGGACACAGAAAATATAACATCTGAGAGATGCCCAGTAGTAGGTGACACATCTACAATTGAACCTCTACAACTAAGGCTCATGGAACACAGTGGAACAAGGGGTAGAGAGAAACTAATACATCCCTCAACTCTCACCAGTGATGCTTCCTTATACAACAGAGTGTGATGTACACAGAAGTTTACAACTAGCCAAGCTTTAAAGAATAAGATACTGCAGAATGTAGGATGGGACTCCTGTATGGAACATCATCCATCCACAGCTCAGGTACCATTTCTAAACAGGGAGGGGAAGGATTGTAAGAACCAGGACTGGTTCTTGAACACAGGGAAGCAGAGGCTTTAAGGCCACTGGAAGCTTGCACATATGAACTTGTGGCAATGGGGACATTGAGCACAGGACCTATGCCCACTCAATTAAACAAGGGCCCAAAGGAGAGGAGAGAACAAGGTGGTTGGCTGACACTAGACAGAACTATTAGAGACTGATTGCTGCTGGGAGAGGGAGAATATGCTTTATATATGATCTCTAGGTGGGCTGACTAGACTCCAGTGGATGAACTTACACTGAAGGACAGTTGAGAACAAATGCCTGAATGGGCAGGATTTAACATGCATGGCAGAATGCATGAGGTCTGGTGGGGAGATGTGGAAGACATGGATGGGGGAGTGGGTCTAAATTTAAGAACTGTTGTATGAAATTATAAAAGCTCAATGAAAATATTTACATAAAACTATCATTTTAAAGTATTATATATTAAAACATGACAATACTTTCCCTTGAATATGCTTCTGTTTTTCAAAGATCACACTGTAGCTGATGTTGGATTGGAACTCACCGGGTAGCTCAAGATGGCCTCAAATTCAAGGCAGTTGTTGTGCATTGGTGTCTCAAGTGCTAGATCACATGCATGCACTACCATGCCTGGCTTTTTCTGAGAACTTTGAAATTAATTTTAAGTTTAGACAGTTTTCCCAATCTAGACTAATGGCCTTTTCACAGAAGTGATAGTTTGTATTATCTGTGAACCACTTAGCTTTTGTGCAGTTGCAAGCGTTTCTACACTTCCAGGCTCCAATGGGCACACCTTGCTGGTGTTGCTGTGTGTAGCTTGCCTTCCTGATCAGTGCCTAAAAGCTGAGCTTAGACTTCCAGAGTCCACCAGCTATGCTTCTTGGGAGCAATTTCAAGGCCCCCCAAGAGCTTTCACTGGAAGCTCAGTGTTTAAAGTTCACAGAGCTTTTCTGATAAGTGCTCAAGTGGTATAAAACACAAAGGAATTTTCCCATCATAATGGAGAGAAAACAGCACAATAGGCCCAAGGCCATGGTGACTGACCCAGTAACAGACCTCTTTTGTTGTATGCAAAGAAGTTAAAAGGGGTCTACCCATCTGACCTTGCATTCCTGAGACATGTGTCTAATTGGTCTGCTTCCCCGAATATTGGGTATAGACTGCCCCCTCTCAAGCCTCTGAATCAATAAAGTCGAAAGACATTTGTTAAATCTTAGTGAGATGATTGTCAGGAGCCTGTTAGCTATTAGTGAGCAGAAGACTATAGTCATTAATGGACAAGGCCAGGTCACTACAGCTATGCTTCCTAGCAACCTCCATCTCCTGTATCCTGATACTATGGCCAGTAAGCTGATTTGCCACAACAGTTTCAAGAGAAAAGTCTTTATATTCTGAATGACAGCAACTACATTTTTTCTACCTATTCTGATATTAACAATAAAAATTAAATTAAGGCAGGTGTGTGGCACATGCTCTTAATTCCAGCATTCAGGAGGCAGAGGAAGAGAATTCTCTGTAAGATGGGACTTAGCTTGGTCTATACAGTGAGTTACAGGCCAGCTGGTGCTACAGGGAGACACTGTCTCAAACAAACAAATGAGAGTTAAAGCAGTATGTGTAGCCCTCTGTTTATCCACAGATGGCTCACTATTCTCTGGAGAGGCCTCTTAATCTGCCACTACCTCAAAGGCCACTGAACAAAATCTCCAACCTGAGCTATGCTTTTCATACCAATCCTGTAATTGTTGATTTTTCTGTTATACAAGCAGTTTCAGTGGTATATAAATCAAGTCTGCACGTATTGCACCAATATATTATTTGTATTCTACTACCATGATACATTGGCATAGAGAGTTCAGATTAAATAAATGGATAAGTCTCCTCAAAACCATTACGTTTTGTACCTCATCGATGTAGAGTGGGAAATATTAAGTAAAGGAAGAGCTCACATTCCCATTATGTTCTTTCAATGTCTTAAAATGTGTACAGAATTTGAAGGACACCCATGTCTCAACACGCTTCCCTGTCCCAGACAGCTGGTGCTGACTGTGGACTTAAAATTTTCAACACTGAGTTAAAGACAAGGAAAGGTTGAGAAATCACATACATTTACATTCCGAAAGAGACAGGAGCAGCATGGACAGTGTCTGCTAATTACTTAGATCTAATTATCTAATCTCTCTGATTTTCTAAGAAATGATAGAGTTTTTAAGAATTCTAGTGTTTAAGCTAGCATCAATTTCTGATGTTTTCAATAAAGAAATTGGTTATATATGGGATAAATATTATATCTACTTGGTTGTTATATCAAAAATAGCATTCTGCATGGAAACTAAATACCTGGTCATTTTCAGTTCTTTTCAAACAAGAAAAATTAATTTATCATACCATGATATTAAGAATCATTTCTATGACTGCATATTGAGAAGAAAACACAAAATATACGTGTTTTCCTAGATGACATTACACATGTCTTTCACGGATACTGTGTCACTTACATGCCTAATTTTCCATTACACAATTAATTTTTGTTTATGAAAGAAAATACTTGTATTGGTTAAAATTAATTTTACAAGCCAGATTTTGTTAGTCATTAGTCATGTTTATCTTTTACCAGGAGAGAACTCTAAATGACATCTTGAACCAAAGCAATATTATAATAAATTTGTTATGGTTTCCTATATTTGTCCAAAATATAAGCCATGAGAAATGATCACTAGGTTTTTTTCTGCACATTTATTTCAAGGACCTGTGTGGTGTGAAGTTTTTGCTTGGAATTCAGCCTGCATGTGCATCTCTAGAAGACCATATGGAGATTAATTTGTGATTTTGCCAAGTTCCTTCAAAATCCAAAATTCTCAGCATTGGGAGCCAGAAAGGAGTTCTACATTTAAAATCTAAGTGTGAAATTATATCATTCTTCAAATCATTAAAAATTATTTTACTGTTAGTTATTCCCTAGAGATAAATGCAAGACAGAGTCCAGTTCACCAAAGAGTTCAGGGCAGTGCTGTCAGAATTCCGAGGCGCTAAGTCCTTGCTTGGAAATGTTTTCTTGAAGGAGGACTGTACTCAATTCAAGTACATGATTTCTGTAGGAACAAGCCAAACCGAAGAGCGTCCAGGATCAGAGACCAGAGACCTGTAAGTGACGAGGCTGAATGAAAGTTTGAATGAGAGTAACAGGGAGAAACGAAGCCAGGGAATAACAACTTCTGTCAGACACTGGATTCAATTAAAACTCCGAAGGAATCCATCCTAGCCAGGAAAGACATGCACATTTTTTAAACTAAAATTTTATAATGTATGGACTCAAGATTTTTCATGACCTCTCATTCTATGCTAGAATGCTTATATTTTGTATATATGCTTTGACAGATTAAGATTATTTGAAGTGGACCCAGATGGTGGCATGGGGGTGGGCATGATGTCATCATTCATCAAAATGACAGAGACACGGTAATTACGGTATTTCCCTCCTACTCCTTATTTTGATATTTGCAACTTTATTTTCAAGTTGCTCTGTTGCTGGATTTGTTTTGCAGATAAATTTTGCCTCATCGATTTCTTGGTAGACTTGTCTTATGTTAATCACTCCATATGTGGGGAAGGGATAATGCCCCATCCTCAAACAATTTCATATAAAGAATGGGCAGAGCCACTTTCTTTTTTCTGCATAGAAGGCCCAATGGCAGGGCATGATTTTAATGATTTTGATGAAAGAGTAAAATAATGAATGAGAATTTTAGAGCAGGTAAAGTAAGAGGGACTGAGTATAGGGCTTTTAAGCAATTCCATTCTTTTTTTTTTTTTCCCCTAATAATCGTCTCAGGCCTTGGCTAGGGCTTAGAATTTGACAATATTTATTCCACTGCTCAGAAAGAGAAGCTTCTTGCTTTGGCTTCATAAATATTCAGCTCATGATATTTATTACGCATCCTAGTACTGGTCTTTGTGGCTTGACTGACATTGGGAAGACTGTTTGTTTTTTCAGGGCTGTGGACCTCCAGTTGGAGTGTGTGCCAACCCCTTAGGTTATACTCCTGGATGCCTTTGCTTTTGTTCAAAGTTCAGGAAGTCCAGTTCTTCTCCTTCCCTACTCTGAATGTGGGAGAGCCCATTTGATTGACAGAATAGGGCAGAAGAAACACTTTGGCAACTACTGGACCAATCATCAAGAAAAGGACCTTGAAGCTTTCATTTTCTTCAAATCCACCACAAATGATATGTCTGACTACCATAAGGCTGCACTTATGCAGGGATTCCCAAAACGAGCCACAGTGAAAAGGTATTTGGAGAAACAGGTAGATGTGGCCACCTTCCGCTCTGCTAGCCATCCCTACAAGGGTCCGAAGCAGGTGAGTAATGGAGCCACTGCCACAGTATGAACCTTGTTTGTCCCCGTGTTCATGTGGTGAAGACCTCACCTTCAGGGTAACTGTAATTAGAGATGTCGACTTTAAAGAAGTTATTAAGGACAAATGGAGTCACAGAGTGGGTCCATAGTCTAATAATTCAAGTGTCCTTATCAAAAGAGACAAGGCTTCAGGAATGCACCTGTAAGGAAAAGACCACAGGGGAGAAAGAAGGTGGATGTCTGCAAGATGAGAAGACAGGGATCCAAAACCAAATCAAGTCCTCCAACAACCTGATAATAGGCTTCTGTCCCTTAGAACAATACTGAGAGCAATTAAATTAGACCAAAGAAAACATCTAACATCAACGAGGTGGATGGGGAGCATCCACCCAGCATTCTCCTTGGCTAGCCTCTGCAACATTCCTTCCTACAGGGTATGAATCAGATTTTTCTTTGAATGAAGAGAATCTTATGAAATACTAGCAGATAAGGATAGGTCCAAAAGTTTCTTTATGTCCAGCTCAAAAGGAGCCAGAGGGTTTGAGATTCTATGCTTTGTCTTGGGGAAGAAATATTCTAGATTTTGTGATCTGCCAAAATGAAGGAGTTCTGAATAATTAATAGTGTTTGACAACTAGTGTGTATGAATGGATAACAGCGTGAGAACTGAACTTTGTTCAGAAATTATAATTTTCTGAGACTGAGACCAATACCAGAAGAGAATGTTTGTTCACTTTCAGAAGCTTTGCAGTCTTCGTCTAGGTGCACACCTTTAATCCCAGCATTTGGGAGGCAGAGGTGGGCAGATCTATGTTAGATCTAGTTCAGTCTGGTCTACATAGTGAATTACAGGCCAACTGTGGCTATAGGGAGACCCTGTCTCTAAAACACCAAAATAATCAACTAAAATAAAATAATGAAAAATATATAAATAAAAAATAAAGAGGTGGGATAATAGTATCTATTTCAATAAGAAGAGTCATCATGAGGTGGATATCAATTACAGCTATGTGCATTTTCCTCTGTCACTGAGAGAAATGAAAGGTGAGTCAAAGAAGAGACATCAAGGCAAATAAAACCAATTAAAAGCAGGAAATATACTAGGAATGGGGAGGAGTTATCTCCCTTAGCACATGGGAATGGGGATCAGTGTTAAATTAGCCAAATATTTCAAAGTACAATGATTAAGACATAGTTAAAAAAGACTTGCTTCAAGGATAAGAAAAATTCCTGATATCAACCAATGATAAGATTATAATGGAATCTAAAGAAAGAAAGGCTTAACTCAGACAGGTACCTGCTGATTAGGAAATGATGACTATGGAGGTAGACAGAGCAAAAATCAGAAGAAGGGATGGACCTGGATGCAGTCACAGGGAAGAGCTGGGTATCTCCGTCATAGATAGAGCAGAAATTTAATTAACCCTGCATGAAACTGATCACTGTCTCACCCAAGGACAGTTAAAATGAAAGCAGTTGATGTCCATAAATTAAGATAGTGATTATAGTTCTTTGTGACTGAGTATTTCACAAATTCTGAAATGAGGTAGATGTAATTATTCCTAAGACATAGCTGGTAAGCAAAAATAGTCATCATTGTCTGTGTCAACCAGCTGCTAACTCTTTGAGACATTATGGCTTCTATATTGCTTTCCTGGATCTTGATGGACAGGACTGAAGTTGTTAACATGTGTTCAAATACTGTGTTGTCTTGCTCTATATATTTTACACAAATTCTGTGACTTCATAAGTTACCCTGGCAAAAATATTTAAGATAAGACTTAAGCAGGTCAATTAAAAAAAGAACAAAAATACAGATAAATGAACACCTACACACACACACACACACACACACACACACACACACACACACACGCACACACAAACACATGTACACATAAACACACAAACACACA
>NW_008340206.1:1875608-1880597 GCF_000622305.1 Nannospalax galili
CTTAAGTAAAAAAAAAAAAAAAAATATACAAACATATATGAACACACACACACACACACACACACACACACACACACACACGGAGAGAGACAGAGACAGAGAGAAAAAGAGAGAGACAGAGAGAAAGAATATATATCCTGTCCTCAACTCTTAGACAAGAATGTATGAACCCAACAATCATTGATCAATATCATGCAATTGTTTACTGCTAAAAATAAGTGAATGTGTTGTTATTATGGGATACCCACAGCATGTATGGAGGGCCATGTGAGACAGTACAATGGGCTTGTTTTTATCAGTGAGCAACAAAACTGTTATTCACAGAACTCTACTTACAAAGGAAGCAACATTTGGGAACCATGAGTGACACATGGGAAAATCTTGCTCCACCTTGGAATCAAATGTTGAATGTGGAGTTTCATCAAAAACGAAAGGTTTTTTTTGCTTTGTCACACTAATTGGGCCATGCGCAGCAGTCTCCAAATTTCAAATTAAACAAATACTTTCAGCATGCTCAGTGTAGCAGCAAATTACATAATATACTATAAATTATAGTTAAAAAGACAGTTTTCTTTCGAAAGTATAAGACAAAGACGTACAGGAGGCAATCAGCATCCCACTGTTCACTCTTCACAGAAGAAACATGTTAGCCAAAATATGCGGATCTTGGTGCCATGTAATGTTACAAACCCCTGCTATTCATCAATTTCACATTTTCTTTGATTGTTTGAGTTTTTCTTGTATTAAAGTGATCATTGTGCCATCTTCATGAAAATATATCAATTCTCTATAACCTCTCTCAGAGAGTAAGTTGCAATCTCAGAAATCCTAGAGTGATTTAAGGTTAGAAACCATAAATCTGAATAGTATCTAAACCAATTAGAAATTGGTAGAGGAATTCTGATGAGAAGATCAAGGCTTTATTCACGGCATATAGTGCTTCTAACTCCCATGTAACTAATTTCTTCAGATAAATTATTGAACAGCAAAACGAATTCATTTTGATCAAATATGGATTGTCTATGATCACAGGGAAAATCAATCAGCTTTAAAAATGCATATTGTACTCAAAGTCATATACTTTCATTAACATTTTTATTTATGAGGAGCAAAAAGAATGGTACAAGTTACTATTTTAACCCAGAATTAAAATCTGATAGTAGGAAGTCGAGTACAACTTGCACTTGGGTGCTAGTCAATGACTGGACCCTATAACTGTTTTTCAGCAAAGGCTAAACAACTGGAGATTAAAGTCCAGAAGTGAGTTGATTCCCTAAGAGCAGCATCACAGTTTTAAAAACAGACTAATCCAGCAAACACACGAAAGGCATGCTGCTGGACTCCAAAACACCAATTGAAATTAAACCCTATATGGTGAGAGAAACTCCCTTCAGAGAAACTCCCTTCAACTTGTCATCCTCTTAGTTAACCCCAAACCCTACATGAAACATTCCACTCTATGATACTGTTTGCCCTGACTTATCCCTCTAACCTTCTGGAAGGTAGTAAAAAGTGGGAAGGGAACTAGAGGCAGTGTGAGGATGTAAGAACAGGAATGAGACCCTAAGGCTCATAACCTTTTTCAGTCCCCAGATGAAAGAAAATCTATCACTAGGACATTGGCTGTTATAAAGCTTTCCGTTCCAGAAAGAGGCAGAATCCCCTGGTTATGTTCTAACACCCAGCTGATCAATTTATTTGTGAAGTGATGGAATAAAGGGTCTATCACAGCATACCTGAATTTATGATTGAATCACCCCACATCAAGCCAGGTATGAGACTTACACTCAGAACCAAAGAATAGTTTAAAAATCCAAATGTTTACCCAGATTTTTGACTGATATCAAATGGCTTGGAGTGAAACTTTTAATTCTGACAGCAAAAATCACTCATTATTATAGAAACATAACAAATATATATTTCCCCTCCCTTCAAATTCATTCAAGTGGGCCTGTCAGTCAACTTAGTGTGGAGACAACCCCTCAGGAAAGCTGATACCCCCCCCCCGCCCGGAGCTCTTTCCTCATTTTAGGTAATGCTTAAAGGTTCTCACAGTTAAGCCTGCCTGGTTTACTGAGTTCTTACTCAAAACACTTAACTTTTCCTCTCCATTTCTACTTTTCTTTAGATACCAGCCAAAGTTGTACTGCTGCCTGTTTTGACACTGAGGACTTTTTCACTCTTTTTCTGAGGCTCCTCCCTCCCTAAGCAACTGTTTTCCAGTGGTTTTGTTGTTGTTGTTGTTGTTGTTGTTGTTCCCATTCCTCTCTCCTCCTGGAAGTTGCCTAGCTTTACAGCTTGTCTGTTCTGCATTTTTCTCTCAAACTCCAATAAAATAGTCCTCCGACAAAAGGTAATAACTTCTAGATGCAAAGATGCATGTTAAAAGTGAAATACATGAAAACATAATAAAATATTACAAAAAATCTCAGTGGGGATAGTTAGGCAGCCTTAGATCTAAACCATGGAACTACTGGCAAAGGATAGCTGCTGGGAGATGGAAGCTCAGTTTCCTTTAAGGCTGTGATACCAGGTAGGTTGACGAGCCCACAGGGGTTGAACCCACACCCAAGAGATTTGGGGAACACAAATTAGCCTTAATAGGTTTCAAAAAATTAATAGAGGACATGAAGTGTGGAGAGGGTAGGGAGGTTTGAGTTGATCTGAGAGATTATGGAGGTGGTCTAAATATGATCAAAAAGCATTGCATAAAATAATCAATCATAATATTATTTTAAAAGGGCATAGCTCAGAACATTGATGTCTAGTGAACTGGGTCCCTACACTACACTATTATAGTACACAGAATGTGGTAAAGCAGCTACATCTCCCATCCCAGTGAACTTCCTTCATAAAATGATACAATATTCGCTCACATTTTTAATTCTTTCTTCAAAAGTCATTACCATCAGCCCTTCTGTGTTGACAGAAATTATCTTCTAATTTAGAGTCCCCTAAATCCAGATACGCATATTTTAATTCTCCATTATGGTAGAAATTGAAATTTGGTTCCTAAGAATGTTCTAGTCTAATGATGATCCGGGAAGAAGTTCATCATCATGTGAAGTAAAGATTGGTTGAAAGTGTTATTGGTGAACTTTTATGTACTTGGCTCTTTCAGGAACTTTAGAAATGTTTTTATTGTAGGAAACACTATGATTTCTTAGGGATGAAGCAGAAAATAAAAAATTATTCAATAAGTCCTTAAAGCATAAACGTAGAGAAAAAACAGATTTTTATCAGAAACAATAGTAACTGAGGTTCACTTTAAAGTGTAGAAGCTTATATTAAAAATGACTAAAGATCTTAAATCAATACCCTAACCTTCTATATAACTATACAGGAAAAACAAGAAAAAAGATTATCAAGCAAACAAAAGGAAAGTAAGAATCAACTTTGTAGTCGAAATTAGAGTGGAAACACGATAGAAAACGTTACTACAATGTAATATACCAAACAGCCCAAGAAATAAATCATTTCAGTGACTATAGAAAAGCTGATGCTTCCCTGACGAAACCACTGGGAACCTTAAGAGTAGGAAGATACTTGCATTTCAGATGCACAGATTCAGTGTGGTTAAGGATGCTGATAATGCTGAAAGAGGGTGAGAAAGTTAGACTAAACACTTTCTGCTTCTGAGGACTCCCAAGAAAAGGGTGCCCCTTTGCATCCTCATTGTATTCAATGTTATGATAAGGGCTCTAGCCAGAGCAATTAGGCACAAAAGTTAATAGAAGGAACACAGATTTGGTAGGAAGAAATGACACAATCTCTGTGCAGAGGAGATTATCTTATGTGTAGGAACTGAGCAGGAATTCACCAAACAACTGGTAAAGAAACACGAGTTGAGAAAAATTTCAAGGTACAAATCAACATATTAAAATGGACGGAGAGGTGTGATGGCAAGTCCTTGTACTCTTCACTCTAGGAAGGCTGAGTAAGAGGATCATAGTTAAAGGACAGCATATGTTATACAGCAAGTTTGAGGCCATTCTTGGCTACAAAGCAAAACCCTGGCTCAAAAGAAAAATTAATGAATAACATCTGATGTAGGTTGTCAATGGTTATGAATTTAATTGTGGATGACTAAACAGTACAATTTTATTTCTTTGCTAATCAATACAAAAATGATTTGCAAACTGTGGATTTTAGTTTTAAATTTTTGAGTATAATTATTCATCATTTTTAAATGTGTGAGATATCCAGTTTTACTTCATGATTAGCTCCTAGATGTGACAGAGAAGTTACGGCAATTCCAGTGTGATTGAATTTTGAATATCTTGCGTCAAACTTTGAAATCAACAATTTTCATAATGTGTGGTGAGCACAGAACTCAAGAATCAATTAGTTTGAAAGAAATGATGACACTGTAACAGAAATAGAATTTCTGTAATCCGTCTTTGGGAAGAAAATTAAACAACTTAAAATCTGTACATAAAAATATGTTTTTTCATAATAGGCCAGAGAATGAACTAGTCCAGCCATTGTGGAAATCAATAATATAGCTACCATGTGACTCAATTACACAATTCTGCGTTTACCCCAAAGTTCCAAATCAAAATATCAAAGGCATATCAGCACACCAGTATTTATTGCAGCACTATGCACAGTAGTAGACGTACAGAACTAACCGAAGTGTCCAACAATGGGGGAATGAGCAATGAAAATATGGTTTCTGTGCAGTCACTAAGGATGACTTGATGTAATTTGGAGGAAAAATGGGTACAACTGGAGATGATCATCTAAATGAATTAAGATAATCTCAGAAGGACAAATATTGCATATTTTCTCTCATAGGCCCCCAAAATTATTGGTAAATAAAAATCATATATGTACTGATGGCATAACATTCAAAGCTAAAGAGTCCAGAAAATAAAGGATTCGAATGGGAGGGGAAAAAGGACGGAGGCAGGAGGGAGGGATGTGCTCAAAGTAGCTTGTACACTTGTATGAACAAAGCCTTATGTAATACCACATAATAAAAAAGAA
>NW_008340206.1:1880795-1920333 GCF_000622305.1 Nannospalax galili
CTTTGTGATACTAACCCTTGTTCCTGGTGGTCATCAATTTATTTTCATCACATAGGATATTTTTGATAGAGAAATTTAAAGTTCTTACTGCAAATGTGCAACTAAACTAATATTGCATGTGCGTTATAAAGCAAAGAAATACATTTAAACATTTATGGTAAAAGAACTTAAAAATGCATGATTAGTTTAAAAAGCAACATAAGACATCAAAGCTAGATGTCAAACTATTCAAGCAAATTAATGTTATGATAAGATATATTCCAGATGGTCTGTTTAGAGGTTTTTTATTTCTAGTTAAGGTACATGTTTGATGTCATTGGTCAAAAATATCATTATGACATTTAAATCTGCATTTCCTGGCCCTACATTTCTTTTTCTGAATCGGTTGAAGGGACCAGGCAGGTCAGTGCCATCCCCATGGTCTCAAATTCTAATGCTGATCATAGAAGAAGATCCTTAAGAAAGCAAATACTGGATCTGGAGAGATGGCTCAGCAGTTCAGAGCAGAAACTGCTCTAACAGAGGACTTGAGTTAGGTTCCCAGCAGCCATGGCTAGCTACTCACAATCACCTGTAACCCCATCTGCTGCTAATTCAAATCCCTTCTCTGGCCTCTGGATATGCATGTGCAGGTGGTATACAACCACACAGACACATGGATAAAACTAAATTAGAATAAAATAGACCTTAGAAAAACAAGAAACATTTCATTTTGCTTATCAGAGTCTGGTAAAATCCTTACGAGTTGCATGTTTTCTGATGAAATTATTCAGTATCTCTGAGCTTCAGGTTCCATTTCTAAATGGGGATAATCCATATCACCTTGGTCCTGGAATTTTCTTTTAATTAAGAGTACTAATGCCCCCAATATTTGCCTCATCTTGCCCAAATTTCATTCCATGCTGAATTATAGAAATATACTTGTAATTATCTTTAAAGGAGATATAGAAGAGAAATTTGACTTTCAACATTCTTTTAAAAATATAATTTGCCTCTCTTGAGGCTAACTAGTCTTAAATAATGCCCTACCCTTACACTAAAATGGTTCTATCTCTCCATCCCTGAATTGTGCATCTAAAGGTTATGCTATTTGCATGTAAAAACTTGTTAATACTTTGAAACATTTCATATATCTATATCTATCATCCATCCATCTATCTATCTATCTATCATCTATCTATCATCTATCTATCTATCTATCATCTATCTATCATCTATCTATCATCTATCTATCTATCTATCATCTATTATCTATTTTTATCTATCTGTCTATCTATCTATCTATCTATCTATCTATCTATCATCTATCTATCTATCTCTATCATCAATCATCTGTCTATCTGGCTATCTATCTATCTTCTATCTATCATCTATCATCTATCAATCTCAATCATCTATCATCTATCTATCTATCTATTATCTATCTATCTATCTATCGATTTATCTATCATCTATCTATCTATCATCTATCTATCTATCATCTATATATCTCTATCAAGTACCTATGTACTTTGCAGCTAATCTATCATCTATCTATCATCATCTATCTATCTATCATCTATCTATCTATCATCTATCTATCATCTATCTAGCTAATCTAATTTCTGATCATCTTTTAAAGTAGAAACCATGATTTGAGTTCTTTAAAGACCCACTTAAACTGAATGACACTATTTCACACAACAGATTTTGTTTCTTTGTATGTTTTTGTTTTTGTCATTTTTTGAGACGGTATCCTTGTAGCCCCAGCTGGCCTGGAACTCTCTGTGTAAACCGTGCTAACCTTCATTTCACAGAGATCTGCCTGCCTGCCTCTGCTTTCCAAGATCTGAGATTAAAGGTATGCACCAGCACACCCAGCATTCACACAATAGTTTTGAAAAAAATCAATTTAGGAATTAAAAAGAAAACATGCTTTTTAAAATATTATATTTATTATTTTTATTTTATGTGTATGAGTGTATTGCCTGAATGTAGATTGATGCACCTGTGTCATGCAATGCCAAGGGTCAGTCAGAAGAGGGTGTCAGATTCCCTGGAACTGGAGTACAGATGGTTTTGAGTCACCATGTGGGTGCTGAGAATCGAACCAGGGTCCTTTGCAAGAATAGTCAATGCTCTTAACCACCATCTCTGCAGCCCCCAAAGCATGATTTTTAAGGAAAGCTTTCTGCATTTTGATCTAGGAACTGATCATGTGCACCTGCATATATTTTTTAATCTATTTCTCTTTGAGCTGTAGCAAAATTTAGAGTTCCTGTAAAAAGCATTCAGCTATTTTTTATGAAGTGTCAGAATTTCCTTTCTGGCATCCTTTGTTATGTAAAAATGATCTGGTGAAACTATGCAAAGAAATGCATAAATCTTTAAGAAGTTCCAGTATGGGCTGGCCATGTATTATAGTTTTGCTGTGTTTCTATAGTATGTGTAAGGCTCTGGGTTAAATTCTCAGTATTATAGTGAAAGATACACATACACACACACACACACACACACAGAGAGAGAGAGAGAGAGAGAGAGAAAGAAAGGGACATTATAGCTTAGTCCTTGATTGCTGCACAAAACTCTAGATTGTAAGGGCTCTCTCTGTCACAAGCCTGTGTGCTATGGGAAGTGATAGAAACTTTAAGACGAGAGGTCATGTGAGAGGTAGGTAAGGCCCTGGAGATGCGCCCTCAAATGAGAGACCCAATCCTTTCCTCTGCACTCTTTAAATATCAACCTCTATGAGATAAAATGATTTTTGTCTGCCATACACTTCCATAATGAAGTCTGTGTTGCCACAGGCCTCAACTAATAAAGCCAAACAGCCAGGAGCTGAAACCTGCAACCAAGTTAAGCATTCCTTCAAGTTGGTTATCTCATGCAGTGGCATTTTGTCACAGTGATGGTAAAGTGAAATGGCACAACAGTTGTACCAAAAAGTGCTCAACAATCCCCACCGTGAATGCAAATCAAATCAGAATGAAATGCCCCCTCACACCAGTTAGCATGGCTGCTTTCAGAGACACATGAAATAAACTTCAGAAAGTGTGAAAAATGGGAAACTTGCATACTGTTTGCGGCCTGTATGGAAGTGGAGGCATTGCAGAAACAAGACAGAAGCTATTTAAACAATCAAAACCAGCACTACCATATGACGAAGAAATGCCCTTTTGGGCTCTGTATATAAAAGAAATGACATTCCTAACTCACAGAAAAATCCGAGCTTCAACATTGATTGCACAGTGATGGGTAAGAGAGTAAAACAGTCTAACTTTCCTTCAATGATGCCTATATAAAGTACAGTCACTCAGAGATGGCTTCTGAAAGGAGCAGAAACAGTCTCTTTCAAATACGGGCATCTTGATAAGCTAGCCAGACTTCAGTGAATGGACCCAAACTGAAGGACATTTGGACACAGAAACTAGGCTCTATGTGCCATACATGAATATATATATTAGAGTATATTAAATTGGTCAGGGGGAAATAAGGGGAGATCTGGATAGAGGAGGTGACCTAAATATCATCAAATTATAGTGTATGAAAGTTGCAAAAAGTAAACTTGAAAAAAGCTAAAAAAAAATACAGCCAGTCACAACAGTCTATATAAACCTAGATAGAGTGCAGTAACATAAGTGGAATAAGTAATATATGTAAGGGAAAATATTGTATGATCTCACCTACATAGAATCTTAATGTGAAGTCCACAGCTGAGAACAGTGTGGACCAAAGCTTACAAAGGTGGACTAGGAAGATGAAATTCAATGGATATAAAGCTGAAATTACATAGGATGAGCAGTTTAGAGAAATCAAGTCTAACATGACTAATATAGTTATAATATTATATTATACAATACAAGTTATAGACTAAATATGGGGAATGATGGAGTTATTATTTTGCCTGAGTATAGAAATCAGTTTAATATATATATATATATATAGTATATGGACTTGAAAACATCATAATATACACCATATACAATGAAAATAGATTTCAGCATGTCAAAGTTGCTTCTTCTGAAATGGTGCCTTAATGTTATAAGCACAGGTGAATGTGTGTACACATGCATGTGCACATCCCTTTCTAAGCGTTGTAAATATTAATAAATTAAATTATTTATTTATTTCTATTTTATGTGTGTGAGTGATTTGCCCACATGTATGTAAGTGCACCCATGCCATTCAATTCCTGTAGAAGACAAAATTAGACGCCTTGAAACTGAAGTTATGGGCAGTTGGGAACGGCCGTCTACGTGCTGGGAACAAAATCCAGGTCCTCTTCACATGCAGCCAGTGCTTTGCTGCTGAGCCATGTCTCCATCCCATTTCTAAGCCTTTGACTGAAGCAATTAGCAGGAGTTGCTTCAAATCCTACCAAGTTTTTAAAACACAGACATAAAGTTTAATTCACTCTGATTATTCATGAAGATGGAGTTGGAGACTTTGTAGTGTTACGCCTCTTTAGCAAATCATAGCAAGGCACACAAATCTCACAGTTGTCAATAAAAAATCTAGACAACTCAGTGCTTCAAAAAGAGAGAGTTACATGAGTGAAAACACACTGTGTAACTTCGTACTTTTAAACTGTTCACCTGTGGGGACTGAAAGATGGTTCCATGGTTAAGAGCACTAGATGCTCTTCCAGAGGACCTTGGTTAAGTTCACAGCACCCACAAAGCAGCTAACAATTGTCCATAACTTCTGTTTCAGGAATATGACACTCTCTTCTGACTTCTATTGGCGTTACATGCATGTAGCACACTGATATACATGCAGACAATACACTCAAACACATAAAAAATAGAACATTTTAAATGGTTAGTATATGGATTGTGTAATTTTAATTATAATTTCAATATTTCAAATACTGTGTGACAGACACAAAACATTAAGTGTTGTAAAATGCTAGTTATGGACTATTAAATATTCTAGGCATTAGGTAATTTAACCATGTTTGAATATTTATTTATTTATTTATTTGTTTGTTTATTTATTTATTTGTTTATTTATTTATAGGCACAGTCTCCCTCTAGCCCCACCTGACCTGGAACTTGCTATGCAGACCAGGCTACACTCAGTCTCACAGAGATCCGCCTTCCTGTGTGCTGGACTAAAGGCGTGCACCACCATGTCTGCCTTCCAATTTTAATATTTTTATTCTGTGAAGCGTCCATACATTGATACTATGCATTTGACTATATCCACCCACTGCTGCCTCCTTCCATCTCTCATTAGCACGTTCCAGCACACCTCCCTCATAGCTCCACATCCTCTCTTTATTCTTTTAACAATGTTTTATTTTTCTAGTTTCATAAATTTTATTAACATTTATCTGTTATTGCAATTTTGTGCTTTTTCATACACTATAGTTTGTTGGTACTTACATCCCTTTCCTCGCCCCACCTCACCCCATCATCCTCTGATCAACTTAATGTACTCTCATATATGTAATGACCTTTCAGGGCCAAAAAGCCAGCACACATAATGAATGGGTTGTCCGCGATGTCAATCATCTTGGGAAAATACGAGAAAAAAATAAGAACTCCTGGAAGTAGGCTTATAAGTGTACTTAAAATAAAAATCTTTTTTCTTCTATCTGAGGGAATTTATTTAGGTTTCAACCCTGTAATTTTGTTCTTGGTTGAGGATGAAAGTGGTAGGAGGGATCAGATGGCCTCTCTGCAGTGGTGTGAGGGCAGACAGTGGCTGTCAGATCTCCTTACCTGCCTGCCTGTCCATGTATGTGCGTTCCCATTTCTCATACTTCCTCTGTAAATCTTGCTAATTGTACAACCTGCTGCAAGTCCTTCCACTGGGCGGTAGGTCAGCATTGACTGTTGAGGTGACTGGGACTGGAAGGTGGGTCCAGTCACAAATGTTATTTGTGCTCTCCAAGCTCTCTTGGACTGTATGAGAAATACCAGTCTCCAGTCATCAAGAGCTCTTCTGACCAGCAAGGTGCCAATTTCCCAAGGATGCTGTTTGACAAGGTAAAGATGCTGAAGGGAAAAAGGCCTTCCACTAGAAAATAAAAACCTTGATAATTCAAAGACTTCTTGGAAGATTATGATATAATGGTTCATAGACTGGAAAAGGAAGAAGAGATTTCCAATAAATATCAAGGAAGGAACGTGTAATGGTGAAATGCATTGGCATGGGCTGACATATGTTAGGAGCCAGAAATTTAACCATGTTAAGGAAAACTGGAATGTGTCAGGGATCTGATAAAATGCTGATAAGTACCTTCTTCATTCCCATATGCAGAGGAGACTTTCCCCAGGCAACTTATGCTCTCAGCAAGCAAATAAAATTCCCTTAGAACACAACAGGCACACCACAAACTTGAATTTACTTTTGAAGCTGGAACCCAGAGCATACCAAGGAAGTAATGGATTTCATAAACAATAAAGGAAAATAATAATTTTTGAGACATCCAATCTTTATACTGTTACACAGTATTTTTGTTCAATTTAATGAACCATTTCACTGTTAAAGCCTTTAGCATAGAAGATATTTTTCTTTATTAAATCTCCTTACATGTAGGAAGCAGCTTAATGAAGGCTCACCGTGCTGCATTCTAAAGGCCTGGCCTTTCCTCAGCTGGTCTCTAGTCCACACATGTACTGACTTATTTTTTCAGTGAGAAGACAAATTAGGAGAGAAAGGGGAGTTTAATCAATTGAAAATATAGATGTAAAAGGTTGAGATGGACTTCATTCTTTCTTTTTAATTTTGTTTTTACTTTGTGAGCCTGAGTGCTTTGCCTACACCATGTGTAGGCTGTGCCAACAGAGACGAGGAGATGTCGGCGGATCCCCTGGAACCGGAGTTACAATTGTTAGCCACCATGTAGATGCTGGGAGCAGAATCCAGGTTCTTGGCAAAAGCACCCAGTACTCTTCACTGCTGAACTATCTCCGGCCCATTCTTAATATAGCAGAATACCCATAATAGCATTAGGAAGCACGCAATTAAAAAATTTGAAATAAACACAGGGCCTGCAGGGGCAAAAAGCATGCATTTGAGAAGAGGTGTTCGAAGAAACGCGGTGAAGGCCTCCTCTGGGATGTGTCTGAATCATCTGGAATCGAGTTAAAGCTCATTCTCTCTTGGGTTGTTCTCCAGTTGTCTGCTTTAAAGCTCTTCATGATAGCAGTAAAATCCATCCCCATCACATTGTGAAAATCAGCAATGAAGGGTGAGAGGTAAGTTCTTGCCCCAGTGTAACAGAGGGAAGTAATGTGAGGCAGGCAAATGTCCAAACTTTTCTGTAGCCTTTTAATTCCCTGGGTTTCCATTCGGCAGATTGTGAGTGTCATAGAGAAGTGAAATAAAGCTCTTTCAAACTTGCCTCAATTATACTTTTAGCTAACCTGTCTGGTCAGTGTTCAATATAAAATAATTTCTGAATAACCGTATTCAAAGACAGGATTTTTAAGTTGTTTTCCTCTATGACTCATCAATAAACAGGCATAACATTACATATTTATGACTTTTTAGGGTTGTAGAGGGAAATTTTTGCCACTGAATATTATATGGGGCAGGATAAAGCAAGGCTTTTTGCCCAGTTGATTAGAATAGTCATTTTGTCATAATATCTGATAGAGTTTATTAACATTACCATGGTACAAAAGATTGTTAAGGTAAAAAATAAAATGGACCCTGTGGATTATGCCTAGTAAATTATTTACACACAAGTCTCTGGGTAATGTCATTATCGAATACAAATGAGCAAAGAAAGACAAAGAACCAAGATGCTTGATTTCCTCTAGTTGATAACTCCAGTGCTATTTGTCCTTAAGACTGTCTTAGCATTACCACAGATATGTGAAGAAATAATACTGAATGTAGTACTAATACAAATGTACTGAAATTATCATCTATGTATACTCTCTTAGAGTTTATATATTTGGGCTGGTTTTCTCTCACTGTTTATTAAACTTCTTTCTATTCCATTTGATCTACTATAATTAAATACCTCAAATTGGATAGCTTATAAAGGCATAGACACATACTGTTCATGATTGTGGAGGCTGAGTCGTTCTGAATGGAGGTAACTGGTGACTGGGTGTCTGGAGAAGTCTATTTTCTCATTGACAGGAACTTGTGTCTGCACCCGTACATAGTGCAATGGATTAGCTAGCTGTCTTTGTAAGGAATGCTTTACAATCATAAGACCTCTCTGTACTTTGATCTAAACACCTTTAAATGCCCCCCACCATGCAGCATGATCTTAGGTTTAGAATTTCAGCATACTAACTGGAGAGAGGCACATGGAGACCCTTTACTTGATTTCACAAATTCTACTTGGACAAATTGACAGGTAAATGATATGGTGATCAGATGCAACTACAAACACACACACACACACACACACACACACACACACACACGCTCCCTACAAACCCATACACATCGCATTTATGTCTTTGATTAAAATTTATTTGTCTCATGATTATAAATGACTACGTTTTTAGATAAAGATTCAAAATGCATTATAAGTCAGGGGTGGGAGTACACAGCTCCTTTTTCAGGAAGCAGAGACAGAAAGATTGCCACAGGTTTGACACCAGCTTGTACTACAAGGTGAGTTCCAGACCAGTCAGGACAATACAGAAAAACTGTGTCTAAAACAAAACAGAAAACAAAAAGTACAACAACAAGAACAAAGAAACAAAACAAAATTTACAACCAGGGAGTTGGCTAGGTAATAAGAGCATGCGCCGCCAAGTCTGATGACCTGAGTTTTATCCTTGGAATCTACATTATGGAAGGAGAGAACTGAATTTCACAAGTTGTCTTCTGATCTCTAGACGTGTACCGTGGCACACATACCAATCCCTATATACAAAATAAATAAATGAGTGTAGAATAAAATAAAAGCATTTCATAAATGTACACATAAGTCACTGTTACCTATAATTCAGTTAAAATGTCTAATGCAAGGAAAGACATTTTTTAATCATATTATTTTATTAGTTTATAAAGACAAAAATATGGGATTTTCTAAAGGGAAGACGGCGTTTTCTCTGGTACTTCTAGGGGCAAACTGAACTAACCCCTCTTTACTAAACAAGTCATGTTAAAGATGACACCACAGCAAACAGCTCTCAGACCCCAAAGGCTGAACCCAATGTTTTGCTTTTTGCTCACTTGTTAAGTCAAGACAGCTCTAATCCTCACTGCTGTCTGGGATCATGCAGGACCCTTTACCTAGAACAAGTGCTGCTCAGGAGTTATTGTAATGGAGAAGAGCAATAGAGCTTGGAGCGTTATATGTTGGTATTTCCTTATGTCAATCAGGATATTAGAAAAAACATTATGATTGCTTAACTATAAGTAGATTATATTTTTTCATGGACAGTACCATTGTTCATATTTAACAAAAATAATAAAGAATGTTTGAAAGGAGACAGTCCTGATTTTTTAAAGGCATTCAACTAAAACTATCTGCTTAATATAAACTTAAGAATTAATCATAAAATGTTAACTTGAAAATACCTCATGAAATAATTGTCTATGGCAATAAAACATATATGAAAAAATAATGACCTTCTTCTAATTGAATAAGTTATTCCTAAATATACAGACAATACTGGGGTATAGTAAAAGCAGCAATCCAACAGACAATATCAACTGTAGTTGGAATAAATGGATGAACATGTTCACTTGAAAGAAACTAAATTCTCAGTTAACCTGTTCAGTTTGGAAAACTAGACATTCAAAGAGCAACTGCAATGAAAATATTTACTTTCGTGAGGGTACGCACTACTGTTCACACAGATACTTTGTACACTGTATAGATTCCATTTAATTAGCAGTATAGAATCAGATCAAAGATCTGTTAATAAAATGCTTGAGGTTTTGTTAGATAACAGTTTGAAAGAGGTCAATATATTTATTGGGCTAGTGAAATTCTATAGCAATAATCATTATTACAATCAACACCATCTATGACTATTACTTTCAATATTGTTATTGTTTTTTGGTAGAAAGTCTTCATGGGTAGCCCAGGTTGCTCTCCAATTCTCTATCTACCTGTTTCTCTGTCTGTGTCCCAGATGCAGAGGTTACAGGCATGTGTCCCCACACTGGGCTAGCATGGTTCACAATATTAATTGAATGATTCCATATCTTTTTATCTATCACAGAGTTGGGCCAGATAATCAGAAAGCTGGCCAATGTTAAAGGGTTGTAAAATGTATCATAACAAGCAAATATCTTAGACCCTTTAGTCCATTTCTTAAATGGATATAGACAATATTTTTATGCCATTAATTTGACATTCATGATACGAGTATTCTGAAATTTCTTCATTAAAAAATACTAAGAATATTTTTTTTGTTTGAGAACTCAGTGTGTGCTGGCTTAGTTGACAACATGAATCACATAACTAAAAAAATGTCCATTTTTTTCAGGCCCAGTTATACCTGCACTTTGATTCCCTCAGATTTTGACTGAGATGTTCATATTTTATATTACACTTTACTTTTGGTTGTTTCTTCCTTTAAATTTTTCAGAGGCTTAGATTCTTATGAGTTTATTTTCCTCCTAAATTAATTTCATTCAAGAATTCTCATACATAAAATCTGTTGGGCTGTAAAGAAATAAAAACAGAAAACTATTGTGATTGTCTCCATTTTCTTTCTTCTGAATTAGAAGAGAAAGTGTCAGTACAACTCTGTCCTGGGAAAATAAATATGAAAAAATACTTTGAGGAACCACCTAGGACTATTATCAAATATTGCTTTATGGAGTTGGGCATTGAAATATAATGTTATCAGGAGAACAACTTTTCCCACCTCCCTCCGACATTCCTATTTGAACAATGTTTATGCAGATAAAAAGGAAGAGGGACCTTTCTGTGTAAGTTTTCTGTTCGGTCTTCTTTGATTGCCCTAAAATGGGAAACATGACAGTCTTGTGACTGGAAGAGTGTCAGCTATGGATCTTCCACATAACTCCCAGCTTGTTATCTTGTGGGAGTCACAGTGTGTATTAATATTCGACATTACTTCGTAGTGCACAATTGTTCCCTGCATTCGTCATCAGCTAATGTGATGACTACTGAAACTGTAATTCTTACATTTCAAAGTATTCTGACATTGATTGGCAGTCTTCAACAAACAAGCAGTGCTTAAGGACACATGGAGGCAGTTATATTAATAAATAATACAGAATATATAACAACTAACAAAACTTTGTATTTATTATGTTTTTATCCTTTGACAAATTTATACAGGTTTATGCGGAACTCATGCCAAGTTCATTACCTTTCATCCCCCTCTCTCTGTCACTGAAATTTTCTTCTTCAAGTCCTTCCCTACTTGGATGCCATTTAAAAAATTTCCTTGTTTTCAAGAGTACATCAATTCTTTTATGAATGAGATTAAGAACCCTCTAGGGGACCCTCTTCCCTCCATTTCAGTACAGGGCAAAACATGGATGTATGGTGTCTTACTTTAATTAAGAGACAAAATGGCCTATAGGAACAGTATGTGAAGGTGCTTTGCAGACAGTGATAGACTGGCACCATCCTTTGAAATATTCTGGAAGAAAATGTATTTTTCTTTTGTATACTTTGTATGTTCCGAGTGTAGCATTATCAGAAACCCTTGAAAAAAATTTAAAAAATACAGTTGCTTTTATGTATACAAATGAAATATGATCATATTTACTCCTCATTTACCCCCTCTGAATTTCTCCATATACCCCTAGGAAGTCCTCCTCTCAAATTCATGATTTTCTTTTTATCCTTTTTCCTTTTGGTAACCCAAGTCCAGTTATGGCTGTCTATAGGTGTATGGGTATGAGCCTATCATGGGAGTACAGCAAACCTACTAGCAGGCACATCTTCAGAAATGAATGATTCTACATCCAGCAGAACTATCCACGGCCAATAGCTCCCCAGAATGGGGTGGGGCCTGGACATCCTCTACCCGTCTGTGCTGGTATTCTATGTGGCTTGATCTTGTGTTGGTCTTGTGAAGCTGACCACAGATCCTGTCAGTTCATGAGCATGATGGTCATGCTGTGTTCAGAGAACAGCGGCTCCTCCCCATCCTCCATCTCTTATGTTATTTCTGCCCCCTCTTCTGAGATGTTGCCTTAGGTTTGATGGTAGTGGGGTTAACATGTCATTTAGTTTTACAAATGAGTTTAATTGTGGTTTACTGCATGGGCATGAGTAGGATTTATTTCCTGGAACATGGGCAATGTATCAGCGGCTGCACCACTGAAGCAGATGAACCCCCTCCCCCAGCACACGAGACCTGCCCAAACTCCATCAGCTAGTAGTGAGGCTTCGTGATGGCTAAGCTTGGCTATCAACTTGACCAGATCTAGATTCCACTAAAATGCAAGCCACTGGGAGCTCTGGTGTGGGGTTTCCTTGATCAGATCCTTAGAAGCTGGGAGACCCACTCTAAGTGCCATTTGGCAGTAGCCCAGATAAAAGGCCGTGGAAGAAGGAAGTTTGGTTTTTGCCTGCTTGTCCTCCCTCTCATGGTGAGTGTATCTATCTTGTTGCTATAGCAATCCTTCACTGAGATAAGAACCAACCTCTCTGGGTTGATTTATGGAATGAAGACAGGCAGGCTAGCTCTCCAGGAAAACTCTAAGTCTTCAGTGTCAGTTTGGAACTGCTGAGCCATCCAGCCTCAAGAACTGAGCAGCTATCAAGTTCTCAGTTTCTCTGGTGTTGGACTACTCAGACTCTTCCTGTAAGTCAATAATAAATCTAAGATATATGCATGTATATGTATATATATATTTAGATATATATAAGAAATATTATATATATATATTCATTTATCAGTTCTGTTCCTTTAGACAACACCAACTAGTACAGGCCTCATGAGCCCCTTCTAAGTGCAGGATTCAATGGTGATGTGCCTATTTTGTGTAGGTCTTGTGTAGGTAACCACAACTGCAGTGAGTTCGTGAGTATAATTTCTATGGCATGTCTAGAAGAATTGTTTCACAGCACTCCTCCCCAAGCTCTACTTCCTATATCCTTTCTACCTCCACTTCCAAGGTGCTCCCTGTGCCTTAGGGAGGGTGACACAGATGTCCCATTTAGGGACAAGCATTTTTGCTTTTTTATTCACTGCACTTTGATGGGTTTTCTTTCGGCATTAATCACTGCCCACTGCTAAAAAAAAAGCTTCTATTTCTTCATTCTGGTGATTTGATCACCAATCTCTGGTGTGTTAAATGATAACTTTATATTAATAGCCTTAATCTGGAATGAAACAACTCTTAGATGAATTTTAGATCCTATTCATTAATGAGTATAATTCAATTCATGTAGGTAATCTAATAGAATTATTTTGAAACTTCCACCAAATGATTCTGAAGCTTCTCAGGAAAAGTAAGCAGACCAAACTACAAAAGGTATTCTAACACAGAAGAGCAATGAGAGACACCAACAATTCTAGACCTAATTTAATAGGGTGAACTGATGTCAATGTAGAGGAACAGTGTTATGCCAGAGATTGCTGGCAGCATATAGGAGATATTGAATATCAGCATATTTTATGATAAAGGAGAAAGCATGCATCAAGAAAATGGGATTTTATCTTATACAGTGGTGAGGCAATTTGTTATCTAATCATGGAACTGATTTAGATTCCTACTTAGCAAAATAATGCTTTTATCCCCAACGAATAACATTACATTATTTTGGCTACAGTTATTTTTTCTAAAAATATTTAAAACTTGTATATGTAAAATAGGATTCAAAATGTGCAGATCAAAAAATGGGGAATAGATTTGTTGTATTTAAAGAAGTAGTGATGAGGGGGTAGTTACTTTTCTGTTGCTAGGAGAAAACACATAACCAAGGCCATGTAAGAAGGAAGCGTTCATTTGACTTACAGTTCAAGAGGGATGAGAATCAAACAGGGCTGGAAGATATGGTGGAATGCATTAGCGCAGAAATCTGCACTCACATCTCCAAGCACATTCAGGAGGCTAAGTGTGAGGAGAGAGAGAGAGAGAGAGAGAGAGAGAGAGAGAGAGAGAGAGAGAGAGAGAGAGATTCCTAACATAAGAGAGAAAGAGAGAAAGAGAATGAATTGCTATTAACATTCAAAGCTGGCCCACTGTGACATACTTCCTCTAGGATGGTGAGACTACCTAGAGGTTCCAAGACCTTCCCCAAACAGTGTCACCAACTGACCAAATGCTCAAATTCTTGGAGCCTATGGAGGATGTTTCTCATTCAAACCACAATAATTCAGTCAATAAAGAGCTTCCTTACAAGCATGGGGATCTAAGCTTGATCCTTCAGAACCTATGTCAAATAGAGCTGGCTATGGTGGGACATGCTTGTAATCCCAATGCTCTGAGACCAATTCAGATGAATCTCTGGGGCTGGCAAGTCTGCCTGGCCTACTCAGTGAGCTTCTGGTCAACAAGAGTCTCTGTCTCAAAAAGCAAGGTGAGGGGTCTGGAAAGGTGGCACAGTGGTTAAGACACTCGTTGCTTTTATAGAAGGCCCAGGTTCGACTCCCAGAAAACACATGGCAGCTGACAACCATTCGTAATTCCAGTTCCAGGGTGTCCAGCACTCTCTTCTGACCATTGTGGGCATTGCACACACATGGGTGTACTTACATGCAGGCAATACACTCATATGCATAAAATAAAACTAATAAATACCAAATTTATAAAAGCAAGGTGGACCACACTTGAGGAACGACAGTTCAGGTGGTTCTCTGGAGCATCCACACACGTCACCTGCACACACAAACACACATATGTACATAAAAGATTTATTGTTCTAGTGATATATTTTATTGTTTAATATGAAAAGCATGACAACAGTCAGATGAAGATGCTCTGATTTTTATTTCTAGAAGGAACAAAAGCAACAAATAATTAACTCCTTAACTCATACAGTCAACATAGGAGCATAGGCCTCTACGCTAGTCATCAATGCAATGTAGTTAAAGAAACTGAAAAATGACATAGTCTAGGCTAGAAGGCCTTCATAAGCCTTGATTTTGAGAATGGTAAGTGGAAAATTGGTTCATACTGTGGTGTGGGAACATGTATGTACTGTACATATTTTTCAGTCTGTTCTACAAATATCACAATTGTTTATACTGAAAAGAATTATTAATTGATGAGATTGACATGCATAGATATGTTCAAACATAGTTGGCTTTAAAACAGCAATATTAGGAATAGCACATATTTCTAAACATAGGGAAGGTTAAGTACAAGATGATGAATTCACTTAATAAAATTGCATGCAACTATCAAAAATGTTTATTGCTACTAGGTAATGTTACTGCAGTACATTGGGGAAAGCTCATTATTTGCAGGTATTAAGAGGAAAATCTGGACTAAAATCATATCTAATAAGATTTCAATTATTTAAATATCACTTTAAAGGGGAAAAAATACCTTGCATGCACTTCACACATCATTGAGAGTAGTTGTGACTGTAGTGCTCAGAAGGAATAATTTTTACATTTATTCTGGTCTTTTAATAAATAGAAGAAAAGCTTTATAAGGAACACATTACATGTGGTGAACAGCTTTTCCACATTACTTCTGAATATGTTTCTAAAGCTATAATGTATTTTTCAGAATGTCAGTCTTGCTGCATGTTCATTATTCCTTCACAGATATGAGGGGGCTTATTTTATAGCAGACAAAATGTAGTACAGTGCAGTTTCAAGATAGTCCACACAGATAGTTATCATAAAGAAGATATGCCATCGCAATCAGGAGCTGCAATTAGTGTCAATTATATGCCATCTTACCTGTCGCCTGACATCCTTAGGAAAGTAGCTACAGAACATAGTTTCTCATTACACTGTGGCATTGAAAGATTTCACTGTTATCTGACTTTGAACTAGTCATTATATGAGCACAAAAAGGTTAAACTAGGGCTATACAAATTAGGACTTATGATAAATCATGTATTCTGACATTACTTTCACTGCTAACTATTCAATTTGTGATATTGAAAAACACATGTGAGATTACAGGTCTTCACACCATTAAAGGTTTAAAAATGAACTGTATCTAATGGGACGTGTGTTTAATACTTTTAGATGCTGGGCTTTGAATAAAATGTATGTAAAATACACCCCATCCCAAATGTGTTTACTGGTTTTCTATAGCATATTCTCCATTAAACTTCTGCTGCTTCTGAAAAAAAAAGAAGTAAATCACTTTTCAATGCAAAGATAATTTCCTTCACAAGCCTTTTGTAGGAGCTCATAAAAATGGAAGCAATTGCAGTGATTTATTTTGAATTATGATGGTGTTATTTTTCTATTCTCGATTTAAACTACTTTTCTGAGACCATTTTTTCTTTTCACCTTTTCTTCCATTTTTTTAGAACAATGAAAGATAAATTAGTGAACCCCAGATAGATGCACATTCATTGTAGAGAAGACTAAGTTCTTCAAATCTAAAAACAGCTTTTGAAATCCAGGCATGTTTTTTGCTGAAACTTAACAGCAATGAAAGCACCATCATTACCCAGCTCTGCATGCTCCCTGGTGGCCTGAAAAATGTTCTTTGCTATGTGCAAATCAGTGACCAAGTTTGCTGAACATCTTCTTTGCTTCCATTGTGTCTGGGAATGCTCAGTCCCCCCCTTTTCTAAAACTTCCCACTCATTTTGGGCTCATACTGTGCTCTGAATGTTTTCAGTGTGTCCTACATTCATCCAGTGAAGCTCCACATCTTCAGTTTAACACAAGGAGTCAAGTTCATGACAACCAAGTCTTGAGAATCAGGAGAAACAAGTCACTGTGGAGTTAAGAGAGAAGGCAGGTGCTCTCAGGACCCAAGCTCTCAGTCTCCTCACACAGAAGGTGGGTGGAAAGGGTGGTAGGGGAAGGTAAGAAACACTTGTCAAGGTTAGAGCCCACATAAAGATCCCTACTGAATGAGTGAGATTTCTTCATAAAATTATACAAGATTTTCTCAATGCCATTCTATAACATCTCTGAGGGGTGCCTACATTGCCTTTTATACATTAGTAAGCAGGTGTCCTAGTTTGTTTCTCCATTGCTGTGACAAAATACTCTGACTAATACCAACTTGGGGAGGAAAGGGTTTATTCAGCTTACGTCTTCTGGGTCACAGTTCATCAGGGAGCCCAATGTAGGAACTCGGGACAGGAACCTGGAGGTAGGAGCTGGAGCAGAGACCCTGGAGGAATGCTGCTTACTGATTTGCTCCCCTGGCCCCTGCTCAGCCTGCTTTCTTATACAACACGGGCCCACCTGCCCAGGGGTGGCACCACCCACAGTGGGCTGGGCCCTCCCACATCACTCAATAATCAAGAAAATGCCCCACAGACATGGCCACAGGCCAGTTCTATGGAAGCAACTCCCCAATTGAGGCTCCCTCAACCCAGGTGTGTCAAGTTGACACTAGAACTATCCAGCACAACAGGTTTTTATGTATATTACTCTTCCTCTTCACTACAGAGGAGCAACTGCCTCCTGCTGCTTCCTACATTGTTTGTCCTTTCACAAGTAAAAGATCAGGTGTGTGGAAGACTGTTTCCTGTGCTCTTCCACCACCTCTGGACAGTCCAATCTTTCTGCATCCTTTTCCACAAGATCTATGAGCCTTGAGAAGCAGAGGTTTGAAATAGGTGTCCTATTCAGGAATGACCATTCTGGAGCCTCTTGTTCTCTACATATTGGGCAATTTTGAGTTTCTGGGTGTATCACTATCTGCAGCATAAAGAAACTTTCTTGATGACAGCTGAAAGATGTATTTGTCTTATGTGTAGAGTTGCATTGATGATGTGTCACTTAGGGTTAAGTGTCTCATAGAACTTATTCCCTGTGTTAGACCAGTTGTGGAACTCTGTAAGAGTCTCCATCTGCTGCAAAGAAAATGAAGCTTCATTGGTGAGGAATGAAATGTGCAATTGTTTGTAAATTTGAGAATGCATATTTAGAATAAAGTAAAAAATTATGTTGGTCTAGGGATGTGGCAAAAATGTGCTTTTCCCTGGCCATGTGTACTTGGCTGTGTTTACAGTACAACACATGGGTTCCCTCCCATGGAGCTGGTTTTAAGTCCAGTTAGACAGCTGTTGATCACCTTCAAGATAAAAGCCCCACTACTGAATCAATAGCAATAGCTTGTTGGGCCAGTCTTTGTTGTTTATTATGCTCTACACCTCGCTATAACCATTTGTTGTTTTAATCCCTTGACAGGTTGCATCATCGATACCATGAGAGCTAGTCTTCAGGGAGGAGAGCACATTAAATTGGGAGGTCGGGTCGGGGAGGTGTGGTTATGGAGGGGACTTAAATTCCATCAAACTATATTGCATGAAATGGTAAAAAATATTTAAATTTTTTAAATTGAAATATTTCCATGCATTCTATCAGACCGCAACACAATAAAGCTGCAAATGAACACAAAAAGAAGCGCTAATAACTCAGCACAAACTCATGGAAATTAAACAACACACTAAAATGATGACTCTGTCACAGAAGAAAGAAAGGTGTTCTTGAAAAGTACTTTTCGAAGAATTCAGGGCCATATTTTGAAAGAACTCCTGAATCACTTTTTTCATTGCTTCTAATATATTGGGAATGCAGAATCTTCTTTGATATCTCGGACTATTTTTCAGCCTATTTTGTTTGTTGTTTGTTTTCTTTTAATAATGATCAGATGTTTAACATTCTGCGCAACATATTTTTAAACAATTCATTTAATGGAACACAATAGAATAGACCCAAACATGAGTACATGCAATTTCAGCCACATTATATTCAACAACGGTGCTAAGAACACACAATGGAAAACAGCATCTTCAACAAATGATGCTGACAGAACTGGATCTCCACCTTCAGAAGAATGAAACTGGATGCTTATTTTTCACCTTGCACAAGACTCATCTCCAAATGGACCAAAGACCTCATATAAAACTTGAAACTCGGAAACTGATAACATAGCTGAAAACATAGGCAGCACCTTCCAAGATATAGGCATAGGAAATGACTTTTTAAAAGTTTTTAAAAATATTTTATTTATTATTTTTATTTTATGTGTATGCGTGTATTGCCTGCCTGTATGTAAGTGCACCCATGTCGTGCAATGCCCATGGAGAAGAGGCTGTCGGGCCCCCTAGAACTGGAGTTATGGACAGTTGTTAGCTGCCATGTGGGTGCTGGGATTCAAACCTGGGTCTTCTGTAAGAACAGTTAGTGTTGTTAACCTCTGAGCCATCTCTCCAGCCCCAGGAAAGGACTTTTTAAATTGGACACCAACTGCTCAGGAACTAAGATCAACAATCAATAAATGGGATCTCATTAAATTACAATGTTTCTGTACAGCCAAAGAAACAACTGAGGAAGGGAGGAGGAAACCCACTGAGTGGAAGAAAATCTTTACCAGCTACACATCTGACAGGGGACTAATATCCAGAATACAGAAAGAAATTTTAAAAAGAAATAAGAAAATAAACTACTCATTAAAAAGATGGGCATGTGACCTTAAAGAGAGTTCTTAAACAAAGAAATAAAAATGGCTAAGAAGCACCTTTAAAAGTGTTTAACATCCTTAGGAATTAGAAAAATGCAGACATTTTTGAGTTTTTTGAGACAGGGTCATCCTGTAGCCCTATCTGGCCTGGAACGGATAATGTTGACCAGGCTATCCTGGATCTCATAGAGATACACCTGCTTCTGCCTTCCAAGTCATGGGATTAAAGGCATGCACCTCCACACCTGCCCTGATTTTGGACATATTCTAAATGTACCATATTGGAACTTGAACAAAATCCTCTGAAACCATTACCTAGATTAATGGTGTCCTTATTTTTTTCTCCTTTAAAAAATACATTTCTTTGAGCCTTATGGTACTTCAGATTCTAAGTACAGAGCTGTCAGAAATTATGATGCTGTATAACGATTTCCTCCAAATTGAAGCTTTCTATCTTAGAGGGAAGAATAAGGTTCGCAAGACTCAGAAAGCAAACAAAGATTCACAAACCCCTTCTCCAAGGTTGCACAAGCAGTCACAATTCATATGGAGACGAGATACCAGTCACACTGAGGACTCTAACAGTGGAGCTCCACCCATAATGGAGCGGAATTTCGGTAATGCAGGTTGCCTTTGATTCGTTTATGTTCCTATAAGTAACTCCTCCCAATGCTCTCTGAGACCTATAAACTCATTAGCTTACCAAGTTGGACTTTGAAGTGTTACTTTACTGTCATCGTTGCCTGATTATAGTAAGTAGATATTTGTTTGTGTCTCCTCAGGAAAAGTCGCAGCACACCTGACGGCATCATGATGAAATGGCAAGGACCTTTCACCAAAGAATCATATAATCAAAGTTTTGAGATAACACATGCTTCCTCTGCTTGTGTTTTGTTCTATGTATGCTTTGTGGTTCGTGCTAAGTTAAAAACACTGTCCATGAGTGGTACAATTTCTCTGCCTTCCCTGCTCAAGAAAAATAATTTCTTTATATGTATCTTAAATAGGATTTTATGAAAATGTTCACTGATGTAAAAATTCCCTGACTCCTCTATCATGTAAAGTTAAAACATTCTTTTATGGGTATGAGTGTGACATATGTGCTGCTGCAGATTTAATGGGAAATATGGCAGCCCTCATACTGAGAGTGAAGAGGGCTTTAAAAACTTAGGGTTCTAATCAGTGTATTTGCATGTTCTCAGGGGACAGCATTGTTGACCCCTTCCATGCACAGATCTCATGATAAACAAAATTAATCTTGCAAAGTTAAATATCAACTTTATTAAATATTTTAATGAATAAAACAAATGATTAAAAGGCAAATTTAATCACCAATAAAAAATATTGTCTTATTTATGGACAAAACCATTGCTGAATGGATATATTAGCATCTGATGAACAGGGAAACATTTTGAATCATCAACAGATTTAGTCTCAGCTTGGTAAATATTCACCAAGGAGCTATATGTAAATATAGAGAAATTTGCAAAAGCAGTAGAAATAACAAATATGGATTTCTATAGCATCTAACTTTAAAATATTTGGGAGAACCATTCTCAGGGGAGAGAAAACATCTGCAAAACTATATTTCTGATATTTTCCTACAGACAAATGGATAATGAAACAATCAGAAAAGTATTTATTTATATGACCTGATAATGCCTATTTTGGGATTTCTTTTGGCTACAGAACATTGCATATCCAATGATAGGGTTTCTTTCATTCATATATAGATGAATGAACTGATTGTGTATCAAATATCAGGACAAACAGAACCACTGTGGTGGCATTTAAACACAGTCCTTAGCAAACACAAAACAATTAGCATGGAGCAAAGTGTCTCAGAAGTGAATTCATCAAAATTGGCATCGTTTTTATGTAATCATTTCCCTTAAATCTGCAATGAAATTCATTAGTTGGTTCACTCAAAGATAATAAATCTTGACAGAATTTAGTCTTTGAACATCAAAATATGATTCTTCTGGATTCAGTCATGCTCCAGAATTCATGTATTGAACACATCTGCCTCTACTGAAATGTTAATTATTAATTAAAAATTACCATGACTCCTAGCAATTATCATTGAATGACACTAATTATTTCTTAGTTTTCAAGAGATTTCTTCTATACTTGATCTGATGACTTTGCTCTCTCCACTTTAGTTGTCTAAAGGGCATATGATTATCCTCTACTGCTCTCCTTCGGTAACTTACACTTAAACTTGTGCTTTTTCCAAATTGTCAAAAAGGAAAAGCAGCTTATGTAAGAGTAAATGAATGAAGATAACGAGGAATGAAATGGAATGAAATGGGACGAAGGGGAACAAAGAAGGCAGATAAATGTTTAAGAGGATGACTTACTAACCATGTGCTAATGCAGCAATGTGCCAGGTTCTTGTGGGAATAAAGACTGCGTGATGAGTCACAGCATGAAGCATTCTGTTTATTTATTCATTTGGTTCTTCTTGATTGTACATTTCCTGAGAATATACAATTGCATTTCCATGCTTGGGGCTAGAATGGCTGTGGTTAAAGTTCACAGAGAAAGAATTATTAGAGGCATCCTGGATTGCAGTAACAGGAAGAACTAAAGGCCTAAGGTTACAAAATTCCATGTCTTAGGGTACCGTCCCTCAGTGTACCATTCTAGAAAATGCAAGTCATGTACGTGAGACAAGCTTATACCTGTTACAAATCATAAGAACTGCAAACTCCACATACACCACAGGACTGACTAGTTGCTTAAAATGAGGAAAGCATTCTTACCAAAGAACTTGGAATGCTTATGGTAGCAGGGCTGGGATTTCCTCATAGTCACATCCATCAGGAAAGAAAGTATATAAGGTATCTTTGAAATTAAAAATAGGAGACATGCTTATATTATAGTTTATATGAGACTTATTGATCATGCCAGGTATGATGAAGAGTGGGTAAAAGAACTTGCTGTGCAAGTCTGACGAACTGAGTTTTATCCCTGAGCCCATAATGGAAGGAGAATTGATTCTTAGAAATTGTTCTCTGACCTCCATTTCAGGGGCTGTGATATGCAGCTGTGTGCGAGCCCCCAATAATAATAACAAAACAAAAGCTTAAAAAAAGAATCATAGATCTCTTTGCCCAAGTACACCCATGCCCATTGAATACTGATGGCCCCAATCCTTATGATAATATTACGTTTGTGTAATTAGGAAATGAAAGTGATGATAAAATGTTAGCACATATATACAATAGAGATAGATTTAATCAGAGTTAGAATTATAAGTTCTATTGTTTTTGAGGGGGGATATGATCCAGAAATAAAGTTAAACAAACATGATTTTTAAAGAGTATGCACTGAAAGAAAACCCATTAATATATGCTTTTTCATTGATTTTTTTTGTTTTTCATACAGAACATCTTAAACAATCTTAATCATCTTTATACCCCCACTGGCACCTTCCCATAGCCCCCTTGATCTCATGGAGATCTGCCTGTCTCTACCTCTAGAATGTTAGGATTAAAGGCATGTGCCACCAGGCCTGACTACTATAACTTTTTAATAAAGTAGGGGCTGGAGAGATGGCTCAAAGGTTAAGCTCACACTGGCTGCTCTGGCAGAGGACCTGGGATTCGATTCCCAGCACCCATATGGCTGCTAACAAGTCTGTAACTTCAGTTTCAAGGGAATTGAACCCTGTCTTCTGACCTCCAAGGACATTGAATGACATGAATGCGCTTACACACATGAAGGCAATACACTCATACACATAAAATAAAAAGAATAAATAAAATATTTTTGAAATAAAATTGTCACCATGTACGAAATATGATGAATTCCAAAATATGGCTTTGCTATAATTCACATAGTAGGTCATTAATACAATACTCAAAGCATGTGAATTATAACACGATCATATTTTAAAACACATGCTTTCAAAGGCATGCTATTTTATAACAAGGAGAAATGATAACTACAGGTATGAGAAATATATCTCATATGGGGGGGTCTTTAAGGAGGCTTCAAAGAATATTTGTGCTTTGAAAGGTAATCATTGTCCTACATTTCCTCAGCTCTACTGCGGCTCACAGTCTTGGTTTTATATGTAAATGGCTCTTATTTTGATAGATATATTACATGACTCAAGAGACATAGAGGTACAGGTTATTAATATTGTGGCTATCCAAGGTCCATAGAAATCATTACAATTTAATATATCTATATTATTAACTTGATATTGATGCAGACCTTTGAGAGAAACAAGTCTTTCACAGCTCAGATGTGCTTGACCCAGGAACTAAGACTCTGGACAATCAAAGGTCACCAAAAGTCAACATTTGACTGGAGTCCATTCTCTCAATAGCAATTAAGGCTGTGGGCAAACAAGGCTGAGCAACTTTTGAAAGTTGAAAGCAACTTTTATTAAGAAAGAGCAGGAATAACTAAGACTCCACTGGTAGAAGAGGACAAAGAAGGTTTCTGTGATGAACCATTGTGGAGATTTTTCAAAAGACAGTTGGGACTTGCAAACACTGAGGTGATTTTACTGAACTTGGCTAGTTCTCTGGGAATTTGTTGAGTTTAGTCAAGGATACTGCAAAGGCCCTGGGTGTGCCCCTATCATGTAACTGAGGAGAAGATCCCATGTGGCTTGAGTGCTGGCACCTAATCAGCATGGTGGTCACACATAGAAAACTCACCTGTCCATCTTTCTTTTTAATTGAATTTTTGTGATTCTCATACAATATAGTTTGATGGTATTTTTAACCCCCATCTATATCTGCCCTCACTGCTGCCCAATTTAGTATATGTAGCTTATAAAGTCTTGTTTATGTCCCCAAGTGTCCTTCAGTAGTGCTATATCCACTAGGTCCATCAAGAGTCCCATCACTGTACAACACTGTCTTTCCTCCACCCAGCAGCCATCAAATGCCAAAAGTTCCTTATGTTGTTTTGAGATTTCATACCTACTTGCATCTCTCAGCTCTCACAGAGAAATTTCCTTATGCAGCGATGGTCATCAACAGAGAAATCCACAGCTGGCAGTGTGCTGAGAACAAGAGGCCACAGAATGCTTATCTCCAAATAGGACACCTATTTTGAGGCCCTGGCCATCTATGATATCTGATGTATTATCTACGGATCTTGGCCACTTTGTAGCTAACTGCCAAAGTTGACTGGTAGGGCAGCTTGCAGGTATTGCTGGGTTCCAAACTTGTTTGGGTCTCTGCTCTCTAATTATACCACATTCTTTTTGCTCTCAGGTTCACATGACCAGCTTGTAGTTTACCACAGGCTTTTGTCCTCACTGCCTACCCGGAGCTGATGCTGATCATTTCTTAGATAGAATTGCAGCTTTTCTTACTTAGCTCATGTTCAGCTGGGAAGAGTAAGTGTACTCTCCTTGCTGGAGTAGTTGAAGGCTTTTAGACGCTGTCCTGACCCACCATTTACTCTGATGCAATTAGATGCAAGGATATATGAACCGATAACAGTGACTTGCATATACTCATCAGGGGTCTTTGTGGGAACAAGCTGCTATTATTTAGTCAACTTTTCTGTTTCCTACATAGCTGAACACTCTAATATAATTCACCCTACTTAATGTTCCTGATCTCTACATTTTAGGCTGTGTTAATTTTAATTCCACCAACTATTTTCACCTTAATACTACACCAACTTGACTGTGTCTCTTGGTGCCCAACTAGTTGGTTAGAAAGAATTTCTGAGTAGTACTGTTATATAATTATGAATTCCAAGGGTAAATGCACCCAGAAATCTGAACAACTCCTAGCTTTGAGTGAGGCCCAGAACCAGGGGTCCCGTCTGCTGCACAAGCTGTTGTGTCTTTGGGTTATATGATTCAGCAAACCCACGGAAGCTTAAACACTCAGTGACAGAGAGATGTTGTTTGGTGCATTGGCAGTCCTATGTAATCGAGTTGCAGCCCAGTGCCATCAAAATTTTGCAATGTACTTCTCAACTGTTATTACTATTTTTTTTTTACTAATAAACACTTCTTAGCCTGTTATTGGGCTTTAAGTGCTTAAGTGTGGTCATCAAGCTGTGATGCAACCTCAACTGTCTATTCTGAGCTGTTAACTTCCCCACCAAGCCACGAAGCTGAGCTTTCCAGCAGCACTCTGTCATTAAGTGGGAGTGGTAGATCTGTGATTTGAATCAGGCAGGGTCTGCACAGGAAAGGCACATGAAGAAGTGACTTCATGCATACTCCTGCTGTCCTGGTTTCTTCCTGTGAACCTGCTCTTCTGGCCTCATGGGAAATTCTTTATGACTAGTTGACAGAAAAAGTAAGAACTCAGGCCTGGTTCTAAGATGGTTTGCATGACACGCACGCACCAGTGGGAAGTCTCTGAAGGAAAGTGATGAAGAACAAACCTCCCAATGGCCATAACTATAGGCAGTGCAACTAGTCATTCGCTTGACTTGGGAGGAGAGATTACAAGACCTTTAGTTACATATAAGTTCATGGGCTGTGCCTAGTGATTTGGAAGGAACAGATTAGAAAATTAGTGCTAAGGAAGTTTGGGAAAGTCCATTTGACTTCTCTAAAGCAGAATAAAGAAATGAAGACACCCGGGTCCCCATGAATGCTCCCCTTGACAGAAAAAGATGTTAATACTCAGGTGAATGGGATTACCTGCCCTATGGTTACAAGTCAGTCTCGTCCTACAATCATTTCTGCCATTAGCCAATGAGTGCATGGAGTAGGCATTGTGATGTTGTGTGGTCTTCAACAGTCCCCAGCCAACCAGGCACAGCACTGGTGAGCATTCCATATAACAGCAGCACAGACCAATTCTGTGTCACCTATATGGTGCTTATCCCTGGTATAGGTAGCCAGCTACTAGGTGTCAGATTGATTCATCTGAACCACAACCACCAGGAACAAGGAGTGCTTTGTTCTTACTGGTGTAAACATTTATTCCGGATTCAAATTGCCACTCTGAACACAGTGCTTCTGCCTAAACTACCATTATGGATGTACAGACTACCTGCACCCTCATATTCCACAGGACATCGATTCTGGTCAAAGAACACACACTTCACAATCAAAGGAGGGCAGTGGTAGGCCCACCTTGTCTTGCTGCCTGCACTGTATCATTCTCCCTGCCTTGCATCCTGTTGCCTACATTGTATCACAATCCCTGCATCTCATCCTGTTGCCTACATTGTATCACAATCCCTGTACCTCATCCTGTTCCATATGTTGTATCACAATTCCTGTATTTCATCAGGTTCTCTGTATCTTCCAACAGATGCAATGGCCTTTAGAAAACTGACTTACAGTGCCATCCAGGTGGTAGTTTTGTAGATCTAGGCAATGTCCCTTCCAGGCATGTTCAACATTTAATGTGTCATGCATGTGTTATTTTCCCACAGGGATTCACAGACCCCTGAATTAAGGGGTATAAATGAAAGGGATGTCTCTCATTGTTATCCTCAGTAAGCACCAGAAAACTTTTCTTGCTGTCCCCCCAGTTTCGTGAGCTGCTGGGCTTGAACGTGGATGGCACCACAGCATTCTCACTCCTGGGTCCCTCATTTGTGGATGCCAGATCCAGGACTTCCCAGCTTCCATAACAGGCCAGCCAATTTCTCATAAAAAAGCTCTTTGTGCTTCTGGCTCTGTGTCAGTGGAGAGCTTCAACTACCACAAAGATATGAGAGCAACCAGGAAAGGTGAAGCTTTTCATCATTTGGTTTATTTTCTTCAGTTTTTTTGTTTGAAAATGAGACTCTCTATACTCTGACACATTTGTTTTTCGTTCACAATGAATTCTCTTGTCTTCTGTTCTTTTCTGTTCAGTAAGAATGATTAATTGGTTCTTGCTATGGAAGACGTCATATTAAAATGCACAGAACAAAAATATTAAGTACTTGCTTTTGAGTCTCACAATGGGGATTTGGAAATTGTGAAGAGGGAAAATTTCACAATAAAAATATTTTGCAATTTAAAAGCAAGGTTCAGGATATCTATGGCTTTATGTGCATTTTATAATCTCCTAGCAATCGTACTGGCCTGCCTTATTGGGAATTGTCATTTTTCCTAACCACACATTAAAAGGCAGAAAAGAGGAAAACCTCATAGCAAAAAAGTATCATTTTCTTGTGTCCTTTTGTGATAGAAGCTCCAGTCTACTCTATCAATTCTGATTCTTGGGGTAGAAATAGATGAGTTAATGAATTCAATCCCCAGGTAGTTGTGAGGATTAAGTTGCATGAAATTTCTCCTCAGGTTCCTTGGGTGGACTTTTAAAGAAAATTCCAATGTACTCTTGTATTTCCATAAAAAGCCTAAAGGCTGACATACTGCATAAATAGCATGAGGGGATGACAGGTTTAAGAGTCTCTCACAGCCCCAGAGAGGTGAGTAGGCAAGAAAACATGTTCTGTGTTCCCCATCGGTGCATCCAGTTAATCGAGCAAGTGCATAGATGAGTGTGACCATGTAGTTAAGGTCAAACAGAACAGTGTTGATCTGTGTCATCTTGTGAACTGAGAGCTGATGGGACCTGATGTTCTGCCCATGCCAGCACAGATAATGATCAACAAAACATCTTCTCTGTAAGCGATTCGCTCCAAGAAAGAGATGTGGTCTCTAGAAAAGGCTCCATCCACAGAGCAGATTCTTGGGGACAGTCAACAGACTAAATTATTTTAGTGGGAGTTTCTTTCCCCTGATGGAATGAAGACTTAAATGACAAATCAGTTAACCTAAAAGGAAAAAGATAGTCATTCATTTTTCTTAAAAACAAAGTTTGTTCACTTTATTTCAATTTTCGTTGGGGGGGGGCGGGGCAGAGAAAACCGATGCTCAATAAGTAGACCTTAAAAGTAAGAGTTTTTTTTTTTTGTTACATTTTTTTTCCTCTGAAATGAAGTCTGATAATAATTTAGTCATCCTCGTGTATTTAGGTAGTTTGGAATATCAATTAGGAAAACAGAATTCTAAGTGTCTGGGCTCCCTAATTATGCTGCTTTTCCTGAACAAATCTTTTTTTTTTTTTTTTCCACATGTTACTGGATGGATTCTCTCAGGGTTTTTTTTTTTTTTTTTGGCAAAACTTAGACACTTCAGACTTAGAAATGAATGTAGCTACTTTCGCAAAAACATTCCTGCTGATGTGTGCCTCTGGATTTCACCAGGCTCTTAGGATCAATGAGCTTACGTTCACTCATGGATTCTCTGAAGGACAGTCTTGGTGAGCAGTTTTTTAAACCCATTGTCTATAATTTGCACATATGTCAATCTTTTCATGTTCAAAAATTTTCAATTAAAAGACAGTTTACTTTTGTATTTTAAATTGGATTCCACATGAGATTTTCATAAATATTTCATTTCTGCTCATTGTCTCCCTCCTACTCCTTCTACCCCCATTTCCCTGTCTTTTACTGCACAGTATCTCCTCTTTCCCTGTATGACTCCCTTACACATAATCCTATTGCTTTTGCCAACCCAGAAGCTTTAAAGTCTCCTTTTTCAGTCTCCTGGGCTTTGCCCATCTTTACACTTGCCTGGACATACATGCTTAACAGGTAGAGGCTTTGATCTACATAGACCACACAGCATTTGTCTTTCTTTGCCCAGGTTGCCTGGCTTAATATAATGTTTTCCAATTCTACTCATTTTCCTGCAAATTTCTTAGTTTCATTTCCTTTCTGACTGAGATTGGATCCTACTAGCCCATGTAAAAAGCCAGGAATGGCTGCATATGCCTCCAATTACAGCACCTGGGGGAGACGCAGAAGGAGCCTAGGGATTATCTAGCCAACCTAGTTGAAACACAAGCTTCACATTCAGTGAGAAACTGTGTCTCAAGAGAAAAAGGTGGAGAGCACTAAAACAGGATACCCTACCTGCTTTCCTGGCCTTCACATGAATGAGGACAGGTACGCACACTGGCATTCACACATGCATACACTCACATATAACACACACACACACACACATTCTCATGCATAACACATGCAAAAATAAAACAATCAAACCAAAATGGAACTGTACAACCATGTTAAAAGAAAAATCATTCAAACAGTCACTAAAAATGTATTAAGCTTATTATTAGAGATCAGTTTATTCTCCTCTACATAACTAATAAAATTGTCATGGAAACACTGAAAAAATGCCAAATTCCAGCAGGCTTTGGTATCGAGAGAATTCCAGTAACTTCTGTTCTTTAGAACAACACCAAGGGCAGAGTCACTATAACAGACTGAGGGAAATGGGGTATTAGGACCGAGAGTAGGGCAATGCCAGGCATCAAGAGTCATTAGAGAAACCTAAAACATGAACACTTTAAATCTCAAGGTGAGATTAAAAATCTACCAGAGTATCCAAAGGAATAAATAGTATAAGCAACTCATTCTAAGATTATTCATCATCATAGGAGGTCGGAAGACTGAGCATATTGCCTACCTAAATGAACCGGTAAATAGCACTGAAAGTGCCCCATAACTAGGTAGTGCTAGTGCAATAATAAGATGGAGAATTATTCAGAAATATAGTCTTCTGAAGGAATTATGATAGAGATTTATCTAGTGTATATGCAAAATAAATAATATACTAGGGCAAGAACCGAGAGATAAGTCAACAATTTAACAGCCGATAGAAGAATTCATATGAAACGATGAGAGCCACAAATGTGCATATAATGTGCATATACTCTAAATGGGTTCCTGTGTTTTTTATTGTGGGCCTGTGCGACTAACAGCTGAGCCATCTCTCCAGCCCAGTGCATGTGTTGTTAACAAGTCAAATGCATTAAAAAGAACAGATTTTTTTTTAAATCCCTGGGAAATTAGAAATTATTTTGAATGGGAAAAACGAACATCTCATTGTCTAGGCCTACGTGTATAGCACAGTGTGGGTGGATTACAAAAGTTGGAAGTCCAAGATGGAGACTTTGGCCACTCCCATGTCTGGTGGAATCGCTTACTAGCTTCTGAAGTGCAGCTGTGTCAGCACAGGTGCAGGAACAAGGCGCCTTCTATGACAACTTTCATAATGGTGCTAATTCCATTCACAGTGCTCTGTCCTCTTAAGTAGTAACCTCCTCCAAAGCCCGACTTCATAGTGCCCCTAAGATTTCAGAACTGGAAAGATGGCTCAGTATTTAAGAAAGAGCACTTACTGCTCCTCAGAGGACCTGGATTTGGTTGCTAGCACACACCTAGCAGATTACAACTGTGTGGAACTCCAGTATCAGGGATTCTGACACCCTCTTCAGGATTCCACGGGCATCAGGCAAGCATGTGGTGCACATATATACATGCAGGCCAAACATTATACTGAATCTACACACACACACACACACACACACACACACACACACAAACACACACATGCTCATTTGTACACTTGTACTCATTCATACGCACTCACCCACCAAAATACTCACACAAGCACATACTCATGTACCTTTTCTTAAAACTCTGTCACACATTCTCTCACAGAAAGTCGGGCACATTCACACACTCACAAGCACACATGCTCACTTACACACTCTCACGAATGCTCATTTATATATACACATTTATGCATACTCAGTTACAGACACTCAAACTTTCACACACATGTACTGTCACACAAGGACACACATACAGCCAATGCAAACCCACAAACGCTCACTCTCACTCACACATATTCTCTCCTTCCACCCTATGGATCCTACGGCTCACATTTGGGTCTTCAAGCTGGGCGACTAGTGCATTTTTCAACGGAGTGGTTTTACTGGTCACACACTTTGCTATTTTATAATTGAGGGCATGAATTCAGAAATATGGGTAAATTAAAATGTTTATGAATGTATAAAGATTAAAGTGGAATTCCTATCCCAATTGACACATTGCCAATTCAGTCATTATCAGCTCATGGGTTCTATTTTATCCTGTCAAATCTGTATTCCTGTTTTGGCTACCAATGAACCTCCAAAAGGCTCATTTGTGAAAGGTGTGGTCCCCAGCTACTGGATCTAATTAGTGTGACTGGCTCTTGAGGACTTTGCCAGTAGACCATTGATGGATTCATAATCTGATGCAGTTATTGGTCCCTGGTGCCATGTGACACCTAGTTGGAGGAAGTAGCTGGCTCTGGGCATTCTTGTGAAAGGTGTCTTATAACTGATCCCCTCCTGTCTCTCTGTTTCTTGGCCACCTTGTGTGAGTGGTTTTGCTTCACGTGCCCTCTGCCATGAGGCTCTGCCTCAACACAGGCCCAGAGACAATTAAGCCCTGAGACAAAGGACTGTTTATTGTTTGTTTGTTTTTTCTTCCCCAGCTAAATGTACTGAGAAACTAACAATTATATTCTACTTATCCATTCTTTTGCTTCCTTGGCATGGAATTATGTTCATCCAGATCGAAGTTTTCTATTTCATTTCAACTGTAAATGCATTGTTTAGCATTAGCTCTAACAGGTCAGGCCTCATATCTTAAATATAAGTGAATCTCTTACCCCTCACCAAAGAAGCTTCTTCTTGTAACAGATGGAGACTATTAGAGACTTCAAAAACTGGTCAAAATGTAGAGAATAAGGAACTATGAGATGTTCAGTCATAATTGATACATCTAAATTGCATCCCTACACCTAAGGCTCCAGTAACATTATGGTTGAAGAGAGGAGACAGCAAAATTACAAGAAGTAAAGGATCAGGATGCTAACTATTTGATAGTGTCTTCTAGTCATGAAGAGATTTTGTGTCAATAAAATCCCAACAATATGCCTAAAAAAGACCTACATAATGGTCTGGAGGGATTGCTCAGTGGCTAAGAGCACTGACTATTCTTGAAGAGGACCTGGATTTCGTCCCCAGCGCCTACATGGTATCTAACAACCATCCATAATTCCAATTCCAGGGAATCTAACACCCTCTTCTGACCTTCATGGGCATTGCACAACACAAGTGTACTTGCATACACACAGCCAATATACTCATACACATAAAATAAAATAATAAATAAAAACTTAAAAAGAAAATGTTAAAACAATATTTAAAACTTGCGTGATTGAAATACATTAAATACATGTACAAATTATCAAAACGATATATAATGTTTATGTACCACATTTAGTAGAGAATATCATATCAATGGAAAGTTGATTTGCAAACAGTGATGCATGGGTTTAAGTAAATATGAAGTGTATTGTTTAAGGGAAACTGATATGTTAAAGGCAGTGTTTATTGATGATTTTGGTTAATTTTGTCAAATTTCTCTTTATGATCTCTCTGGAGGCTGTAGCACAGATTTTGTACTTGAAAGTCTCTGTATTCATGTGATCTAGTACTTTACACACATACACACACACACACACACACACACACACACACACACACTAACTGGAATGGCAGCTCTAGAGAAAGGTACACATGATGATCTTTGCCTGTGGTTTTAACTGTCAAGTTGAGGCAAACTAGAATCACCTGAAATGTGACTTAATGAAGAATTGTCAAGATCAGAATGGTCTTTCAAGGACGGTCTTCACTGTTAACTGATGTTTGAAAACCCAGCCCATTATGAGCAACACCATTCCCTAGGCACGAGTTCCTAAACAGCACAAAAGAAACAGAAGCTATCTGGCAGCAAGTTGACAAGGAAGGACCCACGTGTTCACTCTCCCTCTGCTTTTGACTGTGAATATGACATTTTAAGTTCCTACCTTAACTTACCCCAAATCATGGACTGTAATTTAGGATTTCAAACCAAATAAACCATCTCCTCCTTTTATGTTGCTTTCGTCACCATTTTTGTCACAGCAACACATATACAACAGGGGCATTCACGCTGGCCAGGACATTTCACGGTATGGTATCTGTTTAAGTGTTTATAGTGCTCTAAGATTTTCTTCATATAGATTTTCTGCTTTTCTTCATTTTAATCCTCCAGAATTAATTTTTTTGTTTCATGATAAATTCGAATTCATTTTTATTAATGAAGTTTGATGTTTCTAAAATATAAATTGCAATTGTCTTACCTTTTTTTAAACTATCATTCTGTATATAATTTCAAAGTTTCAAGTACATGAGCCTATAATCTAACACTAACAATCGTATCATCCGTTTGACATGTTTATGTATTGAATTACTTTTTTCCACTTAATTGCTTTGGCTAGTGCCTTCAAAACAGTGTCATCTTTATGTGTTCTTGACATAGAAAAGAATTCTTCCCAAGTTTTAATGCAATATTTTAAAAGGACAATTGTGGTGATAAGTTTCAGAAAGTCCAAGTCAAGTTCTGTCTTCATTTGACTTCTCCTCCCTAAATCCCCACCACAAAACAAAACACAGCACAGCACAAAGTATGGCTAGAATGTGAGAGCTGAGATGTATTTATGTTTTATGTATATTACGTGTGTATTTTGAGGTGTACGCATGACAGGGCACGTGTGTGTCATGGTGTGTGTGAAGGAGGTCTTAGGACATGATGGGGAATCGTTTCTCTTCTTCCACCCTATGTATCCCATAGTTCAACCTCAGGTCTTCAAACTGGGTGGCTTGAAGTACGTTTTTCAGCTGAGCCATCTTTCTGGACTCACACTTTGCTATTTTACAAATGAGCAGATTAATTCAGAAATATGGTTAAATTAAAATGTTTATAAATGTATAAAGATTAAGGTGGAATTCCTATCCAGATTGACACACTGTCACTTCTGTCATTATCAACTCATGAGTTGTATGTCATCTCATCAAAGCTGTATTCCTGTTTTGGCTACCAATGAACCCCCAAAAGGCTCATGTGTAAAAGGCGTGGTCCCCAGCTACTGGATCTAATTAGTATGATTGACTCTTAAGGACTTTGCCAGTAGACTGCTGATGGGTTCATAATCTGATGCAGTTATTAGTGCCTGGTGCCAGGTGATGTCTGGTTGGAGAAGTAGCTGGCTCTGGGCATACTTTTGAAAGGTGTCTTATATCTGATCCCCTCCTGTCTCTCTGTTTCTTGGCTGCATTAAGTGAGAAGTTCTTCTGCATATGCCCTCTGCCATGAGGCTCTGCCTCAACACAGACCCAGAGACAATTAAGCCCTGAGACAAAGGACTGCTCGTTGTTGTTTGTTTTTTCTTCCCCAGATATTTGTCCCAGTGTTGAGAAGCTAACAATTACATTCTACTTTCCCATTGTTTTGCTTCCTTGGAATGTACTTGTGTTCAATCACATCTCAGACTTCTATTTCATTTCAACTGTAAATAAATTGTTCAGTATTATCTCTGAACATCAGGCTTCAAATATTTATATATGTGTATCTCTCACCACTCACCAAAAAAGCTTCTTCTTGCAACAGATGGAGACTGTTACAGAGTTCAACAACTGGTTAAAGTGTAGAAAATAAGGAACTATGAAATCCCGAGTCATAATTGATACATCTAAAATGCATCCCTACACTTAAGGCTCAGGTAACATCATGGTTGAAGAGAGGAGACAGGAAAATTACAAGAAGCAGAAGATTAGATAGTGTCTTCTAGTCATGAAGTGATTTTGTGTCCATAAAATCCCAATAGTATGGTTGCCAAAAAAGACCTACATAATGGTGTGGAGAGATGGTTCAGTGGTTAAGAGCACTGTCTGCTCTTGCAGAGGACCTGGGATAGCACCCGCATGTTTGGTTATACCAACTCTCTTCTCTTCTTGGGCATTGCACAACATGGGTGCATTTACATACATGCAGGCAATACACTCATACATATAAAAATAGACCTACATAATGAAAATACCAGCTGACATGTCAACATTGGTGGAAGAAATTTCACAAGCCAGACTCCTAGATAAAGATCTACAGGCACTCTATGGCTGCTGAGAGAGAGGACAGTAGTTTTTTCCAGGGATGTGCTCCTTCATAGCTTACCCAATCCTTGGCTGGCAGCACTAAACACATGCACATGGACTAAAGGGAAAGAGTAGGCTTTATTTATATTCATATGTAGGTGTAGGTAATAATAACAAGGAAAGAAGTAGAGTACATGAATTTAAGAGGGAGTTGTGTGACATGGGAGGCATTGGATGGTGAAGAGAAAGGGTGACATGAGGTAAATGCAGTACTCACATATTAAATTCTCAAGAATAAGTTCATTAAATTTAATTTTAAAAAAGAAAAAAATTGGGTGTAGTGGCTCACACTTTTAATCCCAGTACTTGGGATGCAGAGGCAGGCAGGTGTCTGTGAGGTTCAGGACAGCCTGATCTACATGGCAAGTCCATGGCTAGCTGGAGCTACAGGGAGACCCTGTCTCATAAAACCAAAATTTAAAATTTAAAAATAATGGAAAAAGAATTAAAGGTCAAGTTTTCATTTGTGAAGAAACAGATGATACTATTTTCACCCTTTAGAAATCCCTAAAGGAGGGGGAGTAGAGAGGTGGCTTAGTGGTTCAGAGCACTGGCTGTTGTTGTAGAAGACCTGGGTTCGAATCCCAGCACCCACATGTTGGCTAACAACCATCCATAACTCCAGTTTCAGGGGATCTGATATCTTCTTCTATCCCCCAAGGACACTACATGACAGGGGTGCACTTACATACATTCAGGCAATATACTTACACACATAAAATAAAAATAAAATTATTTTTAAAATCACCAAAGGCAACCCTTAATATCGTCTCCTACAGGGAGATGATTTCTGTTTCCTTGACTGTCTCCAAGAGGACTGAGTCAGGGTCTCCTTCTGTACAATCGGTCGGTTTCATCACAGAATCTTCCTTTCTTTGAAACTTACAACTCTTCTTTTTTCTTTCATTTTCTGTGCTAATTTAATCTCTAAATCATGGATTATCCCAGGAAACCATCTAATTACTTTTAATGAAGTATAATTTTCCTCATTTTAATATATGTTTTTTTAAAAATTGCATACATGACTATTGTATTAACATCCCTCCCACTTAAATGTGGTATATTTACAGCATGGAGTTCTAGACAGAATTAAAGAAAAATGAAATCATGAATTTTGCAGGTAATTGGATGGAATTAGATAGAAACTATTATAGTAATTTTGGTGTTGGATAACTTTAGTTGTCAACGTGATACACCTGGGTTGAGGGAACCTTAATTAGGAATTACCCCCATTGGACTGGCCTGTGGCCATGTCTGTGGGGCATTTTCTTGATCGTTGAGTGATGTTGGAGGGCCCAGTCCACTGTGGGTGGTGCCACCCCTGGGCAGATGGTCCTGTATTGTATAAGAAAGCAGAATTAACAGGGGCCAGAAAAGCAAGCCAGTAAGCAGCATTCCTCCATGGCCTGTGCTTCAGCTCCTGCCTCCAGGTTCCTGTCCTGAGGTCTGCCTTGGGCTCCCTAAGGAATTTTGACCCAGGAGGTATAAGCCAAATAAACCCTTTGCTCCTCAAGTTGGTACTACTCAGAGTATTTTGTTACAGCAATGGAGAAACAAACTAGAACAGAAATTTGTACCAGAGAGAGGGGCACTGCTGTGACAGACCTGACACTGGAGAATTATGGAAGCCTTTAGAGCTTTGTACTGGAAAAGTCATTGCGTGCTTAGAGTTTGTTGCTATGGACCTGGGAATAGATATGCTGAAAGAGTTGTGGGTGATGGAAGCCTGGCTGGTGAAGCTTCAATGGGAAGGAGAGACTATCAGGGCTGTTGTATGACTTCTTGAATTGAGAATTTGTGGGTTCTGGTCAGCTGGGGCTGAAGAGTTGCCTGTGATTAAGAAGAGACCAGAACCACAGAGGTAACACCTTTGCTTTACTGGGACAATTTTTGCTGGTTAGCTGGGCCTGAAAAATCAGCTGCGAGTTAACAAGAGACCAGCATCACTGAGGTGAAATCTTCTGGCAAGTATCAGGGTCAGCACACAGATGCTGTGGTTCAGAGGGGACCTGAGCCTGCATCTCAAGTTGGAAGCAGGACTTGGTAATGCGTTAGAGTCTCATGCATGATTCGTGTGTTGAAAATGTGAAGCGAGAACAGAGCAGCTGAGGCTTGGCAGCCTGAGAAGCCAGGAAAGGCCATAGGTGAAAGTGCAGCCTCAGTTGCAGTGAAGACCCCAGGACTGAAAGGGTCATGGACAAAATCTGAGGTTCTGCACCCTCAGAAGTCAGAAGAGGCCATTGGTGAAGGTGTATCCTCAGTTTCAGTGGAGACTCCAAATTTTTGGAGATGTCAGGACCATGGGAAAACCACTAAGAGCAGCAGCAGGTGTTGAATGGAGCCAGGCTGATCTGAGATGAACTGAAACTGTTTGGAGCCCAGAAGGTTGTCAGGGAATCCCAGGTGTCCAGCCTTGTGCTACTTTGCTGGACATTGGTTTTACTTAGTTGTGTCCAATTTTTCCCTTTTGAAATAAGAAACTACTTATTTTGGATTTTATAGGAGCCCATAGTTAAGAGACTTTTAAAAGAAACTATCACTTTTAAGTTTGGATTTTTTTAAGACTGTGAGAGTTTTAAGGTTGTACTACTGTCTTATGTTGTGATGTTATTAACATCATGTTTTGGGGATAAGAAATCGAAAGGTTGTGGTTTAATAGTGATGTGTTAGTGTGTCATGTTGACAAAGAGTCAATTGTGCTGGACAGCTTTAATTGTCAACTTGACACACCTGGGTAGAGGGAGCCTCAACTGGGGAATTACTTCCGTTGCACTGACCTGTGGCCATGTCTGTGGGGTATTTTCTTGATTACTGGGTAATATGGGAGGACCCAGCCCATTGTGGGTGGTACCACTCCTGGGTCTGTGACCCTGTATTGTATAAGAAAGCAGGCTGAGCACATACCAGGGGAGCAAACCAGTAAGCAGTGTTCCTCCATGGTCTGTGTTCCAGCTCCTGCCTCCAGGTTCCTGCCCTGAGTTCCTACCTTGGATTATCTCATTGAGGAACTGTGACCTGGGAAATGTAAGCCAAATAAACCATTTCCTCCCCAAGTTGGTATTGGTCAGTGTTTTGTCACAGCAACTGAAAGGAGATTAGAACATGAGGTAACATAGATTCAGGCAAACTGAGGAGGTATGTTCTCTCTTATTTGAGTTTCCTAGCTTCAAATCCGGAGATGTGCATAAATATCCTGATGTAACCACAGCAGCCAGAAAAATGGAAAGTGAACATGTAGGGAGAGAGAAAGACAGAGCTTGAGAAAGGGGAATAGTAAACGACAGGTGTTATCAAGGGGGAATAGGAGTATTTTAACTGAGAAGGAGGAAAGAGGGTAATAAAGGAGATTAAGGGGGAAAGAGCTAGATATAGCTTAGATGGTGTGAAAAGGCAAAGGGAAATTCAGTATTTAATAAGTCTGCTAAATGACACATATAATATAGATATGAGTGTGCATGTATAACTGAAGGCTATATAACAAAAATCACAGTGCCAGGGAAGGGAAACCACCCTTTGAGTTGTTGGTCAGAAAAACTCCCAATATAACACAGTCTATTGTTAATAGCCCTTTATTGATTGCCTCCCAAAACTTGAAGGTAAGCCTTTATTGCCAAATACGTGATATACTGCAGACATAGGACTTGGAGCAATTTAGCTAGAGCTGACCTGGAAGCCTCTTCCTATAGACTAACTCATATATTAATAGAAGGCTCCATGTGTTACCAAAGGAGAAAACTATTCAATGGTCCTACCCTACTGTAAAGTCTATGAACCAAAACAATGATGGGCCAAGCAAATAATCTCTCTGGCTCCATGTGGAAGTTTGAATGAGACTGTCCCCCATGGGTTCCAAGTATTCTGACTTTTTTTTTTTAATTTGACAAGCTGGCTCTTTTTTATTTCTGCATTTTTAGAGGGAACTGGTACATCTATTATGCTTGGCCTCACAAACACCTGTTTTAAAAACAATGTATTTCCCAAGTTTCCCATAATACTCCTGATTCTGACATTTTGTCCCTAGTTGGTGGTACTGTTTTCGGAGGCTTTAGGACATGTGGAGGAAGCAGGTCACTGGGGGTGGACTTTGAGAGTTTTTAAACCTTTTTGGATTTCTAGTCCCTCTCTGCCTCTTGTGCCTTCTTGAAGATTTAATTGTTCAAATTTCTGCTCTGGCCACCTCTTCTGCCATGCCTCCCTACCATGATGGATTCTAACCCTCTGGAAGAGTAAGTTAAATGGGTTCAGTGCAATAT
>NW_008340206.1:1920364-1921958 GCF_000622305.1 Nannospalax galili
TGATGAGGAGGATATTTGTAATTCTTTCCATACATTGCTGTTGGTAAAGACTTACAGCCCCAGTTTGTGTCTGTTAGGGATTTGGTAAAGTCCATTCAAGATATTCACATGTAAAATGTTTTTTGGGAAATAATACTTAGATGTAGAACTGGTGGTTTATACGAGAACATGATTTAATTTTGTGCAATCTGTTGAACTTTATTTCTAGAGTAGTTTCACTATTTTTCACTGCAAATACCAGTGTGTGAAAGACTGCTCTGCACCCTCTCCAATACTTATTATTATTAATCTGTAAAATATCATCAATCTGGTGTGTATGTAGTGATCTTGAAACCTGCTTTTAATTTGAATGCCTCTGATTAGTAATTATACTGAACTTATTCCCATGAACTTATTAGATATTCATGAGTCTTTATGAACGATCTTTCCAAGTTCTTTGCATACCCCCAGGAAGGTTTCTTAATTTTCATAGTTTTTTCCTATTGGTGTTATTTACATGTTTTTGGAGCATGGATCTTGGCTATATTCTTTCATTCTATGTCTTGGATAATATACACCTCCTCTAGTCCTATTTCACTTCATAATATGAATGTGTTCTAAGAAATACAGCAGAAGGTTATTTTATAGTTGTATGACTATGAAAGTGTATGCTTACATAGTGGAGGATGGGTACAGCTTCAGTAGGCTGTGCAATCTGATGATAAACTCACCTTCCATGACGTTCACCTTTGGCTAAATGCCATTAAGCAAAGCATGATTGTCCTTAGTGCTTACTGAGGAGAAGACTTAGATTTCAACACAGTCCAGCTTACAACTTGTTACCATCTGTGTGTTTGATGTCTACAAAATACTACTTGCTTCAAATTAACAAAGGATTTCATTTTTCCCCCAAAGTTTTGTAAGATTAGGTTTTATGATTTAAATTCTGATTTATTTCAAGATTTTTTCTTTTCAGGTAGTGTCAAGGTTAATTTCTTACATCAGAAATAAGCAGTTTTTCAGCACCATTTAGAGAAAATACTGTTTCAGAACCGTTTATGCACAGCAGGGCCAAGGCCGAGTTAGCTGGCCTCTTGCTACGCTCTTATTTTACACAGGCATTTCAGCCAGTGTAGCTCTGTGGTAAACACTGGAACAGGGAAGAACTCTTCCTTGTTCTTTGTCACACTGGGCTTGTTTTATGCCCTTTACATTTCTAAACATAGCTTCTCATGACAGCATACTTTTCTAAGTGTTTAAAAGTAGACATAAGTGGGACTGGAGGATAACTCAGGAGTTAAGAGTGCTGGTTGCTCTTGCATAGGACACTGGTTTGGTTCCCAGCACCTATATGGCAGCTAAAAACGATCTGCAAATCAAGTTCCAGGTTATATGATGCCCTCTTGTGGCTTCCATGGGCATTGCATAACACACATGCACTGACATGCAGGCAGAACATTCATACACATATAAAAGCAATAATTTTTAAAATATTAAAAATAGATAACCACAGATGCATATACACACACCCATCACTTGCACACACACACACACACACACTCACTCCACCTACACACACACACACACACACACACACACACACACATACACAGAT
>NW_008340206.1:1923221-1944694 GCF_000622305.1 Nannospalax galili
GTTGACATTTTGATATTTCTTTCACTTCAAAATCAAGTTTGGTGAATGTGTCTCAAAAACACTGATTCTATTAACTATCAATTAATGAGAAGATTCACTCTGCTTGGTTCACTTAGATTCTCTTTAGATTCATTCAGTAATATGTGGTATTTCTCAGTACAGAAATAGCATATATCCTTTATTAAATTAGATTCTAAACATTTTTCTTTTCATTTCTTTTGTAAATAATTTGATCCCATTTGTTTTTACTTAAAAAATATCATGGAATTTTAAATATTAATATTTTATTCTTAAATTTCCCTTAATTCATGTACTTTCAAAAGTCTATACTTAATCTCCTCATTTTAATATCTGCAGAAAATATAAAATCAATCAAAAATATCATAATTTTAAATATTAATATTTTATTCTTAAATTTCCCTTAATTCATGTACTTTCAAAAGTCTATACTTAATCTCCTCATTTTAATATCTGCAGAAAATATAAAATCAATCACCTTGCATTTTTAATATACATTTTCTTGATTTTTTTTCAAATAACTAGCTTTCTTGCTGCTAAATTTTTATTCTATGCTGATCTCTATTTCACTCATATTCTGGCATGGTGGCTATTTTTTATTTGCTGACCTGAGCTTATTTTACTCTTCTATTTTAGATGTTTTTAAAGTGAAAAACTAGTCTATAGTTTGCAAAATTCTGACTTTTAAAAATATGGGCAATTAAATATATAAATCTCCCTTGAAGTAGTGTTGATTCCATTTACATATTAACATTGACATTTAGTCTGATAAACATATTTTCAGCTGTAATATCTGCTTTGACTTGTACATTATTTATTACTATATTATTTAAATTTCAAAGCTGTGTCTCACTTATCACTGTAACAAATCATTTCATATTTGACTTTTATTTTAATACCATTTTCATGAAATTTCAGTGTGTTCAGTTTATTGAAACTAGCTCAAGATTCATTATTGGTTGGGTCTTGACCCTTTCAGATGCGTAGAAAAAAAATGTTACTCTTCATGTGGTAAATACGATGTCCGTACATATTAGTTTGATAAAGTGGTTGATGGTGGTGTCTCCCATATCTTTACTTATAACTACTCAGGGTGAGATTTCCTGACTTTGGATTTGGGTATCTCACCTTTACTCTCCAAGTTTTTGTATCATGTGTTTTGAAGACCTTGACACAAACATATTTAGAGTTTCCTGGTGAATTATTCATGATCTTGAGGTAGCTCTCTATCCATCCCACTGTTGTCTTCTCTAGTGTCCCACTTTATTCAATATTAACACACACCCTATTTCCTGAGCACACCATTTGCAGGTGGTATACTTTATTATATTTGCACTTTTAAATGTACTTTAATTTAAAACATTTGCCTTTCCATTCCCTTTAGGCTTTTGTTTTTGCCCTTATTGAAAATTTTGATACATTTTTGCATGCTATTTATTCTGTCTTCCCAGCTCTATTTTCATTGTGGCTTTGTTTATTTATTATTCAGTAAGAATATAAATCCTTATCTTTACAAAATATACTTAAAATTGAATTCATAGCACTTTAGACATGAATGACCATCTTTTCCATCTGGCACTTTTTTAAAAATTTAAAATATTTTATTAGCATTGCTTTCTTTAGGAAATAATGTGATTACATTGAAAAACTTTGTATAGGTCGAAGAATTTTAATAATCATGAATGGCAAACTCAAATTACATCAACGGTGACAAATTTCACATTACTATTGAAGCTTGGTAGTATAGTTTCGCCAGTAAATATTATTCAAAAATTATAGTAGTCACATAGAATTGCATTTTTACATTCTAAAATACAATTAAATATTTTAGTTTGAGAATTATATCAGTTTAGTTATTAAAGTGCTTTCTATTTATTTTGTCTTTAATCCACCAGGTTCTTATTTTTAAATCTAGAATTTCAATTATGTTTTGCATTTTCCCTGGACATAGGTGAAGGCATACTTTCCAGGTCTTAATTTAGTACCATCTACTCGATATTCTTTCAGTTCAACAAGGTACATCCCAAATACCTGTGCTTTTCTGTCCATTGTGAAGTTTTCTGATACACATGAAAATCTCAAATTTTCTCTATTATCATATTACAGTACTATTATTACTATTTTACCTTTTAGGGAAATGATGGAAAGAAAATAAAAATACTTTACATTCATCCTCTTTGCACTGACCTTCCATTGAACAGAGATTCTACTTTTATTACTGTTCCTCAATCTAATGACCTTTGGTAGCATCTCAAATAATGCATAGAACAGCTTTAACTCATTTAAAATGTATACATTTTATGTTTTTAGGATTTTTCAGAATATATAAAATGTAATCTTTCACTCATAGGTCAAACCATGTTTATCTCTTTTGCTATGGTGACTGATTTGTCTACATTCTCCAATATACCAACACTGCTGAATTACAGGGATATGCTTTGAGAACCCTGCAATTAGGAGATTCTGTTATTGTGCAAACAAGGCAGTGTAATTAATCTCATAGATTTTATGTATGTACATATATACATACATATATGTAATATGTATATATAGCCATCGTGACTGCGTCAATGCAAAAACAAAACTCTTACCTCAAAGGGAGTAAGATATTTTACTCTGACCATGACTTCCAACACAGATTTAAATTGTGCAGATTAAGTTATTCAAATTCTAGATTCTGACATGGTAAGAGCTTGATAAAGTTTTTATAGTAACAGAGCAAAGAAAATCACAAATCAAGGCACTTTTCAAAACAGCAATGGAAATACTAAGGAATCGGTTGAAGCTAAGTGGGTGATATCTCTGCTCTAGGCCGTGAGTACTATCTGAGCATATTCTTAGCCTTTTGGCAGGTGGAAACTATGGTTTTGTGATTTAATGCAATATATAAGACTTGTATCTGTCAGTCACAGGAGGTGAGGCCCAGGACAGGGGCGGGTAAGGAGTGGCTATTTATGGTGACAAAAGCAGTCCAAGACAAATCATAATTAAGCTCTAGACCTACAACTTCCCAGCCTCTCCACAGTCATTTACATCTAGTCAGTAATCAGTCTTCCAGAAGTTTCAGTGGAAAGTGAAGTATCTTTCTGTAAACTTTGCTTCACAGCTGTGTCATCTTGTGGAACCACAGTCACGAACCTACTGCACAATGATTGAACCAGTGATTGATTACAGCATTTGGGTGCACATTCATTCAAGAAATGCCTCAGGGTTTATTGTGCGTTTCAATTCTAACATTTTCATTTCATTCCTTTTAATGCATCCATTTTTTTTCTACTGGAAGTGATTGTTCACTCAATAAAACCATTTTATTTTTGTTTAGTAATTATATTTTATTTAACAATTTTTGACCTCTTCTTTTGATTCTTTATCAACTGAGTTCATTTGGAATGAGTGTCAGTTTCCATTTGCTGATTCTGTTCTCACTGAAGGGCAGATTTTTCTTTTATTTGCATAAGTTGCCACATATTAGAGTGTAATGAAATTATTAATGATTTGCAGTGGCTCTGGATTCCTTATTACTGTCTGAACTGTGCTGATTTTTCTTCTATTACATGGTTCATTTTCTGGCTTGCTGCCTAGAATGTGTATACCATAGAAAAGTCAAGTTTTCCCCAGTGTCCCTCAAATTTGATGACGTGCCTTTCAATCATTTTCTCCTTTTAACATCCTACAATTTTTTTTTTATTTACTGGTTTTGCTGTTGTTTTTCTGTCAGAGGGTGTAAGGGCTTCAGGAAGTGGGTTTCACTTTAAAGGAACAGTCATTTGGTTTACATTCAGTGTAAGTCTTCCCACCTCAATTAGCCTGATTAAGAAAATTCCTGCAAGTCATTTTCACAGGCCAACCTATCCTAGACCATTTCTCATTACACTCTTTTCTAGGTGATTCTATGCTGTGTCAGGAGGGCAATCAAATCTAACCATCACAAAGAATGTATTGTTTATAAATCATAACGGTATAAGGTCTATGCACACACTCTTAGGTATAGATTATAAGATAGATGAATATATCACATCTGTATCACTTACTTATCATATATATATATGTGTGTGTGTGTGTGTGTGTGTGTGTGAGAACATTTCCTATCTTTCTAATATTGAGGTTTTTTATCCCCAAAGTGGAGTTTTCCAATTAGAAACATTTATTACATTTTGTTTGCTTCCATAACGTTTTAAGAATTCATTTTACTTTTTAGGTATTTGTTTGTCATGCCATTTTATTTTAAAAGAGCTTCATTACTGCAAATCGACCTTTTTGGTTTTTTTCATGTTCACATTTCATTGCTGGATGTTGGTTTTATGAACTACAAATTCATTAAATTATTTTGTTGATTTTTCCTTTTTCTACATTTTAAAATATTTTACTCATAATAATATAGTTTTCTAATAGATATGATTTTTTTCATCAAATTTAGACTGTGTTTGGTCTCTCCTTGACTAACAATCTAAGACTGGTAAAGACAGTAGTATCCAGGTCTAATTATAATGTTATAGCTATTTTAAAATTCATTGTTAAGGTGCCATTTTTAATATGCATAGTCAGTCTCTGGAAAGTTAAAACAAGTTCACAAATTATTTATATTCTTTAACTGAGTCAAAATCTATGTTCCTTGGGGCTGGAGAGATGGTTCAGCGGTTAAGAACACTCTTTGTTCTTGCAGAAGCCCTGGGTTCAAATCCCAGCACCCACATAGCAGCTAACAACTGTCCATAACTCCAGTTCCAGGGTATCCGATGGCCTCTTCTGTCCTCTGCAGGCATTGCACAACACAGGTGCACTTACTTACATGCAGCAATACACACATACATAAAATAAAAATAATAAATAAAATATATATTTTTAATCTAAATTCCTTTCTTTTGACTCTAGGCTATTAAGTAAATGGTTTGACCTAAAGTTTGAGAAGAAGTGATGTTTTGCCATTTTGCAGGCCCAGTCGTCAAGAAGAATGGTGTCTCTGAGCCATAGTGAAGTCAGAGTAATCAGTCTCCCAGGGAGCGTGCTTATGGAAGCACAGAGAATGAATTGTGCACAGGTGATTCACAGTGTTCCAGCTCTCCCTGTGACAATAAAACCAGTATTGTCACATTTATGTGAGTGAAATTATTATCAATCTTCTAAACCAGCCCAGACATAAGATGAATTCTCCAAAGTGAGACTGTAAGTAGATGTGTTTTTTCAAGAGAAACCTCCCTACACTCCTGGCACATTCATAAGCTAATAAAATGGTTATTGTTTAAGCCATCAAGTTGTGAAGTTGCTTGTTACACAATGACCGATAATCACGATGGAAATGTGTTTTTCTTTATTTCACATTCCCTTTATAAGGGCCAACATTCAGATTTATGTACAGTTGTAATAGTTTTCTGATATCTACATTAGTAACATTTGATTTGTCATCAATTACTTTATGATTACTCCCTTTCTAATCCATATTATTTGTAATTGGGTGCTCATAATAAGATTAATTTAATTTATCCTATACAAAGTATGATCATTTGCATAATGTTTAGAGACACACACATGATTATTTTAGGTAATTCCTTTGTTATGTTTTAAATATCTCCTGAAGAACTGTGGGCACTTTCAGCTTCTATACCACAAGACTGCCATGTTCCTAAAGCTTCCTCTTTTGCTGTGAAATTGTTACTGTTCTTTTGTGTCATTGAATGGTGGTTCTAAGTCACAACCTAGATAAAACAATTGACTTTTCTATTTCAAGTACTGACAAATAGGGTGAAGAAATGTCTTTATTGTGTTCCCTAAACTTAATCACCTTTGACTAAAGTGTTGTATGCATTTACATTTCTATTTCTTAGGGAAGAAACATTGAGAGAAGAGGGTTGGATGTGAATAAAATAATATTCAGAAAAATTGCAAGTATTTTTTTTCAAAATATAGTAATATAATATTTCCTTGGTTTTTTTATTAAAGGAAATGAGTTTGTATGTGCGTGTGTGTGTGCGCGTGTGTGTGCGTGCATCTGTGTGCATGTGTGTGCGTGCGCGTGTGTGTGCGTGCGTCTGTGTGCATGTGTGTGCGTGCGCGTGTGTGTGCGCGTGCATGTGTGCATGTGTGTGTTCATGTGTGTGTATGCATGTGTGTATGTGTGTGTGTGTGCACCTACATGTATACTCTTTTGTGTACAATTTTTTTTGTCTGTCAGGGGTCAATTTCAAGACATTTCTGTTTTCTTTTTTTCTTTTCTTTTTTTTTTTTGGTCTTTTTTTGAGATAGTCTCTCTCTGTAGCCCCAACTGGCCTGGGACTTGCTTTGTAGACCAGGGTGGCCTTGAACTCACAGAGATCCACCTGCCTCTTCCTCCTGAGTGCTGGGATCAAAGGCATGTGCCACCACACCTGGCAACATTTCTTTTTTTAAAAAAGTTCTATTTTATTATTTTTATTTTATATGTATGAGTGTATTGCCTGCATGTATGTGAGTGCACCCATGTTGTGCAATGCTGCGGAGGTCAGTATAGGGCTTCTGATTCCCCTGGAACTGGAGTTAAGGATGGTTAGTAGCCACCATATGGGTGCTAGGAATCAAACCCGGTCCTCTGCAAGAGCAATCAGTGCTCTTAACCGCTGAGCCATCTCTCCAGCCCCCAAGACATTTCTTTTACCATGCTCTATCTTATGTTTTGAGGTTGATTTCCCACTGAATCTGGAGCTCACTATTTCAGGTAGATTGGATGGTCAGCTTCCTCCACATCTACCTGTCCTTGCCTCTTCCCCTGTGCTGTGGTTACAGGAGCTCATCATCATTCCAGGCTATTACATGATGTCCAAACTCAGGCCCTGGTGCCCACACAGCAAGTATTTTACCCACTGATCTATCTCCTCAGCCCCGGATACGAATTTGTAAAACTTCATAACAATGAAACTGAATGAAAATGTTACATGCTGTTGATCATATTTATTTTCGTTATTGACAAATATTCGTGTCAGTGTTGCTACATATTTGGATCATATCATAATATAGTATTTTATTTTAAAATGTATTGTGTTGAAAGCTCATAAGATTTCTTTATAGAATTTTTTTAGTTGCCTTTCCAGTGTATTTAGGAAATACAATCTTAAAATTATTTTTGTAGGATGATGATATATGATTTTTTTCCACTTTCTAATCACTGATCTGTTCTTTAGTAAATGAATACATTTGATAGTTCCTTGGAAAAGTATCAAAACTTACATAAGGAATCACTGGAAGAGGATGGAGGAATCCTCAATTATCTTAAGGATTTCTGTACTTTACAGTCACATAGAGTAATGTACCCTGAAGGAAAGAAGATGATGGGCTTACATTTTGAAAGATCATGAACCTAGGTCTTCAGGAGTTTGCTGTGTATCCTTCAATAAATTGTCATGTCCCTATAAAATGAGGAACTTGAACTATTGATATGAAAATTCATTGTTCAATTTTATGGTTCTTTAACTTCTTTAGGAGTTAGAATAAAACAGAATAAAGTGAACATGATAGATCTTCGGTTAGTGCCTCAGATCAGCATGGTATCAAGTCTTCTCTCTGCTTTTCCTTTGTTCTGAGCTCATTGGAAATATACTCTTGAAATTACAGTGCTTGTTCATGATTAAATGTCCCCATGGAGTTCAAATTATGTAAGTCTTTACACATAAGTTCTGTTAAATTTACATGTGTTTTTCAACATGCGACTTCTTGAATGTATTTATAATAATTTATAATACATACACACATACATACATATACACATACATACATACATACATACATACAATTAATTCTGATATGGAACAGAAATACAGCTGTTATCCCTTCTCCTGCAGTTGTTAACATCATCTCATTCCAGGTACCTTGACATATCTGTATTTCACTTTCACCTTCATTTAATTTCATTCTGTTAGCCACAGGGTCCTAAATTATTTTATTGACCAGAAACTAACATGGTTCATTCTTCTTTACAAAAGAAATTTGAAATATTTATCATAGTGCTGATGTCCATTCTGATCTCTGACAATTTGTCTATACCATTTTTTTTTCAAAACAAATTTTGCTCATTTGTTCAATGCATCTACTCTCTCTTTCCTAAGACAGTTTTCTTCTAAAAATCACCTCTATTCACATATTCCATGACTCTCGGGATAAATATTTTGATTTAGTTTTAAAAACCCATGAGGCAGTTTCTAGTTCAAATTTGGCTATTTTCTGAAAATCCTTAGCTAAAGATCATTTTCTTCCTCATTCACTGATGTTTTGTTGCTTGATTCTGTTCTCCATTTAGAACAGGTAGGGGTAGACAATTTTCCCTATACATATGTATGTTCACGATCATACCTAATCTCTACAAAGACATTTGAAGATTGCTTCCATTACTATGATTCTGAACAAGAGCAACATTGTTCCCCAAGAAGTTAACTGAAATGACAACACTCTTAGCAAAACGTAGTGGTGATGCTTGGGCAGGGAGGTGTAAACCCAAACCCTTTGCTTACAGATCTCCACTGTCTTTCCTTTATTGTAACCTACAACAGCTCTTCATTACGAAGGACTCTTTTGGAATAGATGGTTTTACCTACATAAAAATCCTCAGAGTCGGATCCATAGGAAGAGTTTCACATCGGTACGTGGAGAAAGGTTAATCTTTCAATCCAGGTACTCCAAGTACCACTGTGTGCCACAGAAGTCATAAGAGCTCTGAAATGCAGTTTCTACATTCTGTGAACATAAATTTCCCTGAGAATATCTGACAGATATTAATTTTAAAAAACCCTAGTACTCAATTGAATGAATTTAATACTTGCCTCTAAATGTACAACTTTACTAGAAAATAAGTTTATGAATTTTATGCGAAGAGCAAAATAAGATCAATTTTCATGGAAAGAAAGCTATCAATTGAAACAGAAAATAAGCTTACAGAAGTTATAAAGGACAATTTAAACATTACCTACTAATTTTATAAAATATATAACAATGACTATTGTAATTGTGAAAATAACAGTCAAGCTGTTGGTGAGTAGGACTTGGTGACTAAGATTTGAAAAGATTCTATCAAAACGTACTTTCAGTCGTGTTGATTTACTCACGATTTTTCTTCATTTAAGAACATTCGATTGCATTGCATTCAAGGTGCCTTAAAATAATTTTAAGATAGAAAACTAATAAGCACAAAACTTAAACGTGTGGAAAGGGCAAGAGCATGAAGTCAGTGACGATGCTCTCTCTTGCTTCCTCATTCCTGATTAACCTTCAAAGCAACATGTGGATTCCAAGTGCTCCACGGAGGGGGCCGAGGACAACTTTCTGTGAGCACACTACCTGGCAAGTTCAAGGGCTTGGATTGTATGTCCAGCAGAGCAGAACATAAGAAATGTGAACAACTTGTTCCATAATATGTTATCTAAATAAAGAAGATTGTCTTCCCTAAAAAGTGTCTTAATCTGAGATTTTACTTAAAATGCTTATTTTATAATATACTCTTTGGCTTTTTGCATAAGCATTGTATGCCCTTAGAAGAGTTGTTTCCCCAAAGTATTATACCTTCATGGGAATTTTTTATGATTAGAACTTAATAGAAGTGTTATTCTATGAGTTGAATTTGCTTAAAATGATGTGTTTTAGAAGCAAAAAGCTTTGGAACATAATTTTTTGAGTTTATGCAAAACTTTCTTGTGCTTTCACTTTTAATACTGATAAAATTGTTTCATTTAGAGTAGAAAAGCAACTAAAATACATTGCACACATGTTCAGCAACATTATCATGTGGAATTGCTAATTGTGAGAGATCTGTGTGAGGTTAGGACAGGTGTACGAACCTGTAAAGCTTTCATGAGCATTTTAAGGACAGCATACACCTATGCCATCTTCTTGCAGCTTCTGAGGATAGCACAGTCTTTTCACTCTTCTTTCTTTGTCTTATCTTAAATCCAAAAGTCCCATAAAGGTAAAGATTAATGGCTTGTATTGTGTGGTCACTTAGGGCTTTCTTGCAAACGAATACAGATTCTTGCCAAGTCTCTAATGAAAGCAGCAAGTAAAATCTACCAATGTTTTCAATAATTAAACTGCCATCTGCATCCCCACAAATTAAACTAATGAATATTTTTTAAAATTGTATTCCACAAGGCAGAAACATGTCATTTTTATAGAAGGAAGCAAAGAGGCTTATTTTTATACAGAACAAGTTTTGAATCATTCTCTTTCTCCTTTGAAGATTCATGATGCATTTCATCATATTTAAAGTTATGATGAATTCAACTCTAGAGAAGCCTGTTATGCTCTTTTTAATCTAACATTTTCCTAAACTCATTTGAACTACAATCTAAGAATTTTATGTAGAAACACAGTTCTCCAAAGAGGCTTAGGTTAACAGGAAGCTGGTGAAAATATATGTGACTACCTCTGCTTTAAGGAAGACCCATGAGTAATATTGGTCACAATAGATTATTTAGTAATTTGCACAGTAAAGTTCCATAGGAATTTGTATCTATCAAAACTGTAGTGTGCTGGTATTCTACCAGGATGCAAGCTGGAGCCACCATCTGCTTTCTAAATGCAGTGCTGCTGGACCACAGCCACACACATTTGTTTGTATTTTTCTGTGGCTGTTTTCAGCTATGCCTGAAGCCTTGAGAAACTCACGAAGTGCAAAATATGAAATAACTGATGATTTACAGAAAGAAAGCATTACCCAAATCAGATCCACATATTTTTTAACAAACAACTGGTCATAAGATGAGCTTGTTTTGGTGGTATTTTAAAAGTTAAAGTGTGTACATAATGTAAGCACCATTTATGCTTTGCAGACTCGGATACTGAGATATTTTTATGGATGCCCAGTGATCTGCAAGAAGAATTCTGAGTTGAAACACCCTGACTTTCTATTTCTCTATCAAGTTCTCCTGATAATCCTAGATAATAATAACAGTAGTAATAATATTATTAATAATAAATCCTTGGTAATCTAAGGAGAAGAACATTTCAGATGTGTTATCAATGGTCCCAGGCCAGTAAAAAATTCAACTATGCTCTTATAAAATATCTAATTTAAATTTTAGTGGGTTTTAACCTCAGTATGCAATCACACCATCCATCTTGACCTTTTCAAATACAAATACCAAGCCTGTGGTCGCCCTTCATGGCAAATGAACAGTAATGTCTTCCTGTCTCTTATGTATTTTGGTAGGAGATTGTGGGCTTCTTTCCAAAGGTCATCTTATAATTTTTTAAAAATTATCTCTTCTTAACATGTTTATTATGTCTGTCTATCAAGAGGCACATTAAGATATAGCTTCTAAGCTCTTTAAAAAAGAAAAAAATAACTGCAGAAAAGAAACTGCACAAATTTCTGGGAGAAATAATGTAGCCAATAAAAATAGAAACTTCCCATAGCAAGAGTGACATAAAATGAACTGTGCAACTTCTCTGCGTCTAGAATGTCCTTTATGCAAACAAATCATGTCAATATAAATTGACTGGAATGAATTTATATGCACTATTTTTTTAAATAACGTTTTCAAAAATCTTTTCCTATTTTTTCATATAACAGTAGCTTGACAAATTATAGATGCAAGTCCACCTTTCTTGTTGGGAAGTACTATATCATAACTCTTTTAAACATAAATTCTCTCAAAGCATTATAATACCTTTATTTAAGAACGTCGAGGACAGTAGAACAGCAAGTGGAATAATAAAATCGGTGCGTCCTTTTTATGAGGTGGGGAATTGTTTGAAGAATCTTTGAGCAGTTTCAAGGATAATGTGGTCTTTTCTGCTGGCCTTGTGTAATGTTGGTTCACATAGCAGCTGAGCCTTTATTTGGCTCATCAGAATAAGGGAAACAGTATCCATCCTGAGAACAACAGGACTTTATAACTAAGGAACAAATGATGCCTTCCAAGTAAATCTTTCTCTCCAAAATAGAAAAAAACTGAAAATGAAGTAGCATGCCTCTGTATTTTGTTCTTAGGCATAATTGTTAGGTTTGACATTCAGTCAACATATACAATTCTTTCCCAATTTCTGGATATTTGGAGACATGAAGACAAAGCAACAATGTGAAAAGACAAGTTTTGTTCGCCATATTGACTGTGACTTTAAGTAGATCTGCCTAGGATGAGTGAGAACGCAGGTCAAAGGCTAAGATTAGACACCCTAAGGGAGGCTCAGAGAAGGACTTTTGAGGAAATGGGCCATCAAGACCCCTGGAGTTCCCCAGTCAAGGTGACAATACATAATTAGAACCCTGTATCCTTGGAATGTGGAAAGGAAAAAAAACCATAAAATATAATATTGTTACCAAAATTTAAAAAGTATTGTGTTTGAGCCTACTAGAAAGAAAAAGAGGGAGAGGAAAGGAGTAGCGCCCCCTCCTGCTCAGTTAATTTCCTTGTACATTAGATAGTTCAAGTTTCCAAGTGGGCCGGACAATATCATAGAGAATAAATTATAAATCAACAGGAATTTCAATAACAGAAGTCAAAATTACAATTCATAAATGTCCTTTATCATTTCACACACTCATTCGATAAACAACCACTGTATTCTTACTCTGAGTCAGGTATAAGGTTAACACTAGAGATAATAAATTTATGCACATAATATTGTTTCTATCTCAAAGAGTTTTAACCAAAGTTTGGACAAAAAATGGTAGAAAAATTACAAATAATGCTACTCTCTAATTGTTGGGCTCTTCAATCAGTCAGAGTAAAGGAGGTCAGGACAAAGGAAGTTACATGCACGCTCTCATGATCTCTAACAGAGCCCAATGATTCCATGTGAGAAGTCCACATTTAGAATGCAACAATAAGTATATCCTACTCACACAAGTAGATGTTTCAGGGCACATATTCTAACTGGAATTCAGCAGCTTTGGAATATGAAGTTGTAACCTGTGGTCCTTGCTCTGGTGCTCAGAATATAGCTTCTGCACTTTATTAGCTTATCCTATAGATCCAATGGCAGTTAGTAGCTTTGATCTGCCCTGGAAATATATAGATGCCAATTAGCCTTTCTAAAGCCTTTCCAGCCTATCAGCTGTTTGAATCTGAATTGTAAACACCAATATGATTTGGCTGAAGATTTTTCCTTTGTTTATGAAATGGTTGAAAAAGAATTATTAGGTTCCTAACAAGTTCAGTTAAAAGTAAGTAACCAACTGCCTTCTAATTGGATTTAAGTATGGATTTTAGGGTAGATTAAGGTGAAGCGTATACCTGATATTGCTATCAGGCCCAAGAACCTGTGGCTAGACAGGCCTTAGGGGAGAACCCAGTACTATTATTAGCAAAATAGAAGTAGTATTAAACTGGATCTTAATGACTTACTGTTATATCCATGTATTAGTGTGTCTCTCAACTCTTACCAGCGAAGGTTCTTCTTGCAACAGGTGGTGATTAACGCAGAGACTCACAAGTGGTCAAAGTGAAGAGAATATGAGACTTTGAAGTGCTCAGCCTTAAATGGAAGAATTATATCAGACCCTCTCCTCCCAGGACTTGGGGATCATTGTGGAAGAGGGGGCAGAAAGACTGGAAGAACCAGAGGCGGTGGATGAATTCAAAGAAACTGTATTGTCTGCACACGAAAGCTTCATTCCACATATCAACCCACAGCACAAGCCAGATACAAACTCAGCGTGGATGGGGGAGGTTGGCAAGAACCCTCAGGCCTATTTGAGGATCTACTGGCATTGATGGCTGCTGGCAGTCAGTGTTCTTTACTGTTGTGACACCTGGTAGTTTGACCAGACTCTGAGGGATAAACTCACATTGAAGAGTGTTTTGGGAACACAGATTAGATTCCATAGGCCTTTTATAAAACCATAATAGAGGACATGAAGTCGGTGGTGGAGAAGCAAAGGTGAATGTGGGGGGCAGAGCTCTTATGGGACCAAAATATATGTATGAAATTCTCACTATCAATAAAAATAGTGTTAAAAAGTCTTTTGAGGTTTCCTTGCCATTTGTGTAAATTTCTAACATACAAAGTTCTAAGCATTCTCATATTTTAGAATAATCAATTTTGGATGAGGGAAATAAGCTTTCAGGAGTCTCTTAAACTGCAGCATTCTAGAAGCACACAACACTTTGCTATGAATCAGTTACTATCACAAACTGGAAAGAGCTACATTGATGCACACTAAGATGATGGACCTTCACATTTTAAACCCTCTCTACTCACAGAGTGAGCTGCCCAGGGATAATCATGACCTCTGACACTGTTCCTGCTTGTAGCTGAGGTTGGTCATAAACACCTAAGGGTTGGAGTCTCCATGGAAGGGCAACCCTCCTATGTTCTGGAAGACTTGAATGCTATATGTCCAGGCTTAAGTACTTAGACTGGTTATCTGACTTTAAGAAATGAGTTGTGATAGATTCAATGAGATGTTCGTAAACAGGCGAATTTAGCTAAATGACTGGAAAAGAAATTCAGCTTTTGCTGAGTTGTACAACATAGTGTCATGTGTTGCCTGCCCGACCTGTGAAAGGAACAGATCTCTGGATTCAAAGAGCAAGGACAGGAACATAGAGGCTGGAGAGACGACTCAGGAGTTCTGTCCTCATGCTGCGCTTGCAGAGGGCCAGAGTTTGGTTCCCAGCATCCAAGTCAGAAGGTTCACAACCACTTCAGCTCCAATGCACTACACTAGTGTGCATATGCACACATGTACTCTTGTAAAAAATGAAATAAATCTTTAAAATTAAGTGGAGGGAGCTGGAGAGATGACTCAGTCGTTGAGAGCACTGGCTGCTCTTGCAGAGGACCTGTGGTGCCTATCACCCACATGGTGCCTAATAACCATCTGTAACTCCAATTCCAGGGGATTCAATGCCCTCTTCTGACCTCCTTGGACATTGCACAACATGGGTACACTTACATACATCCATACAATACATTCATACACATAAAATAAAACTAGTAATTAAAATATTTTTATAATGAATAATAGGATAACACGAGAAAAGCAGGAAGTCCCAAAGGAGAATAGATTCTGCATGTCCGTTAAATCAGATAAGGTAGGTACAGATCTACTTAGAAATGGTAACGAATTCCTGAATGCTTTCCTTAGTTAGTGACATCGGGTCATTACCCTGTATTGATTCTTCTGGGTTTTAAAAGCTTACACTTTTCCATCTCTCAAGATAAAGGTCTTCTCATGAATTATTTTCTCTGCTTCTGCCCCACTGTGTTTAACCAGGGTCATTTGCGTGGGCATGAGTGCAAAGGGGTCTGCTGCAGCACGAGTAGCTCACCAGGGTCTCAATTACTGAAGGCAGTGAAGTCCTCTTTCCTAGCAGCCCTTGATTGCCATTAGCTCCCCTGGGTGGTGCAGGCCCCAGGTGGCCCTCTCCTTGTATGGATTACTGTTAACTTCATTTAATCTCCTTCAATACTAATGTATAATGACCTGGAAAGGTAAAATTAGGTCCAGATAAACGCTAGATTAAAAAAAACTCATATAAATAAAAGTTATGTTTCTCTGATAAGCCATTATATAGGCATCCAAGCTTTAAAAAATCACAGTGGTTAGACAAAAAATAATTTATATTGCCCAATAACTTGTGAAAACAGCTGAATGTTTCATTTCAGAACCTTCCATCTCAGATTACACTTACCGATTTTCACTCACTAAGTAGAGTCACTGAGCTATGAAATGTTCTCCCCTGGCACACACAGCTCAGTAGAATTTTCGTTCACAAAATATTGATTTCATGATTAAACTTTCTATCAGATAAGAACTCAAGGTCTGAGACTTAGACTTTTCATACCGTGTTGCATTTATGGTTTGAAAATCATTGAAAATTGTCTACTTCCATTAATAAAACATAGAGATAATGTTCTATCATGGAGAAGATTAGATTTATTCCCTAATCCCTATGGTTTAATATTTTGAAAAATTTGTAAGTGGCCAGTATTTTGTAAAATTCTTGATTATATTAAACACTAAAACTTCATTATGTGGCCACATAATAGAATTTATGGATGTAAAAAAAAAGCCTGAAAGTTATTGGGACATATTGCTGATATGTGGATCCTTAAGAAAGAGCTTGCTAATTGCCATCTCTCCGTCTATTATCTAATAGAACTTTTGTGCATTTCATACAGCAGTTCTCACTCACTATTTTCTACATTTTAACATTTATTGTCCAACACAATTTTAGTGAATAAACTAAATAAATCTAGGTTGGGATCCCACTTAAATCATTCCACTAATTAGATATTCTATGGTACTTAAAATCTTTTCATTATCTGTAAGATTCAGATAATTCTTGAGATTGTAAATAGGAATCCTCTATTAGAGTGATTATAAGTGGTATTTAACACTCCCCTATTGCTTTTAAATTTAGGATAGCTAACAAAATAAAAATCTGAGTGATTTCTTAAATGCTAATCATTTTTTTAAATGCAATGACATTTCAAAGCATGTGTGCTGGTTAGTTTTTATCAACTGGACAAAAACTAGAATCACCTTGGATGAATAATCCCTCAAATAAGGAATTTTCTGTATCAAACTGGCCTATGGGCACGCTTTGAGGCACTTTAAGATAATTGCTTAAAATTTTATGAGGGCCCAGGTCACTGAGTCGTACTACCTCTGGGCCTGGGCTGTCTAAGAACAGTAGCTGAGCAACCCAGCAATCCACATTCCTCCTCAGCCTTTGATTCAGCTCCTGCCACCAGGTTCTTGAAGTACTTCAGCGCCTGCCTTGACTTCTCTCAGTGATAAATTGTAATATGGAAGTGTAAACCAAATAAACCGCTTCCTTCCCAAGTTACCTTTGGTCAGGGTTTTATCACAGCACGAGAAAGTGAACTAGGACAGAATGTCAGGTACTCCTTAGAGGAAAAAGAATCACTGTAAAATGAAAGAATCTGTAATGTGCTGTGACAGTTGATACAATTGTTTAAAGTGTTTATTACCAGTATCATTTCTGCACAGTAACATTATTCAACCTTATGTTGGGTAATTATATAATCTATAAGCCAAACTGAACAACTTTTCAGAATAAAAGATGGAATAGTCAATTAAGCGTTGAGGATTGGCTTGGCTGATATCCTAGAACCTTTCCAGTCACAAGGAATTGTCTATGGTCTTGATTATCCCATACCTGTCTGGATGTTTACAGTCTACTAGTAATTTAAATATCACTCTGAAAATCACAAACTAACGATTCTTTATCTACCATATATATGTCTTCCCACATTCTGAAAACTTGAGAGACTCTAGGTCTTTTTGCTTGTCTGTCTCTTCTCCAAAACATTGGTGTTCTTCCTTTAAGATGCCATATAAGCCCCAGCTCCAAGTCACTTCTTTCCGTTACTCTTTTCCTGAACTCTCACGAGCATATGTGAAATATGCTTACAAAATTATATTTTCCCAAAAAGAAATTAAAATAGGTTTGCACTCTTTGAAGTAGAGACTGCAGGACTGCAGACCCTGAGCTGAGTGCCTGTAGCATCCCTTCAGAGGTACTTAGTGATCTTCGAGTCTCCACTATGAAAACATGGGCCAGCAGGAATCTTTTGATAACAGAAAATAAACATTGATCAAACACCACTGTAAATGAGAAGCTGGGATTCAATCTATGCCAATTTGACTGTAGGCTCATCTTGTTTCTCAGAAGGAAGTACATTGTAATTTTGTCAACTTTTGGCATAGAAAAATATTTCCTCATTCCCCACTCCATGTCATGTTATACTAAAAAACCTTCAAATTTAAAATAAACAAATAGATACAAAGACACAAAAGTTTGTAAAATGCTTCTGTCTATGCTAAATGGCCAAGGAAGGATCTCTACTCTTTATCACCCCGAGGGACATAGGATTCCAAGATGCTCTTTTGAGATACATGATTGCATGACTGTATAATCAAGGCAAGGAAACATGTTGAAAAATTCATCATCTTAAATTTTCTGCCTGAAGATAACATATATTTTATCCTTCAATTTCATTGGCCAGGGGAAGTCACATGTTCATGTCTAAGCTAAGCAGATACAGAATGGGTAATTTGTTCAGAGGAGATCAGCAAATAATACCTTCAGTTGGCCATGATCTTATTTCCATAAAATGTATCTTCTGGCACTCATAAGCAATGATTCTTATTCTGTTCTAGAAAGTCAATCATATTATGAAAGCTTTCAAACAAAATAAACACTTTGACTCAAACATTTTCAGATATTTACTTCTAATTTCTTTTTTCTGAATAAATTTTCTCCTTTGTTTCCGCTGCTTGTTTGGTTGAAGCAGTCTTTCTAATTTTGAATATATATTAGTATTTCCCATAATTACTGTCAAAGTGCAGATTTTGATTCAGAAAGCCTGGACGACCCCTGTAGAGCCAGTTTTCATTGATCTGTTTGGCATATCAGCTGGACTCAGTTTTGAGACTCAAGCTAGAGGTTGGTCCATGCCCTCTTTTTAGCAACTAATTAAGTACATAACCTGATTGTTTCCATTAAGGGGCTATCACCCTCTGGACCACAATGCACGAGCCCTAATCACTTCAAGATCAGGCATCAGACAGCTAGAGGTAGTCCTATGGCTTGGAGCCTTGACATTTTTCAAAGAAGCTATTTTACAGTGAGTTCAAGGAAGCTAGCAAACTCTACCCACATGCTGTGACTAAGCTGCCCTCTGCACCTCCGGTCCAGCCTGTCCCTTGATGTAGGTCTTTCTATAGTCCTGCCTGACAATCTTCCTTATTTGAATATTTAAGACACGGAGAGTTCTGTATTTCACCTACCTCAGTCTCAAAGACCTTTAGGGGCTTGGGAGACGGCCGAACAGCTAAAACACTTGCCATGCAAGTGGAAGAGAAGACTCTTTTTCCCATCATTAGAAACTTATACAAATATTTGGTGGGAGTGGTAGCTCAGCTGTAATCCAGCCCCAGAAGACAGAGACAGAATCCCAAGCAAGCCGGCTAACCCTTTCAGTGAGCTCCAAGATTGACTGAGAGACTCTGTCTCAATGAGTAAGGGGAAAGAAAGTTGGAATGGTTCCTGACATCAGCCTCAGGCAAAACATTCATAGACATAAAATAAATAAAATAAAATAATTAAAACATACTGAGGTTCACAAATTCCCTTTTATTTGCTGTAATATAACTGAGCTATTTCTGCTTGTGTTTCTCATGGGGTGATGAATTCCTCCACAAAATCCATCGTATGCACCAGTTAAATCCATTTCTTCTGTAAGCAGTAGATATTTCAGAGTTTGCCATAGAAACTTGCAGGAAGAATTTTATCTTAAAAAGTGTTTTTATATGGGAACATTGAGATATTTATATTGTACACATTTAATATTCATGGAATTTCATTGGCCTGAGTGACTTTTAAGAAAACATCTTGTGAAAAAAATTATTGAAGAATAGTACCTATATATTTATCATAGAGGATCTCTTTACAATGCACAGGATACATTTCAAAAATTAGTGCTTGCTGTATAAATGAGAATCCCAGAACTCACATAAGAGCCACACATGACTAGGAGAACCGTGTCAACTCACTGCTGGACCAGAAGGAAATAAAAAGGTTGCTTTGACTTGCTGACCACCAGTCTATGTCCAGGTTCCATAAGAAACCCTGTCTCAAAGGGATAAGGCATGGAGTGATGCCACAGGATACCCAAAGTCCTCCTTAGCTGTTCAGCACACTTGCACAGGCACACAGAAAACCTCTCTCTCTCTCTCTCTCTCTCTCTCTCTCTCTCTCTCTCTCTTTCTCTCTCTCTCCATTAAGCAGTGATACTCTATGGTCTGTGCTTCAGTTCTTATCACCACATACCTATCTTGAGTTCTTACCCTGGCATCCCTTAATGTTGAACTGTAATTGGAGCATGTAAGCTAAATAAAAGCTTTCCTCCTCTACACCAATTATTACTCAAAGTTACACAGCATAACTTGTAAGTCAAATAACTGGACAAGGCCTCTTGGGGGAAAGCAGCGGTTTATTATTTCTTGATTTCCATACATCCTGAAGCAGACCACACATTCAACTGTTTGCTGTTAAGTTTTAAGCAAGGTAATTAATTAGTTTCTTATTAGATAAAATGAAAGCATAGGTCTTTTCAATCTCTTGGAAGCACCTAAACCATCCTATTGCACAAAGCCTTACATATTCCATACCACCAATATCTTTGATTTAACACTTATTATTATCATTTATTATAAAATATTTTTGCAGGCCTGAGCCACCTGTTTTACTATTACTTTTTAAAAATTAATGCTTGAATTATTTTCTCTGCATTAATCTTTCCCTTATGTTTGAGGAGGGGGAAGTGAAGATTTGCTATTTTGCTTTACACTTACTCAATGGTGACTACTGGTTACTTCAATCTCCTCCTAATATGTTCAAATTCAAGATACTTTTATTAAACTAATCTTTCTAACAGAGTCTATCTTGAGATCGCCTCTGTTCCAGTCTTGTTCACTGTTGTATCCTGTCTTCCTCGGTACCTTGGCAATTTCTTTCTGTTCCCTTGTCCTTAAATCACTTATTTTATGCATTTGTTGTGACTCATTCTTTTGACATTAGCCAAATGGTAGCCTGAACCTGATTCAAGCTACTTTTGATTTTAGACATATCTTATGAAAGCATGCTCAGGTCAAATGCATGAGCCATCTTTCACACATCAGTTTCTAATGATACACAACAACTTGCCCTTCAAGGTCCACAAGAACACAAATACAAAATCATTGTTTTTAAGGTCAGAAATCCAGGCAGCTTTTCTGGGCTTAGTAATCAGAGTATTACAAGGTCAATATCAAGTTCTTGAGAATTTAGCTATTTACCTGGAAGTCTAAAGGACGGGATGAGCACTTTGCAGGAGTCTCCCATCGTGAAATTTGTATTTTGTTTCACTTTGTCTTGTCAAATTTCCAAGTGAAGGTATATTTTCACTTTGAAAATGTATGCTTGGTTGCATGAAGTACAGGGAGCTGTAGAGGAAGCATCTAGGAAGTCTGAATCTTATCATTACGAAAACATTCATATAGCCACTATTTCAGCACCGCATTATCATTCTGAATTATTCATATCCACCACTCCACTCCAGAAAATAGTTTGCTATCATCAGTGAATACCTTATGGCAGGAGAATGAAGAATCAGGCGGTTATCAGAATGTCTGGGGATCATGGAAGTTGAGTTCCATAAGCCAATTCCTCACTTTTACTTATCGCAACATGTCCCTCTGAATGTGTACACACACACACACACACACACACACACACACACACACACACACACCTCTCATAGAGGAAGGTGCTACACACTTCTGAATCTTTCATGGCATCTATCCATGAAATCATACCTTCGCTTTCCCTATTGACCTTATATGAGTATGCTGTATCTGATCCACATTGTTTATGCTTCTCTCTTCCTTTCTTCCATCTCCTGACTCATTCTTTCTTATCCTCTTGTTCCTTTTCTTTTCTTCTTGAGCAATCTTCTTTTAGGACTTTAAAATGCCTCTA
>NW_008340206.1:1944735-1974769 GCF_000622305.1 Nannospalax galili
TATATATATATTAAGTAACTATCTGATGAACTTCAAATATTAAGGAAATTTTTTCCCTTATATAACAATACACTCAGAAGTAGCCAACTATAAGGAATGAATAAAGATTTAAGTATAAGTCACCATTATACAACTCCAAAACAGAAACTGCTATGGTTCTATGATACAGATTTATAGATGTTTTTTTTCTAAGCAAACATTATGGGAATTGATTTTATCAAAATGAAATCAGTAGTGTATGTAATTATGGTAGCAAAATATTGGGAGCTATTTAATATTACAGGTGAAAGGATAAAAAATGTATGGTATACATAGGAAATTAAAAATAATATTAGAAAGCATAATATGGCCTTGGTATAGGAAAGAGTTTATTAGGTGAAAGAGGTATGAAAGTAAGAAGGGTGGTATTTAGAGCAAACACGCTGAATCTGCTTTCATCTTGACAGATGAATTACATGTGCAAGAAAATTTTAATAATTCATAAAACATACTTGAAAAATTAAGGTATCACCCAGGATAAGGACATTGTGAGTGAAAGAAGAATGGAAGATATAGGCCAAGGAAAATTTATGCGCATGAATATTTGTATAGGTTCATGTATAGAGGGATTATATTGGTTTTACTATGAACAAATAAGCTTATCAGGAACTATTTAAGGGCGTAAGACAGACTTTGGCCTATGGTTTCAGGGAATTTCAACCCCTCAATTCAGGGGGGACAGATGCAACACCTCAGTTCATGTGGGTGAGAGCACATGACAGCACCTAGCAGGCCCAGGATCAGAAGGAGGGCCAAATTATCATCCTCAAAGGCCTGACTCCAGTGACTTCATCTAAGCTAGAGCCCAGTCCTAAAGCTTCTGACCATCTCAAACAGCTTCCTCAGCTGGAAAATAATTGGGTACAACATGAGGCTTTGAAGGCATTTCAGATTTAAATGATAACAATATTTCCAATGTGGAACAAAGTACAAGGGATTTTTAATTCTAATTCATTTTTCATAATTTGTAAAAAAAATATTAAAAATGGAAACTGCAAATACTAGGAAATATTTGTGAATGGGGTAACTTGACAGAAAGAAATTGTAACTATAAGTCAAAGGAAATAGCCTAACAATTTTCTTTATTTGATTTTCTGAGACTTAATACTTGGAAAGTCATTCATACAAATTATAAAGAAATTTGTAACAGCACACCCAGAGAGGAAATTATATTTGCAAAGATATGTCATGAGATTCAGATTAAACACCTTCTCTTTCTAAGGAAACCAGTAAGTACTTGCCTATTATACAAAGATCAACTTAGAACAAAAACAGATAATAAGAAACCAGCAAATACTGACATGGTGGGAAATATTCAAACAATATTAAGAGTAAGTAAAGACTTAGGCTGGAATTTGTATCTGATTAGAAGAACGACAGAATTGTAATGAAATTCTTGCATTTGGCTTATGGCTTCAAAGTCCTAGGATATTTCAACATGAAGTATTACAGTGAAGAATTACTTTAAAGAACCAGCCCACTATGGGCAAGGCCATTCCCTGGGCTTGGGGTCCTGAACTGTAGAAGGGAGCCCTAACTGAGGACAAGCGATCAAGCACACATGCGTGGGTTTATTTCTCTCTGCTATGAACTGTGTGATATGACTTGCTGCTTGAGTTTGTGGCTGAATTCCCCAAAATAATTGACTGAAACCGTGAATGTAAGCTGAATAAACCCTTTCTCCCATTAAAAAAAAAGCATTTAGAAACTTGTTTTAAAAAATTGTGTGTACAGATACTCATAAACACACCCATACTAACTGGAAAATGTTAAAAGTCTCAAAGCCATCTCACATTAGTAAATGTGGTGGTTTGGATGAAAATGTCCCCATAGGCTCCAAGTATTTGGACAATTTGTCCCCATTGGTGGTGCTGTTTTGGGAGGTCTTAGAAGGTGTGGCTACACTGGAGGAAGCAGGTCACTGGGGTGGGCTTAGAGAGTTCTTAAGCCTTACAAGATTTCCAGTTGCTCTCTTGCTTCCTGTGCCTGCTTGAAGATGCAAAGCCTAGCTTTGGCTCCTTCTCCAGCCACCTCTGCTGCTATGCCTCCCTGACATGATGGACTCTTGCCCTTTGGAATTGTAAACTCAAATAAACCCTTTTATAAATTGCTTTGGTCAGTGTTTCTATCACAGCAACAGAAAAGTAACCAATATAGTAAATTGGTTTTAAATGCCATGCTATATCAATGTTAGAATATTACACAGCACTACAATAAAGATATAAATTCAATATTGCACCTGTATATCAAGTTTGCATATTTTCAGTTGTGCTTTGAATGTGAAAAGTCCCCCACAGGCTCATGTGTTGGCCTCCAGCTGGAGGTAATCTCTGCAGTCTATCCTGTGCCTGCCGTCATGCCTTCCTTGCCAGCTGCAATCAATCCCCTTTGTGATCAACTAATTCACTGCAGCAAAAGCAAGAATAAATTCTCCCTCCTTTAAACTGCTTCAACTACTGGTCAAGACAACACCCCCCAAAATTAACTAAAACAGTATCTGTTACTTTCTAATTGTAGATTTTTTAAAATATTGGATGGATAATTGATAAATATGTTAATTTTAGCTCTCTTACTGAAAATATTAGAGTCATTTAAAACCATATTGGTCTTGGGGACTGGAGAGATGGTTCAGGGTTTAAGAGGACTGGCTGCATATGCAGACTGTCTGGGTTCAAATCACAGCACTCACATGGGCAGTTGATAGCTGTCTGTAACTCCAGTTCCAGGGAATCGACACCCTCTTCTGTCCACCATGGGCATTGCATGACATGGGTGCATTTGCATACATGCATGCAATACACACATACACATCAAATAAAATAAAGAAAAAAATTTAAAAAAACATGTAGGTCTTATTAAAATTATTTCCCTGAAATTAACATGAAATACATAAGTAATAATAAATTGCATGCAACTTATAAAACCTTAAATGGAAATGTAGCTTTAAGATAATCAAACTTGATTATCCTTTATGGAACTTAAATAATCGGGTGAGCATTTTAAAGTGATTCAGAAGTATAATCTCTCTCTCTCTCTCTCTCTCTCTCTCTCTCTCTCTCTCTCTCTCTCTCTCTCACACACACACACACACACACACACACACACACACAAAAGGAATGTATCCATGATTCTGAAATTGAAGTTGTATTCCTCAATATTTGAATCTCTGATTGATTGACACACTGCATTCATCAATTTTAAAACCTGAATGAAAGCTTACACCTAGACTTCTGACAAAGGCCATGAGTGTTTTAAGCCACTAAGTTTGGGGTAATTTGCTAACCATCCACTAGATAGATAGGAGATAGATGATAGATAGATAGATAGATAGATAGATAGATAGATAGATAGATGATAGATTGATAGATAGATGATAGATGGATAGATAGATGATAGATAGATAGATGATAGATGGTAGATAGATGATAGAAGATAGATAGATACATGATAGATAGATACATGATAGAGGATCAACATATAACTCAGTGGCTATGAGCTCTTCCTGTTCCTGTAAAGGACTAGAGGCTCTCTGTTCTCTGCACCCATTTTGTTGCCCATAACTGCACCTCTAGAGGATCCAATATTCTCTTCTGGCCTCTGTGGGCAACTGGGCACACACATAGATGTAAACACACATTAATAAAAATAAGAATTTTAAAAAGAAAATCTATAAAACGCTCTAGAAACAATACAAAATACGTTAACAGATCTAAACATAACATCAGACACGGTAATGACTTCAGGAACACAGCATATGGGGTGACGGGGGCTGGGGTCGGAGCAGGCTATTAGCTAGCACTTAGACTTTGCAATTCAAATCACATGGCATTGCACAATGCTTTTGTATGCTTCATTTTTGATTTTTAAATCCAGTTTTTTAATTAACATACAGAGTTGTCGGTTCCATCAGAACAGCTCCATGATACAGAGCTTTGGTGGACTCCTCGTCCCGTCATACCCCTCCCTCTTCTCCAGCTGCTTCCTCACTTCCGCATTTCCAACACTGCACTCTTTCCGGTTTCATATCATGTAGTTTTTAAATTAAAAGTCAGTCAGGAGTTAGCAATGTGAGCTATGGAGGCGATGATCTGTGATTTCCAGTTTCAACAGATGAAATCTCACTTTTTCTCGTGGCTGCAGGGAGTACTCTTGGTGTGTTGCCCCGTGTCAGGGTTCTGCTGTGCTGGTGTTATGGCAACTGGTGGTAGAACAGAGCTCAGAGGCTTCTGAGAGGTTCCTGAAGACCAACTGGGATGATCCTCGGGGCCCACAGACAGACAGAGCTGTTGCTGTCCCTGTGCGAGCTCCTGGATTTCAGAAGAGCAGTTTTCGGTGGATGGATGACACTATACCTCATGTGAGCACAATCATGTATGATAATTATTCTGTTATCATTGGCTCTTTAGTCAGTCCCTACAACTTTCTTCCATTAAGCAAATGAAATTAAAGACCAGACCAAAAACGGGGGAGGATTTCGCATAAAAGCCCAGGTAATATCAAGCATATGGCAAAATTTAGTCACCCTTTTCCTGTGCTCTCCACATTCATACTGGTATTTTATTAAATTACACTGTCCAAGTTTCTAAAACCGAGGGAAACAGACATAGCCACACTTAGGAACTGCTACATAGTACTGGTTCATGTCAACTTTTCTTATACTGCTGTATGAAACCTATTATATCTACTACCTGAAACTTTCGCGAGTTTTCAGAAATGAAATGACTTAATAAATTGACACGTATCCTTCCATAGCTGGTCACAAGCACAAATGAATAATTACAGGCCAACTATTGCCTGTTTCCTGTACCACAGACGTCTGTGCTTTTGTTGAGACTTTCATTGTCAGAGCTCTTTCTACAGTAGAAGGAGTCCTTTCATTCCTATATAGTGCAAATTGCTTTCTGATTTTTGCTTGTTTGCTTGTTGCTTTGTTTGAGTAGGGTCCACAATTGAAATGCATTAAGTGTGAAGAAGGAAATATGATTATGGATATGGTACTAGAGGATCCTATAGATTTGTTTGGGGAGTTAATACTGACGTGCCTTTTAGAGATGAGCCAAACTCTACAAGACTTACAAACTTGAATGTCTGTTGCTCCATGTTGCCTGGGAAACAGCTCCAGTCTGTCAGGCTTTATCCTCCTGATAGGTCTGGGGACCACTGTAGTGGAATTCTGGGTGAGACCTCTTCTGTTTCACAGACAGCAGCCTTCTTCCTGTCTCCACATGGCCAAGCAGAAGGGAAGCAAGCTGTCTCATGCTTCTTCAGCATAATATATGGTAGCTGAGAAGTCTCGTGGCATAGGTTCAGCACCAAGCCGCTGCAGTAAACAGTGCCTTGCATTTCATTGACCTAGATTACCACTGAATTCTGCATGTCAACATCTCAGAGGAAATCTACATTTGCACATTCTCAGAGGAGTTATAGTGTCTTCCATATATCAGTGTTCCATACCATGGAGGTCAAGTCAGACTATTTCTAGAAATCCAGGGGATGACAAAATTAAACTGATCACAACAAAATTGAATTACTTCCTTTTGAGAGCTCATTCTCCACATCTTTTAAAGTTTTGTTTTAAAAAATTCTGCTTATTATTTTTTAATTATGTATATGTGTGTGGGTTTGTGTATGTGAGTGCGACATACTCATGAAGACCAGAAGGTGCTAGACCCCACAGAGCTGGAGTCACACCGATTTGTGGGCTTCCTGATGTGGGTGCTGGTCTTCTGGGAGATCAGTGTATATGCTTAATTGCTGAGCCATCTCTCCAGCTCATACATCTTTTCAATTATTTTTGTAGAAAACACTTCAAATTATGACAAATGTGAACACTGCATTGCCCACAGCTTCTACTTCCTCTGATGAAAGAGGATATTCAATGCTTACATGATACAACTGTGGTTATTTTGAAATGTCATGTTTTAGTTCATTATAGATCCGTGTAATCACATAGGGTTTTTTGCTGTAATTACAGTGTTTTGGTGATAAAAACTGGTTTTTTAACTCAAGGCTGGTATGAGAGTTTCATGAAGAAAGGTTGTATAAAGCTCAATGTCACTCCTGGCCAGTGAATGGTTACTGAACTCTCCAGATTCAGTACATTTCATGGTACTATGGAAGAGAACACAATAGTTCTGATAAAGAAATTAAGAAAATCATTAGGTTCTTAATGATGATGAAAAGAATGAATGGATGACTGTGTGGGATGGTCATATAACAATATTGATGACTGTAAGAATAATAGATTTGGGAAATGGAGAGATGGCTCAGCAGTTAAGAGCACTGGCTGCTCTTGCAGAGGACCCAGGTTCAGTTCCCATCACCCACATGGCTGCTAACAACTGTTCATAACTCTAGTCCCATCGTATTCAACACTTTATTCTGCATTCTGTGGATATTGCATGACATGGGTCCTCTTAATGGCATGAAGGCAAAACACACATGTAAATACAATTTTAAGTAAGTAAATAATATTTTTTTAAAGAAGAAGAGGGCATAATTGATCCCCTTGAGTTGGAGTCACAGTCATTTTGAGATTCCCAATGTAGGTGCTGGAAACCAAATTCCGGTTTCTCTGAAAGAGCATTACGCACTCTTAAACACTGAGCCATCTTTCCAGCCCTCCAGCTTCTTTTTTAATCATTCAAAACATTTGTAAAAGATCAAAGACCAAGAGTGGACTTGGCTTGAATGAGAAGAGAGAATGTAGCGGGGGTCCTGCATGGTACCAATTCTTGATGAGCTATTTTTACCAAGTTGACATTTTTCTTAATAAAAACTTCAAAGCAAAGGGACACCAAGAAGAATCTTAGTGAAGCTTTTGGTGGAGTCTTCCTTCCCTTTTTGAATGCCAGGGCCCTAGAATCCTCTTAAAAATTGGGGTGTATCCATAGGCAGTGGCTTCTTCCTTATCTACTGGTTTAATGGAATGAAGGGCACAACATAGCAACTCGATTTCTTTGTGAAAACCTTCTGGGAAGCACATTGGAAGAGACAACAAGAAAGAGCTTAAAATGTTCAGATTGCAATAGCCAATGAGAGGGAACACTATTACACATACTGAGAGAGGGTCCCACGTGTTTAGTGTCTCCTTAACTTGCTCTGTCTGCCTTTTAGTCGTTGAGCAATGACCAGCATTAGTTTAACTCAACAGAGCATGGAGAAAATAGAGACAATTGGAGATGTCTTCCACAAGTCAAGCTGAAAAACCCTGGGAACCTAAGTTCTAGACAATATTCCATTCTCTAGCGCATCAAAGTGTTAGTAGAGATGTTTGGAAGAATAATACTTCATATAAGATTTATTGACACATTAAAATGGATAAATGTATGAAAATAAAAAATTCATATATGACTTAGTGGGGTCAAATATTTACCTTCAAAGCTGTGTGTGATATGGATAGAAAACATTTCATTTCTAATGGGGTACATAGGATGTAAAAGTATTTAAGGAAGCATACACATCCCTGAGTCAACATGTGACAACTGTAACCACAGCATGCATGTTAATTTCATATTCATTCATAACTCTTTAAATACAGTTTCCTTATAAACAAATGTAATAGGAAAGTAAAATAATGACATCGTCCAATATGAGGTCATTCCCATTGAAAGCATCTGCAAGCACCCCATTTTGTTTTTTGAGATTACTTTCTTCTATCTCACTTATACAAGTCTAAATGTGTGATTTGTAACTTAAATACTGGTACGTAGTTAAACACCATTAGCAAATTCTTTACCTGTAAAGAAGGAACAAGACAACAGAAAAACAGGTGTTTAACATACATACAAACATACTTGAGGCAAAACAAACAAGCAAACAAACAACAATAAACTTTTCCTAACTGTGGAAGTCTGCATTTCTAGAGTTCTTCACAAAGTCAAAACTGCTATCACAACTGGCATTTTTTAAAATAGTGTATAAGTAATTATCTTATGCCATTATGCAGCCTGTGTCTGTTTTCCATGATTTGAAAGAAAAAGTTTAGGTAATATTGAATAGGGAAAATATTGATTTATTTGCACTGTTTTTACATCTGTTCATCTACATTCTGTGGGGTCTTGTATAATTTTTCAGACCTTATGCTGTCTCTAATAGGAAGGAATGGAAGGAAGCAGATGTTTTTCAAGTAATCTCTTCTGCCCAAAAGGCCACAACCGACATCCTCTTGTCTAAAGGTCAGCATGACTATGCCCATCAATGTACAGTTATCCAACTCGTCAAGGTTGAGTGCTATGAAAAATACTTTGGAGGTGTTTTTGTTATTCATTTTGCTGCGGTTTATTTTCTATTGCATCTGATTCATTTACTTGCTTCATTATCTGGCCAACTCTCCTTCCCTTCTGCGATCATTTGGATTTAGAATGTCTTTTAACTGTCTGAGCTAGTGCTGTTTACAGTTAATGGAAACTTAAAATAGGAAGCTTAGGATATCAGATTATGCTGTTGGAGAGGGTGGAGCAACCCTAGCAGCCTTTCCCATCCTTTGCTCTCCTCCTCCTTCTCTCTTCTCTCCTCCTCACCATAAAGGGAGCGTTTTCATTCGACAGCCTCACCACAGATCCAAAACAATGGTAAAAAATGTACCGAAACATTTGAAAACATTACCGGAATAAACCTTTGTCCTTTATGACATGGTTAGCCAACTCCAAATGGATCAAAGACCTCAGTGTGAAGCTGGAAACTCTGAAATTGTTAGAACAGTAACCTATTTGCAATAATCTATAGGTGCAGGAAAGGATTTTCTAAACCGGACATCAATTGCTCAGGAAACCAGGTCAAGAATCAACAAATGGGTCCTCATTTAACTAAGAAGCTTCCATACATTAAAAGAAACAACGAAGGAAGTGAAGAGAAAACACACAGAATGGGAGAAAATCTTCACCAGCGGCACATCTAACAGACTTTTAAATTCCAAAATATATAATGAACTCAAAAACAAAGAATCAAGAAAGGAAGTAACCCAATTAAAAGATGGGCTAAGGAGCTGAACAGAGAGTTCTCTAAAGAAGAAATAAGGACAGCTAAGAAGCATCTTAAAAGGTGTTCAACATCACTAATAATCAGGAAAATGCCAATTAAAGCCACCTTAAGATTTCATCTAACCCCAGTCAGACCGGCTAAGATCAAGAGAAAAAATGATACCAAATATTGGAGAGGATGTAGGGAAAGGGGACACTCATCCATTGCTGGTGGGGCTGCAAACTTGTTCAACCCCTATGGAAAGCAGTGTGGAGAACTCTTAAAAGACTACAAATGAACCTACCATTTGACCCAGTTATCTCAAGTACTTCTTTAGTGATGGAGAGCATCACATCTTCTATAGATTTTCTGTGGGTGTGGGAAATCAAAAACTAAGCTTCACAGCTCAGAATTTGTCAGTTTCCTACCCATATTCTTATTTGCAAAATTGGCTAGGAGGCGAACAATATAGAAAAATGTCAAAATACAGTTATTCAGACAGACACATACCCACCTCTTGTAAATGGCATTTGCCTATTGCTTTCACAGATGTATCAGGGTTTATTTATGTTTTAGAAATAAAAGTTCACTCTAGATAGGCTGACTAGACACTAGTGGATGAACTTGTACTGAGGGCCATCTGGGTACACTACCTTGACTCCATAGACCTTAATATACATGATAGAATACATGAACTCTGGTGGGGATGTCCAGGAGGCTGAAGATGAGGGAGGGGTATGAAGGGGACTAAGATGTTTTGTAGAAATGCACAAAAATTCAATAAAAATATACTAAAAAGTCTACTCCCATGTTTTTACCTCCAACTTATCATTGTGAATTATGACCCAGGAAAATAATTATAATTCCTAAACTAAAATTGAATAGATAGGCTTAGATTTGTTCTACAGGGAGAATATTCAGCCCTTAATCTCCACCTTGATAGTTCTAACATGTCTGAAACTCACAAATGAATACCATATATGTGAGATCAGAAAACAGAAAAATTGTATTGGATTAGCCATGGTCTGGGAAGACAATAGTAAAAGCGGTGTGAAATGTCTCCTAGCTAATCAGAATTATCTGAAAAATTCATCACCCTATGACAACAGAAGATCTTTAGGAAGAAAAAATGCCTCAGGTATACAAAGGAAACACATTTGGTGGTGAGAAGTGCTGTGTGTAGTGACTGTCAGATAAATACATTCCAGCTTTTATTGAAAGTTGAATAAAGATATCTGACAATATTTTAGTTTGACAAATAATTTCTGCTTAATTCTTTTTCTCAATAAAGATAAAACAAGGTCAGTGACTCATTATTTCATGGGAGAGGATAAAAACTGGCTGTCTACCTATGAGACAGGTGTATTGGAATTTGAAGGACATCTGTCCTGTGTCCCAATATACTTCCTTGATTCACATACCATGTTATCAGAAATCCATATCAGTCCATTTGTGGAGGAAACTTTCAAGTTCTCTAATAAAGGAATCCATGCCCTGATAGCTGTTTGTGAACCTCAGGATAAAAGAGCCACATCAGCACCACCATCATCTGCTATGCCAGTCATAAAGATGTTTTGTATGAAATGCACAAAAAATCAAATAAAATATACATTAAAAAGGAATTCAAGCAGGATATGCTAATGAATTCATTCTCAAAACATAACACTATATTCTTTATATTTGTAAGAGAATAGAAGATATAGTATGAGAAAATATCAATCATGTTGGAAGGACCTATTATTTCTGTTTGGAGATTTACTCAAGTTATCCCAGTTGTGGGGAGTCCCAACTAATCAAACACAGTTTGGGGGTTAGGAAGAAATTACTCATCAGATAGTGATATCTTGCGAACTTAATCTTATGTGTGTGTATGAAATGTCAGTAGGGAAATGCCTAGCACATCCTTCATGTTCTCACTTCTTCCTTCTTTCCTTTCCCCTCCCCTTCCTTCCTCCCTCTCTCCCAGCCCTCCTCAGTTGCCACAAAATCAGCATCCTGCCTCTAGCGTACTGAGATCATAGCCACACACCCAACCATGCCTATATTCATTTTTCTTAATACTGAGCTTTTAAAAATACTGAAAAACTTTTCCCCTCAGTATAAATCCAAGTAAGCTGTAAGGACAAGATCCCTGTGAGATCTAAATTGGTCTTCTGCCTGAATGCATTTTTTTCACTGTTAAACTGAAACCAAAAGTTAAGCTCCAGCTGAATGAACAGTTCAATTCAAGCCTCTTCTTTGGAATAGGCAACTCTAACGTTAATTCTTCCATTGAGTAGAATAAGAAATGTTTATTTTTTTTTCCCTGTGCAGTTTCAAGAACAGACAGGAAAGTGGCTAATGCCTCCTTTACATGTGACACAGAAAGCCTAGTCAATGATGGCCCTCGGGACTTAGAATGCCACATTCTGAGGCTTGGCACAGCCGGTGACTTTACACTTACTGTGATAATGGATTTTTAGGTAGTAAAATACTTAACTCTCTGACAGGGACGTTTCAAGGATTTTATTGCTTAACTCACGTTGTTTTGTTCTCTGGTGAACTATTGACCAACAACATTTTTAAAAACATATTTGTGATTTTAAAACATATTTACTTGATACTTGGGCTCTTTCCAGACAAGTAATCTTGATTATTGTAGGAGGTTTTCCTCATAAAAAAATAGTGTAAAAAATGATTCCATATAATTATTTGGTTTCTGATGGAGTGAAATTGTAGGAAATTTGGGTGTTGGAGAACAGAAGTAAACAGAGGACTTCAGGTCTCTGGGAACTTGCTGCTCATATGAACTTGGGTAATCCTGACAGCATGCACGCGGCCCATAATGACTCCATCAGACAAAAACCAAGCATAGAACTAGGGAAATAGGCAGCAGGAGCTAAACACATCCTAGGAACTATTAGCAAATAATGACTACTGAAGTAGATCCCGTTTAAGGGAGTGACTCTAGATAGGCTGACTAGACTGTAGTGAATGAACTTGTACCAAGGGACAGCTGGGTACAAAACCTTGACCTGATAGAACTTAACATGTATGACCGAATTCAAGAAATCCAGTGGGGGGGGGCACCTCACTGTGCACATGGATGTGGAGTTGGTCTAAATTTGATTAAAATCTATTATATGAAATTCAACTAAATTTAAAAAAAATTATTGAATTTTTGTGTGTTTCATACAATCAGTCTTAATCACCTTTATACCCTCTTCCCCATTGGCCCACTCCGACAGCCCCCCACTGGAATTCATGCATTCTGTCATTTGTGTTAAGGCCTGATGTGTCAAGGTAGTGTCCCCAGATGTTCCACAGTGCAAGTTCATATACTAAGGTCTAGCCAGTTTATCTAGAGACCCTCACTTTAGGAAGATCAGCTCTTCCTCGCCCAGCAGTAATCAGTTGCCAATATTTCTTCACCTAAGACTTAAACTAAAAAAATGATGCAGTTATTTTAAAATACTATTTCATTGCATGCAAGAAACCTAGAACAAAAAATGTGAAGCAACCATTTTGATTTGACTATTTAAAAAAGAAAATCCACGAACATGTCTGAAGTGTTTTTGTAGCCTTACATAGGAAATATGTTTAAGGAACTTGTATGAGATGTGTTCACTTAAGTAAGTACATTTTAAAAATTATGAGCACATATTTTGATCCAAGTTATGAGGCAATGTTTTAATTAGGAAGCTTGTCCAATGGGGGCGAAGTAGATATAGTCTGAGGATTGTTGATCTGTGTATATGTTTTGAATATAATGTTTTGGGTCAACTGTATTTTGACCTTCCCATTAGTAAATCAAAACTGAAAATATTTGAGTTTTCATTGAATTTTTAAATATTTCCAGATTGCAACATATTTTGCCCAAAAGTTTTGGTTGAGATGTATGTGAATATTAAAGTAGAGCTTGAATTGAAACAAAAAAAATGACACCCCAAAAGCAATGTGTACAGAACTGGCAGTGCATGAAGTTTAAGCCAGGTCAATCAGATGACTGAGTAAGTTTTGGGCATTAGCACATTTTTGTGGTGAGATTGAGTCTAGGGACTTGTGAGTACTATGCAAGCATATTACCTATTTTAATAGCAAATATATGATGATCTTTTAATATCCAATAATGTTACTAGGGCATTAGAGTCTTAATGGTTAAAACGAAGAAATTAGCAAGGTGGCTGGCGAGACGGCTCAGTGGTTAAGAGCACTGACTGCTCTTGCAGAGGACCCCAGTTCGGTTCGATTCCCAGCACCCACATGGCGGCTACAAACCATCCTTAACTGCAGGTCCAGGGGATTCCAAAGCTCTCTTCTGACCTCTGAGGCATTGCACAACATGGGTACACTCACATACATGCAGGCAATACACTCATACACAAAATAAAAAATAAACAAATAAATAAAATATTTTTAAAAAAGAAATTAGCAAGGAAAAAATATTATCTTTTCACCCAAGTAGTGCAAAGGTCAGTTCATTAAACAATCACAATTAATCAGTTGTATATACATTTTGTATGTGAAAAACTAATTAATGTATATTTATGTATATCATATATTGATATATTTATACAATATTAACAAAATGATATTTGAAAAATTGAACAATTTAATAAACAATAAAACAATGTGAAAACTCAATACATGGGATTTCACATATTAGAAAGTAAAGTAAGCTTTGTTCATTTTTGGAAAAGTCACATAAATTGGTAGATTATGTTTAAAGGAGAGCCTAGCATATTTCTTCAATAATAAGTAATTTATGCAAATAAAGCCATAGCTGGAAAAGTACTAAAAGCCCAGACTGCCAACTCATTTATTCCCAGTTCAACTGTTGGCTCTGGTAATTATTGGCATTCATAAGTTATTTTGTGACTACGATGCAGTGGGACAATATTGTATTCTTCAAAAGGTTTTTGAGGGAATACCTGATATCACACCTAGCACTTACACATAATGAGTATATTTTATCACCTAGTTTTCTTAACGCATATTAGATACAGTGAAAGTTATTACATCTTATCTAAGATTACACATTAGAATTTATCAAAGTTCTTTTCTCACTATAATTTTGGAGGAGCACCTGGTTGCATTTGATTTCTGAAATTCTGATTTCTGGTTATTTCTTTTGTATTCCATTTAGATGACAGATGGCAAAGTAAGTGTTTTATGACTGTCACTATCATTCACAAACTTGTCTATATGGTAAGGCTAATAAAAGATGTGGGGACATTTTCCAAATAAAGACATATACGTCTTCTAGAAAGCCAACCGAGATTTTCATTTAAACACGTTAAACATCATTTCTGAGTATCTTAAAATTGCCTTATGGAAAAGTATGATTCTATTTAAGAGCCAGAGAAAATGAGATCAGAAATTACTTTTTCAAAAGGTCAAAAGGCAGAAAGCGACAAAACTGAGGTTTCTGAATTGCTACTGGAGCAGCCTAATGACTAAGCCAGCCTCAGGCTTCTCAAGGCTTCCTAATGACCTGGATCAGAGTGCAGTCAATTTTCCACAAGACTGCATCCAGTGTGGAGCATTCTATTCCATCACTCCTTGGTCTGAGCCTCTCTTCCTCAACTGCTGTCCAGCCATCTTGTATCTTTCTTTGAAAGCTCCTTATGAAGCTTAATTCACTGGGTAACTTGTCGTAGCATGCAAAAGAATTGTCCAAGTTTGCTTAGACAGTCCATGTAATATAGCTGCTGAAAAAAAATGTCATGTATTAGCTATGTGTTGGACATTTACACTAATGACAAAGAAAATAAAAGAATAATATATTGTATTTGCTTCACTATTTTCTTATTACAAATGTCACCAACCATTGACCTGTTGTTATAGGCTATGGAGTTGTAATGTTGATGGTATTCACTGAGAGCTCATTATTCTTTATCTTTTACTTTTGCCGATGCGGTTCTGAATGAAGGTTGAAATCGACTAATTTGGCGGAAGTACAGAGACAAAGAATTGAGAATTGATAATATGCTCAGAAATCAATGTTCCTCCTCATTCTTTCCCAATGCACACAAGCATTCCAAACACTGCCCATTTTCTCTGAGCACCAGCCATCACATCAGAGTCTCCTTTCATTGTAGCAGTAAGTAAGGTAGTGATAGAACTTTTTCCCACTGTTGTTCTTTTCACGATATTATCTCCTTTTGCCATGTCTTCATATTCCCAGTGTCCCCTTCTGTCTTACAAGACTTCAAAATATGTTCCTTTAAGATAATATCAACCTTACTTTTCTCAAACCAGCTTCATAAGATGTTTTCAAGTGTTTACACAATATCTATCTTTTCTTGTAATGCTTACACAAAAGAAAATCAAGGTTTTCTCATGTTGAAATCAGGTAGACGGCAGCTTGAACTTACTAGAGACCCAAAGATTCCACACTATTCATGCTGGGTTCATGGGTACCTAGATAAATGACTGGTGAGACAGACACATGATGATGCATGTGGACTATGAACTTCTTGAACATTATATACATATATATGTTCAAGAAGTTGTATATGATGTTAAAAATAGACAGTTGTCATTGGTTTAATTAGAATCTCATCAAGAATTAGGTTTTAATGGAGGTTATTTTTTATTACACTGTACATAAAAATGATCTAATAGAATTTTAATATGTAAAATATACAATATTGATGATATAAATTTATAGAAGAGAGCAGACAAGTCTTCACTAGAGGAACAAAATATTTTATCGAGGTATAAAATAGTGAACAGTATTGCATGCATGCAGGGGACAGGAGAAACCTTCAAGAGACACTATGTTTTTGTCATCTTATAAGCATAGAGGAAAGGTTTAAAAAGGGGTCCAGTTTAGTAACACGGTTAACAAATCTTTTTTTAAAATATTTATTATTTTTACTTTATGCGTATGGCTGTATTGCTTCACTTAGTTAAGTACACCCTTGTCGTGCAATGCCTGCGGAGAACAGAACAGACCATCAGATTCCCTGGAACTGGAGTTACATACGGTTGTTAGCTGCCATGTGGGTGTTGGGATTTTAACCCTGGTCTTCTGCAAGAACAGCCAGTGCTCTTAACCTCTGAGCCATCTCTCCAGCCCCTGACTTAAATCTTTTTTAAAAAATATTTTATTATTTTTATTTTATTTATATGAGTGTATTGCCTGCATGTAAGTAAGTGTACCCATATCATGCAATGCCCACAGAGGTTATAAGAGGGCCTCAGATCCCCTGGAACTGGAGTTATGGACAGTTATTGGCTGCCATGTAGGTGCTGGGATTTGAACTCAGGTCTTCTGCAAGAGCAGCTCTTAACCACCGAGCCATCTCTCCAGCCCTAAACAAAGCAATTTACATGGATTAATCCTATAAGACAATTAGTAGAGTGCATTTCATCATTCCATTATGTGTAAGGAAACAGATGTCCTGTGAAGAAAAATATTTCCATACCTACCAATCATATAGCCAATACACAATCCCAGAAACATGTAAACCTAAACCATTAAATCCTGACCAACCTGTGCTAGTTGGAGCATATGGTGGAAAATGTGATGAACAGGATCCGAAGGAAAAGAATTAAGCAGGTAAATTAATAGCTTTTCTCATTGCTGTAACTAAGTACACAGCAGGAAGCCACTTAAGGAAGTTGTAGCTGTAGGGGATGAGGACATTATCTGGCCTGTGGGGAAGCTAGGCCAGTAGGAGGAGGAGGCCAACTGGCACCATTGCATTCACTCTCAGGAAGTCAGAAAGAACAGGCATAGAGCTGGGGTGCAACTTCAAGGTATGCCCCCAGTGACTCACTTCCTCCAAGTTGTTACCTCATGAAAGTAACAGTACCTTCACAAACAGTATCACCAACTAGAGACAATGTTCAAGAAAAGCCTTGGGGGGGGGGGGGATTTCACATGGAAACCGTGACAGTGGATACATGGAAATTCTTTGCATTTCTTATCAGAATTAGGTAGACTTTGCTAGTTAAGACTTGTCTTCAATTACTTCTTGGTCTGCCACAACAATAAAAAGCTGGTTATACAAATTATTTTAGACATGTAAAATAAGCATTGAGGAGCCTATTTAAGGCCTTTTCCCCCCTTTTTGGATGACTACAAGGCCTCTTTGACAATGAGATTTCTTGCGGGCTATTGTCTTTTTATCAAGCAGGGACTTTATAGGGTGCTCTTATTAAAATGCCAATTAAAAATCTGATACAAGATCAAGAAATGAAGAAATCTGTAATTTGTGCTAAATAAGAATAGATATTAACACCTCTCACTTGAGATTATGTGTCTTGTCCTTACTAAGTAATATGAAGCTACATTTTCTTTGTATTAAATGAAATGAATTGGAGACAAGTTGGTGACCTTTCAAGAAGAATCTCACTAGAACACTGAGTCAGAACAAAGGCTGAATAAGTCAGCAGTCACTGGGGGTTATTCCTTCCTTGGGACTTTAATCAGTGAGACTGAAAAGTGCGGTTGCCACAGATATGACTGGAATTGAAGGGAAGAACTTGCATAGTTAGTGATGTTACTTGTTTGGGGAAGGAAGTAGAGGACACGTTGTTAGCCTTGTAAGAAGTTGCCTAAAAAACAATCAAGAAAACGATGACTGCTAAGCCTATGTTTTTAAATCAATCTTTTCAAAATCATATTCTTAATATTAAAGGATTTGGGATTGTACAGGGCTTACTGTAAACATCTTTATATCCCATAGAACAAACAAATAGAAGAGAATAACAGAAATCCAGAAATTTCACACAAGAAGGGAATTTTCATTTACTCATTTTTGTTGTAAGAATAAGTGGGTGAAAAGACTTTACTGGAATATATGGAGAGAACTGTTCAACAGAAAATTGTTGGATTTTTTTTTTTGAGCCATTGACTAACTCAGCGGAAAACAAATGAAAATCACTCCAGCTTTTGCTATATATACCACATGAGCATATCGCTAATCACAATTTAAAATGAATAACAAGATTTAGAGACTGTTAAATCTTTCAGGGACAGAAAAATCATCTTTGCCCTTGATTGAAAAAAAATGCATCCACCTAAATTGTCTGGTACTTAATTTTCTTTAGAAAAAATAATGTAATGAACACATGATGAAGACAGAGCTAATGATGGTTACAAGAAAATAACACACATGTATACTGTTAATTGAGTGTCAGACACTAACTTAGGCTGTGAACTCTATATGCATCATACGTTCTTAATTGTCATAAAGGCATAAGCTCTGAAGTGGCATTCGCAATTCTGTTGTGTATGCACATACGTGTGGAGGACAGCACAGATTTCTCGAGAATTCCAGTTGTCTCCATACACATGTGAGTCAATAAATAGACCTTGAAAGTTCGGATTCAGACCAGTAACCGTGTGACTCAGATATGTTTATAATGGGATTGATAATACCAAATTTACGTGCATTTCCTCAGAAAGAAATATAAAAAGTATACATAGAGCAGTTAATTGCACACCCTTATCAGTACAATGAAGTGACTGAATTCTTATTTTTTATCAGTCCTTTACGCAAGATATTATGTAAATAACGTTATAGTGAATGATTTAAATGCCACACACTCACTAATAATTTTATTTTTATATAAATAATTTTATTGCAGTTATTTTAAAGCACAAAATGCATCATCCTAATTCACTGATGTTAACTCATGAGTTTTCTTTGTGTACTGAAGGCAAGAAAGTCATTATTATGTTTTAAGAACATTCAACAAAGTATCTGGAAAAATCTATCTACGTAATTACCCCTCAAAAAGCTAGATATTTAAAAAAATATTTCATTCATAAAATTGCTATTCAAAACTCTACACAAAAAAATATGTTTATGCTGAAGCTAATGTTGAGCTGCGGTTTAGTTCAAAGCTAGTGTGATCTTCATTACACACTCAGGATTCACCCACCACATAGCAGGTAGTCAACATACTCCTCTCTGCCTTTTATCTTCTTCCTCCTCTTGCTTGAAATCTGGTGCATTTTAGCTGAGCATGGGCAATCTTCCATTGCCGTCTTGTCTCGTCTCGTCTCATCTCGTCTCGTCTCGTCTCATCTCGTCTCGTCTCATCTCGTCTCGTCTCGACTCGACTCGACTCGACTCGACTTGACTTGTCTTGTCTGTCTTCATTTTTTGAGATGGTCTCTCTGTGGCCCCAGCTGGCCTTGAACTCACTATATAGAACAGGCTGGCTTTGAACTGACAGAGATCCTGCCTCTGCCTCCTGAGTGCTGGGATTAAAGGTGTGCTCCACCACATCTGGCATTCACTGTTCTTTGCATACTTGTCCTTTTCCTTAGATTTCTGTATTTACTATTATTACTATTATTTGCTCTGATGATGGTTTCCTTTGGCTAATGTTCAGATACATTTGATTAAATTTTTAACATCTTCAGTGGATAGACCTGGGTTTCTGCTTCTGATTTTGTGCTACATACAGAGCAAAACCAAAGGAAGGCAGATGGGGGTCTTTTAGGATCACTGGGATTTTTCCTGTCTTCCTCATTACCCATGGGAGGAAGGTTCTTTTCTGTCTCCCTGTCATAAAAAGCTTTGTCACTTTTTACTGTTATCTTCAAGCTTTGACATTGCCTTGGCAGACATGTCCTTCTATATCTTCAACATTTCTTGGAGAATTTGTAAAGACTGTCAAAAGAATGTCGATGTTTCTTCCTGTATTCTTCCTGGGAGGTCTGTGTGAAAAGGACGTTTGGGGACATTTTACCCTGGCTTGTTGGGCTCCTCCTTTGCTCATAGTGGCAGAGGTGTCTACCTGGTGTGAACTTTTTCTCTAGGACCCTCAGATACACTTTCTTCCTAGTGCCCCAGGGGGTGTAGTTTATCATCAGCACATTCCTCTGTTTCTTGTTTTTCAAAATTAACTCTGTTCAAGCTGTATAATCTATTATGACAAAATTCAAAACTTTGGGACCCTGTGTAATCAACCTTTGCTTTACATTACAATTAAGGAAGCATTCACATGAGATTCAAGCGGTGTAGTGGTTCTACAAAACATTTTATATATTTAGATATTCATAAAGGGCTATTTTGAACCAGATAATAGTGAAAATAAGTAATCCATCCTTAGAAGAAAAAAAATGGTCATGAAAGTTTTCAAAACAACCTTACTGTCAGAAGAATCAATACAAATTTTCAGATAGTCTTTAATGTCCTATTATGTTTTGTTAGAACAGGAGAGTTTAGATTTTGGCTTTGAACACCACTCAGTCCATTTTTCTGTCACATTTTCGGTATTATATAGATACCATGTTGAATAAATTAATACATCATCAAATAAAAGAATCTGAATTTAAGTGTGATTTCATGTGAATTTATGCCTGTCTTTTTTCCGTTTTAATTTCTAATCTCTAAAACAAACAGAAAATAAAATACCACTATTCCAGTAATTTAATAGAACAAGTAAATTTTAAGCCACAAATAGTATAAGGTACGCAATGCTATTCATACTACTATATTTTAGTTTTAAGTAATCTATTTAAGGAATCTATTCTTCAAATGCTTTTTTTATATATTTCAAGGGAAATATTTTTCTTAAATATTCTATATATTTGTAAAGGGAAGTGGAAATTATGCCATAAATTTGAGACTTCAAAGGGATTAAAAGGTATATATAGGGGCTGGAGAGATGGCTCAGTGGTTAAGAGCACTGACTGCTCCTGCAGAGGACCCAGGGTCAATTCCCAGCACCCACATGGTAGCTATGAACCGTCCTTAACTCCAGTTCCAGGGAAATCTGAGGCTGTCTTCTGACCTCCGCAGCAATGCATGTCACAGGTGCCCTCACATATATGCAGGCAATACACTCGTACACATAAAACAATAATAATAATTATAATAATAATAAATAAAAAGCAATATATATACATATACACACATATATAAATATGCAGACATATACAATCTCGTTAACTTTCTATTGTCGTGATAAAACACTTTGACCAAAACCAACTTGGGCAGGAAAAGGTTTATTTCAGCTTTCAACTCCCAGGTCACAATACATCACTGAGGGGAGTCAGGGCAGGAAGTCAGGACAGGAACCTGGGAGCAGGAACTGAGGCAGAGACCACAAGAGCTTATGGATTTGCTTCTCCCCACCTATGTTCTGCTTCTTTCTTATACAATGTAGGAGCACCTGGCCACCTTCCCACATCAATTAGCCTCACAGACATGGACATGGCCAATCTGATGGAGGTCGTGACTCAATCGAGGTTACTCTTCCCTCTTCCCAGGTGCCTCAATCTGACAACTTAAGTTTCCAGCGCAGTCCATATATGCAGTACATAACATTCTTACATAATTAAAAACCTACATAAATTTTCTGTCCTAGAAATTAGCTTAATAGTAAATCGTGAATGAATTTAAACTTTTTGTTGTAATTTTGTGTTTTTCCATAGTTATTTAATTTATTTTGAAAAAGGGAAATAATTCTTGTAGTCACTGTCACTTAATCTTCCATCTCCAAAAAACAGAAGTAAACAGAGAATTTAGAACATTTTGCAATTATCAAAGTTTTATATACTCAACCACAAAAATTTCAAGGAGACACAATGGAATGTTTCACATTCAGTGTACTAGTTAGAGGACATTTCTTGAGTGACTTATTGAAATATTTCCTATGGGGGGCTGGAGCCCTTCTGCTTTAGTAGAAGACATAGGTTCTGTTCCCAGCATGCACAAGGCACCATAACTCCAGTTCCAGGTGATCCGATGCCTCTCCTGGCCTTTGTGGGCATCACATGACATAGATTCACTTACATACATACAGATATAACACACACACATAAAATAAAAATAAATGAATCAAAAGATATTTTAAAAAATTAATATTTCCTATTTCATCACTATTGCCAAATAACTCTCTTCAAATCTTCACAATGTTAACCAGATCTTTTGAAACAACATATTTTAAGAAAAAAGTCTCAAAAATATTCTAGGTTCCTCTTGGAATTGATACAAGCTAAAAGGAAGTTTAAGTCAATAAGAAATAGAAAAAGACTTAAGGAACATGGGTCAAACTTAAATGTCACCAAATCTCCTATTTGTCAGGAACATAAAGACAGAAACGTTGAGATTTTATTTAAGTTAAAAATGAAAGCAGCTGGGTTTCCACCTGCCTCCTCACTTCTGTTCTCTGCTGTGTTAGGGTATAAGGGGATCTCAGACTGGGGCAGGGCAATGGGTCTCCTATTCCGGTTGGTCTCTGGAAGCTTAACAACCCCTTTCAATGTGCTCTATTCAAATGCTGGCTTATGTTTCCTATCTACTTTCTCACACAATTAATTTCAACTGGAAAAATTCTGACTAGCAACTCATATGCTGCTCCCCAATTTGTTTCCTGTGTCTTCTGACCTAGATTCAAATAAAAGTAAAAAACCAAAGAGACTATAGCTTCTACAAGATAGTGTACTGACTTACAGTGGCTCTGTACCTAGGTCATAAAAGGAAATGCAACAACATAAACTGCTTTATTACTGTTTCTACAATTATTTCTATGTTATATACATAGAAATGTCCCTAGAAAACATACTGACGTTTGAAATGTTTGAAATTAAAAAAAAAAAAGTTCTCTGTATTAAGTAGTCCTTAGTTTACCCTGTTGTCTTCCAAATATCGGTAAAAAACTTAAATCTGCTTTACACAGCTGGGACTTCCCCACCCTGAAGTACTGAGCCCCCGATGGATGAGCAGGAATAAATCCTCCTCAATCTTGCTATTTTAGCCTTCCATCCTGGTAGAGATCAAGGGTGGGCAGGACCTGCATGTGCTTGGTAACCATGTAGTTTGGGGAAATAAACTACTGTGTGAAAGCTCAATTGAACTGGGGATTTAGAAAACATTTTTTTTTTTACAATTTCAATTAATGATTATTTAATATTTTTTTCATATTGATATTTTTAAGTTTCTTACAACATTTCCCACTCAAATCCAGACCCCCTCCCTGACCCATGCCTCCCCATCCCCTGACCGAATCCTATGCACTCTGTCATACATGCTGAGTCCTATTCATTCAGGTTTTGTACCCAAATGTCCTTCAGTGTAAATGCGTCCACTCTAGTCAGCCCATCCAGTGATCCTAAAGTCATACTCTCCTTTACCCAGCAGCAATCAGTCTCAAATAGTTCTCAATCTAGTGCTGGCCCACCACCTATTTCTCACCTCCCCTTTGGGCCCTTGTTTAATTGAGCTGACATGGGTCTGGACACCACCACTGTCCCCAGTCACATGAGCAAGTCTCCAGTAGCCTGGAAAGCTCCACCTCCCTGTGTTCATGAACCAGCCCTGGCTCTTACAATCTTTCTGCCTCCTCTTCTGCAATGATCCCCGAGCCGGGTGTGGGTGAGGGTCCATATAGGAGTTCCAGCCTATACTCTACAGTCTCTCATTCTCCAAAACTTGGCCAGTCATGGCCTTCTGTGTACATTGCACTTTGATGTACATTGAAGCCTCACTTGTGGGAGCTGAGAGTACATTAGTTCTCTCTATACCTCTTATTCCACTATGTTCCAAGAGCCTTAGTATTTAACTGCAGATGTGTCACCGAGTACTGGGCATCTCCCAGGTGTATGTTCCCTGTGCCTGACCAGATGTGCGACTCTGAAGTAGTCTCCATCTGTTGCAAAAAGAAGCTTCTTTGATGAGTGCTGTGCAGCATGCCTGTCACTCTAAGGGAGGCCCTCTTCTATCTGGCACTGTGTTCCCTGCCAAACAGCTCCCAGGTACACATATGCATTAATGTTCAGACACTTCATGTGCATTGCTCATAGGGTATCTAGGGCATCACTTTTCCCATTAGGTTTCCTAGTCCCCTGAGATTCACACACTCTATTCTTTCTTCTCCCCCGGCTTCCCTCCTCCCTCCCTTCTTATTCACAGTGCCCCACTGACCCCACCCTACCCCCAATCCCTCCCGACTCCCACCATCTTTCCTCTCCTGACTTCCCTCCCTCCCCCACACCATGGTCCTTGCATGTCCCCCTCTCCTCTCCTCCCTGCCCATTACTCCCACTTTTTCCACCTTCCTCAGGAAACATCTGTTTCCTACTATCTCCCTTTGAGGTTGTTTCCTCTTCCTTTACCCCCATGTGTCCTTTCCTTTCCCTGGCTCCTGGTGTTACATCATATTTTACACAGTCACATATAAGGGATTGGTGCTACAGACCACAAATGAGGGAGAACATACGTCACTTGCTTTTCTGCGTTTGTGTTACTTCACTTAGTGTAACAATCTCTAGCTCCATCCATTCACCTGCACATTTCATAATTTCCTCTTTTCTTACTGCTGAGTCGAACTCCATTGAGTAGATGTACCACATTTTCACTCATCAGTTGAGGGACATGTAGGTTGTTTTCATTTCTTAGATATTGTGAAGAGAGCAGCAACAAACATGAATGTACAGGTATCTCTACAGTATGATGAGTTCTTGGGGTATATGCAAAGGAGTAATATCACTGGATCATATGGTAGGTCCATTTTTAGTTTTTTGAGGGTTCTTCACACCGCTTTCCATAGTGGTTGCCCAAGTTTACATTCCCACCAGCAGTGAATGAGTGCTCCTCTTTCTCCAGCATTTGGAATCTTTTGTTCTCTTGATCTTGGCCAATCTGACTGGGGTAAGATGGAATCTTAAAATGGTTTTTATCTGCACTTCTCTAATTCCGAAGGATGTTGAGCACTTCAGTTGGCTGTATCCTCGTGGTACTGGAAGCCCGACGCTGGATGGAGAAAATTCATGAAATTCAGAATTGACAGGGAAGTAGTGGGAGCTGGAAGAGGGGGAGGAGGTGTGGAAGTTTTGTAACTATAGCACTTACGTATGAAATTCTACAAAAAATCTTTATAAAAAGTGTTACATTCTTGGTCAGCACTCCTCCACACAATCTCACTCTCAAAACTAAGTTCAAAGAAAAAAAATTCCTTTGTAAATGTTTCCCTTACACATAATGTCAGAAAGTCAATTACAAGATTAGAGACTTGAAAATGAATGATAACATACTGTGGAAATTTCTTTTTCCTTGAATATTTTGAAGACAACACAGCTAGAAATAGCAAGAAACAAAACAATCCTCGATATTATTTCTGGGTTTGGAGAAATAAATGCATTCTGAAATGAAAAGAATATGTTTGTAGTGAGATTTTAAGCCTATGGTAATCTTATCAGGGTTTATTAATTTATTTAGTCTTTTGTTTAAATGAGTACTGTAAAATATACAAAATTTGAAATAGGTATAAAGTTTGAAAACCAGTTATGTCAAGGTTGATAAGAGTTAAGGATGAGGAAACTGCACCAAGAATACATGTCAGATGAATGTTCATCCCTACAAAAGGCATTTATGTCATCTCCTGTAAGGATCAAGGAACTTGGAGGATGGTGGGGTGCAAGAATGTAAGAGCCAGAATAGAGAGGACTGTGGAAAGTCATCTACTGGGCATGACATAGTCATTGCGTTTAGGAAATCAGAGAAGCTGTGGGAACCTGGTTCTGTACTGAAAACGGACCCTTCAACAGACAGGCATGGATAGGAGAGAGAATCCGGACCTCAAGGTTCCTACAGCTTGCCGCTGAACTATTTGCTAAAAGATTCAGGGAGAGGAGGAGTCATTACCTTCAGGACTTGCCCACTGGTGACCCCACCACGCTCCAATGGGTAGTTTCAATGCAGTGCTTACACAGATGACCCTAGTTAAACCACATGGACAAACACAAAAGTCATGACTCTGGGAATGAGGCTGGTTAGAAAGGAGTGCTGATAGAGATGGGAGAGCATCAAGAGGGAGTGGGGGAGACAGTGGTCAAAATATACTATATATGCATGAAGTTTTCAAATAGCAAAATTGATCAATAAAAAGTTCAAAGTGAACAGCCATTTATTTCAACGTCTTCTTTGGTTTCTCACTCACGCTCATGAAAAAGAAACAAATTGTGCTTATTTTATTTTTTATATTAACCTATCTGTTCCAACTTGTGTTAGGATCACATACTTTCCTTCCTCTGAGCATTACACATATTTGACTTTCTAGAATTTTCTTCACTTCTCATTCTGCTAAGTGGTGGTTCAAATTTCTTTAGCTTTAGGGCTGCTGAGTTTAATTTCATGCTGGTGTGTCCTGTACCAAGACACCAAACTCTCATACTACAATTTCCCCTGTGACCCCACACTCTGCCACTGCACTTGAGCATGCTTGTAATTTCACAATTATTTTTGAAGTTGTTTCTTTCCTATTTACTTTTCTCTGGTTTTTGTAAACTTCAGAATCTTACCAATTGTTTCCTCTCTAATTTCCAACAGACACCAACACAAGATAGAAAATAAATAAGCATTTGACATACAAGTAAATAAAATTAAGCTTGTATGCAATAAGATGAAAATAATAATTAAATTCTATTGTGAAAAATGGAAATTGAAGTATTAGCATTAAATATTGCTACTGGGATTAAAATTTAATACAATCTTTCTGGAAGCTAAACTGATTGAAACATCTTTGTAAGAACATTAACAAGATTCATCTCTATAACTAAATTCAGACTCTGAAAACTTATACTAGAAAAAAAGATGTCAGAACTTCTTAATAATTTAATGGAGAAAAAGAATGGCAAGGTCCAAAGAAAATATTCAGAAATACTAACAAATTTATGAATGCATGTACGAATCCAAACATGAAGCAATCTGTTTCAATAATTTATATAATGAACAATGTAATAGAAACAATACTTTAAACATATTTCAATGGGAAAAATAAAAATCACATATAGTGAATTTTAGACATGATTAAAATTATAGATATGTAGGTATTAATGAGACTAGCATTGACAATAAGTATAAAAGCTAAGAGCAGTGGTATTTGTCCTGGTATATTTTGTAATTTATTTGTTTAGTGTGTGTGTGTATGTGTGTGTGTGTATGTGTGTGTTCACATGTGCTTTGGTATTCATGTGAAAATCAGAGAGCAACTAATGACAGTCAGTTCTCTCCTTCTACCATGTGGGTTGTGGGACTCAAACCCAGGTCTTCAGGATAGACAGCATGTGCCTTTACCATCTGAGCCATCTTGCAGGCCTGATTTTTATAGTGATTTCCTCATACCTGTAGAAATTGTTTTCTATATATCATTCAACAAACATGAACCCTTGGAATCTTGAATTCATAATTAATAATATAAACAATGACTATAATAAATAAATGATAAAAATAATCTATTATTTTTTATTTATATGTATGTTTATCCTGAATGTATGTAAGTACACTACATATGTGAAGTGCCTTCAGATGTCAGAAGAAGCATCACTGGAATTGGAGTTACAGATGGTTGTTAGCTGACATGTGTGTGCTGGGAACCCAGCCTTGGTCCTCTGCAAGACAGTCCATGGTCTTAGCTGCTGAGCCATCCCATCTTCTCATTTCACATTTAAGACCCTTAATAAACTGGTCTGCTACCAATGTGACAGTTGATTCAACCTGTGTAATCTAATTTCTGTTTTCAGGATGTATTTTCTTCCAGGTTTCTATGAATTCTTAAACCCAGTAAGGAGACCTCTGCAGGGTTCTTAAAAAACCTTCAAATTCAAGTCTGCAGTATATTCTGATTTATATGAATAAATTACTTAAAATCATTGAAGCAAACATAGTCATGTGCTGAATGCCAAGTCATAGACACTGAGAATTATGCCCACTACTTCATTTCATATCTCTGAAAATATCAATGGGCTTGGGTTGGAAAACCAACAAGGCAGCGAAGAATTAAGGTGTGGGGATTCTAAAATTAGCTCTTTTCCTGTGAAGCCTCAAACATACAGGAACATTCCTCATATTTTTAATTTACGGAGTTTGCAGGCTATCTAGAGTCCATACTGCATTCTTTAAAAGTTTAATTTACTTTTTCTAGAGCAAATGATACTTGGGGCTGGAGAGATGGCTCAGTGGTTAAGAACACTGCCTCACTGCCTGTTCTTGCAGAAGACCTGGGTTCAAATCCCAGCACCCACATGAGAGCTAACAACTGTTTGCAACTCCAGTTCCAGGGATGTGATGGCCTCTTCTGTCCTCTGTAGGCAGAATGTCCTCTGCATTTACATGGGTGCCCTTACATACATACAGGCAATATAAGCATACATATAAAAATAATAAAAATATTTTAAAAAGAGAAAATGATACATATTTATTTTCTATGCAAGATATTTTTCCTAACTGAGCTCCATTAACATGTGTAAACTGGTGGTTCTTAAAATATTTTTTCATTAAATATTTGAAAAAATCAACCTGTATAATTTTACTAACCTTATTGTTATTACAGATATACAGATAAATATTTTATTAGAGCCATAAAACACCTTATCATGCTAGAAAAGAGTATGTATTTCTGAAGATGCTAATAAATTATCCTGTCCAAAGAGAGTATGGTCTTCAGCTTTGAATATGCTGATATTTTTACATTATCACAAGGGAACAATAGGCAGATGAAATTAGGCTATTTATCCTCAGGAAATACTTTATCTCTCAGCTTTCCACTAGTTTACATTCTGATGGTTAAAGGTCAGTAAAACCATGAGTCCTCTGACTTCTCTGACATACATTTGCTTGCTACTTTAGAAAGGTTTTATGACACCATATTGGAAGGCTTTCTTCTCTGTGCCAAAAGTAAGAAGAACCCACAACAAAGGTTATCGGATATGGGAGCTGTGATTGCCAATCATGACAAACTATAAATTGGAAGAGAGTTACCTAGAGAGAATGGTTTGTTCCATTTTGGTAATGGAAATCAATTTTGGATTTGACTTTAGTAAATAAAGGTTTCCCATTCTGGATAGGACTCATATTAAACCTCAGCCACCCAGGAATCAGGGACCATTGAGGAAGATGAGGCACAAAGATTGTAAGAGCCAAGGTTGGTATGTGATCATAAGGAAACAGAGTCCTTCATGCTTCTGAGAACTTGCTAATATGAATCTCAGCAATGGTGTCAGCATGCACAAGACACATGCTAACTCAATCTGACAAAAACAAGCATAGAACTGGAAATGTGGGCAGGAGGCCCTAATCTTAGCTGAGAAACTATAGGTAAGGGATTGCTGCTGGGTGAGGGAGAGTCTACCTTTAAGGGAGGGTCTCTAGATAGGCTGACAAGCTCCAGTGGCTGAACTCACACCGAGGGGCGTCTGGGTACACAAACTTGACTCAATAGACCTTAACATATATCACTGAATGCATGATATCCTGTGAGTGGTCTATGGATGAGTTACAGATGGTGGAGGGCATCTAAATATGATTAAGATGCATTGTATGAAATGCACAAATATTCAATAATACACATTAAAAAGAAATAAAGGTTAAATATATTGAAAGAGATAACAAGGGTTACCTTACAAAAATAACAAATTTTACCAGGAAAATATTTCTCATGGACGTTTACAATCATCAAAATGACCTCAAACTATACTGAGCAAAAATAAAAATATTCATTTAAAAAGGATAAAATATTAACAATGTTGGCAGATTTTATCAATTATTTTACTGTAGGTTACAGTTATTTCAGTTACTGAAGGAAAAATTCTACTACATAGGGGCAGGAAAAGTTTGAACAAGCACATATAGGATGTTTACAAAAACTAAAAGGGCTGGCCCATTCAGTAGAGAGTTCACATAGTGTGCACAAAGCCTGGGATTTGACCCTCAGTAGCGCAAAACTGGGCTTGCTGGTACATACTTTGAATTATAGCACTTGGGAGGCAAAGACAGGATAGTAAGATGTTAAAGGAAATGTTGGGCTATGTGGCAAGTTGGAGGCTAGCCTGGAATAGTTGAGAGACTATCTCCAAAAATTAAAAACGAAAAAGAAAAGAAAGGAAGGAAGGAAAGAAAGAAAGAAAGAAAGAAAGAAAGAAAGAAAGAAAGAAAGAAAGAAAGAAAAAAGAAAGAAAGAAATCTTGAATTCTTGAATAGCCATAGATAAGGGACACTAACCAAACTGCAAAATAATGTAAAACAATTACAGTAATCACAAAAAAAACTCCATATAAGATATTCACCAGTTACAGTACAATTGAATT
>NW_008340206.1:1974901-1983978 GCF_000622305.1 Nannospalax galili
TAATAGAAAATATAAAAACAATTTGTTGAAAACTCTATGTTAGATAATCATACTAGAGAAAGAAGAATCAATGAAAATTAATGAGGTAAATGTCAATCCCAAATGGTAGTCAGCATACACTTATACAAATATAAGAATAAAAGAACAGAATTTGATAAAATAAAAATACATAAAATATATTAAAAGTAAAATAATTTAAAAGGATAACAATATTAACTAAACATAGTAAGATCAATGAAAGATTAATGGTAAGATAGAAAAAAATAAAGAAAAGGATCATAAATACACAATAAAAAAATCCACTGTTTCACTTAAGACACAAAACTACAATAAAAGAATATGAGACACTTTCCATCTAAAATAAACACTAAAAGTTGACAGAGTTGTTCTTGGAGCACACAGAGCAAGCAAGCAGTATGTAGAACAGACATGATTTTTAAAATCAATAATAGAAGGAAAAATATCTAAATCTTAGAACAGTGTTAGAGCAACTACTCACCATACAGCTTGGGAGGAGAGAGGGTAGAGGGAGAGAGAAAAGAGGATGGAGGGAAAGAAGGACGGGAAGGGAAAAGGATGGGAAGGGAAAAGGGAGGAGAGGAAGAGGAAGAGGTAGAAGAGACGGAGGGAAGATGAAACTAAACAGAGTCTTTATACAGTTTACAAAAATTAACTCAAAATATCCTACAGACATAGACATCAAACCTAGTTATGTGTATAGAAACTATGTAACTCCTAGAAGATAGCAAAGGAGAGACCTAATAAAACTCCCCAGAAAGGAACCAACTCAATTTAAGAATGGCTAAAATATATTATCACACATCTCTGAAAAAATTCAGATGGCCAAATGTGTGTATGAAAAGATGTACCAAATCTATGATTAATAGATAAATTAAATGTAAACCAAAACAACATCCCCAAATCTGGGAAGCTGGAAAGAATATACATCAGTAGTAGGAAGACAAAATTGTACAGCCACCTTGGAAAACAGTGCGATAGGTTCTTACAAAACTATTAACATATACCTGTGCATCTAAAAAAAGGAATTGGAAATTTGCATTAAAGCAAAAACCTACATAAAAGTGCTTACATTAGCTTTATTCATAGCTGCAGAAGTTTGAAGCAACCAAGATGTAGTAAAAGTAAATGGATAAAATGTGGAGCCTCCCGAAATCAGAATATTACTCTGTGTTCAAATGAAATGAGAAGCAATCTCAAGTTGAGAGTAGCAGGTTAAAAAAACCAATTGATTTGGACTTCATACTGCTTGATTCCAACTGTATGGCATTCTGGTAAAAGTGAGATTGTGGAGACATTTAAAAGATTTGTCTTTGCTAGAGAAGAAGGTTATGAGGAGGAAGAGATCCAAAGAATACAAAAGATTTTCACAGCTGTGAAAGTCTCTGTGTCAAAGTCACCATCCACATTGCAGTGATGCAGTTGCTGTGAGTCACTCATACTTTGTGGGTAACCCCTTGTCTGCCCTCCTGTTAAGTAGCCCCAATGAACACATGGGTTCTTTAAGCTAGACTAGGATGAGACAGTTTCCTTGGCCTGTCATCAGTGACCTGACTGGGGTACATAAATGTTCCTTTGTATCTCCTCAAGAAAAGTCACACAATAATAGGCTTCAGAGAATCACTGGAAAGCCTGAAGAAATAAAGGTCAAGAAAGCCACAATAAATGATAGAGAAGTAAAAGCATGATAATCTGAACACGGCAAATTCATGATATTGTATTGGAAACAGAAAACAATTGATATAATAGGAATTGAGGGGGCAACCATCAAGAAGGAGGCAATGACCAGAAGAGGTCAGGTAACAGATACCAAGTTATAGTCCATAGAGGAGATATTCTGTTGTTCGCTGAACAATAGAATGATTATAGACTATGATAATGTGCTGTGTGTTTGCTCGGTGGTGGAGAAATTGCTAGAATATTCAAAACCAAGTTTTCAGTCTCCAGGACTATAAAAACAAACAAACCACAAAATGAGAGGAAAGGGTTTGAGTGATTTTTGCACAAAAAATGGTAATGTTTGAGGAGAGATATATGTTTGACCTGATTTAAGCATTTTACAGTGCTGCTGTGCATCAAAAAATTGCATGGGGGCTGGTGAGATGGCTCAGGGTGCAAAGGTTGATAACTTGAATTCAATCCCAGGGAATCACATGGTGGAAGGAGAGAACAAACTCAAAGGAATGGTTTTCTAACATGCCTGCCCCCAGTAAATAAATAAAAATGTAATATAGTATTTACTTCAAGATGGCACATTACCACAAGCAATTGCTATGGGTCAACTAAAGGAATCAAGAGTAGACCTCTGAACCCTGTGAAGGACAGCTACAGTAATTATGTGGTTTTTCCTTGAGGTGTTTGCCTGAGAGCTGCATAGAAGACAGGCCTCAGAGCTTGTGTCTGCTGTGGAGTGGCCTCTCCTGCTTGTCATGTGTCAAGATTTCACATTTCAGACTCTTAAGACAGAACAGTAAGAAGTGAATTCTGTGGACTTCAGTTCCTAACTAGTGTTTTACTTTTTGAGAATTTCGTACATGTGTACTCTATTTGTATTATTGCTTCCCCTCCCTCTTCCATTCCAACTCTTCCCATGTTCCTACAGCCTCTCAATTTCTTGTCCACTTTTTTGATTATTATTGTTAAATATATATGTTAATATATACATATATTTATATTTATATAGAAAGTGAGACATTTAGTTGTACTTATGTATACATGTGATTTGGGATGGGATTAGATAACCTGTTAGGAAGCCAGTTCTGAAGAAAATGGATTCTACCTGCTTCAACATCCATTGATTAAGCCCTTTATTTAGAGGTGGAACCCTGTGTAATTTAATGCTGCTGACCTCAACTACAGAAACTATTACTGAGAAATTAAAATTAAGATAAAAGATGTTATATATGTAGTCTCTGACAGAAAATATATTTAATACATTGCATTATTAATATGAGGTAAATTTTCTAATGTACTTTTATTTTCTGAATCACTCATCTGTTCTTATTAATTATATATTGGGAAGACTTAGAAAATCCACCCCTGTATTAATGGTAGTTCTAGATAGTTCTGTATACCAATTCATTTGAATCTTACATTAAATAGATTATTTAGTTATATAGGAAAATCATCTCAGTAATGATTTGGTAGTATTTTAATGCATATAAAGCCAAGGGTTACTGGTTAAACATATTGTAACCACCATTCCTAAATCATAAAAGAAGAGAAAAAGATCTTCCAAGTATGCTGAACTTTAGTATGAAACTGTATATTAATGGTTACATTTATAATGTGAGAAAAGTTGAAGATAGTGCTTTAAAATCACTGATCTCTAATTTGTTCAGTATTCCTAACAGCCCATTTATTCTACTGTATCTTGAGAGTTCCATTAAACCCATACGTTAAATTATTTCAGTGAAATGTTTAAGGCGCTTTTAAAATAAAAGCTGACTTCAACTATTTTTTTAGAGAGATTTCAGCTGATATTGAAAAGTTAGAATAGAGCTTATAATAGAATACTTCTCACAGAACAAATGTGTTTTGTAATCCTTTATAATTAACAATTTAATTGTAACTTGCATTTCAGAGGAAAGCCAAGCCCAGTACTCAACTTATGAAAAAAGCACTGTGCTCAAATGGCATATTGAAAGACTGATACAGAAGAAACGACATGTTCATTTAACTTTGAAATTTTAATGAATATTAGGAATATTCTATACAATTCTATAACTGGAAAAATTACAAATATTAATTTAATTTCTGTAGGTACTCATGAAACACATGCTCTTGTGATCATACAGATCACGTTGATGAGGGAACAATGAAGCCTGAACCTGCTGAGCTGGAAATGTTTGTCAATGTGACACAACTAGAGTTACCTGGGAAAAAGGAGCTGCAATTAAGGAATTACCCTCATCGAACTCATCTTTGCGTATGTCTGTGAGGCAGTTTCCTAACTGCTGATTGATGTGGGCTGTGCCACACCTGGGCAGGTGGTCCTCAGCTGTGTAGGAAGGGTAGCTGAACAAAACAGGGAAGCAAGTCCATTAGCACATTCCTCCACAGTTTCTGCTGTGGCTCCTGCCTCCAGGTTCCTGCTTCAAGTTCCTACCCTGGCTTCTCTTGATTATGGACTTTTACCTCTAAGCCAAATAAACCCTTTTTCTTCCTCCAAGTTGCTTTGGTCAATGTTTTAACACAGCAACAGAAACCAAATTGGTGTACCTACTCAAAAATGAAAAGCAATCAAGTGCTGGAAGAAAGAAAAGGAGGTAAACAGTCCTAGAACTGACCATTGTAAACAGTGTGTTTCTACTATAAAATACATAAGAAACACAAAATCTCATAAGTTACTTGAGTAAGCTAGGCCATATTTTCATATTATTAATAGATATACTATATTTAGAGAGCTGTCAAAAGCATTTCAGTTTGTATGTATATTGAGGCAGTTTTTAGTACTCTAGTTCCATTTTCTATTCCTATAAGAAAATATCTGAGGCTGGATACTTTATGAGAAAATGAGCCTTTTTCAGAATTCAGGTTTGGAGGCTGAAAGGACAAACAACATTGTTGCAGTTCTGGTAAGTTATCCTCTGTCTAAAGGACATCCGGGCAGGTGGCATCATGTTGTAGGTATCGGGAAGGAGAGTTCACTTGGAAAGAAATGGAGTCAGAAAGTAGGAAGAGCATAGTTTTGGTTTTTTATGACAATTTACTCTCATGGAATCTAATCAAGTTCCATGGGAACCATTTTAATACCTTCATATCCAAAGTGATTCTTATCATGGTTATTAATTTACCCATTAGAAACCACTTTCTAATGATCCCACCACCACTGAGCATCACCATGCTAAGACCCAAACTTTCAAAACGTGAATGCGTGGGCAAATAGCCAAGTCATATCTCAACCACAGCACCATGTACCTACAGCTTCTGTGGGTAAAATTTAATGTGGAACTTTTTAAAAAAGAGTTGATGACTAGAAAAAAGAAAAGCAGGATTTAAAACTGATAAAGTGAAAACAAAGAAAAACTGCTTATCACTTAGAGATAAATATCCTGACATTTTGTTGAAAATATTACCAGAGTGGGAATCGGGAATGACTTCATGTGGTTGACTTTAAGAGATTTAGGGCACTTTGCAGGCAATAGGCTTTTCACAATGAAAACACTGAAGAACGGTGTGAAAAGTACTTTCTAGGATTCAAAATTAGAACACTTTGAGATATTTCCATTAATCAGTTATATAGGTTAGAATGTATACTCAATGTAATTTCATATGAATCAGAGAAAATGTTATCAAACACCCAAGGGTGTTTTGCAGACTTTTTTATGTGATTAAAACATGGTATTAAATTTTAAAGTTCAAATTTTATTGCTAATAAACTTAAATGAGAAACAAATTTAAGTCTCATGAGATGACTTCATTATATGATACTCAAGTTCTATATAATCCTATGAATAAATAAAGAAGATAATCTCACTGATTAGTATTATTGTGTTGCTATATAACGTTTGGCTCACATGGTTGGAAACTTCCAAGATTTCACAGTTTCAATGACAATGTATACAAAAAATTAAAGATGCACTTAAGGTATGATTCATTTTCAGAGTTTACTGATGCCATTACAGCGAGGCTTTAAAAATATTATATAATAGACTTGTGTGAAATACACAAAAATTCAGTAAAAACAAACTTAAAAATGCTATATAAGTGATTTGTCTGCACTGCTTTGTCACAACTTTTTGAAGGATATAGCGATCATCCAAGAAAAATTTTCTATCTGTTGCCTACGGGCACTCTGAGGTAGCACAATGTAAGGTTTGTAGATACCAGGACTCCACCTAAAAGTAAAAGACTCATTCTAATAAAACACAGAGGCTCCCAAAATATGTAGTTTCACATCTTCCAGATTGAGTCATATATATATATATATATACAGTTATGACTCAGGATTCACATACATATGGATATATGTAGATCATGATTATTGCAGAAATGATGCCACCTCTTTTACATACAAACTGCATTTTTAAAGTATTTAAATTTTTTCTGTCGTTATGAACCTAATTTGAATTAAAGATGTTTCCTCAATTCTCTACATGTCCAGTTAATTTCTTTGAAGCAGAATCAGGTAAACAGAAATTGGTATAACAAATATTTATGCAGTTCAGCCTATGTGCAAACATATTATTCTAATTTGTATAAATATATGAAAAGTTATAATGAGAAAATGTTCTTAAAAGATTATGCATAATTCCAGCCCCATGACTAGCTTTGTGAATCTGGATTGTTTAAAAACTATGTTACACTTTTATTGTCAAAAATAGTGAATAACTTATTTATCAGTTAAGTAGACAAGAGAGAATGACTGATATTTTCATCAACTCAACAGACCTAGGAAAATCATTTGATGAAAAAAATATTTTTTGTCTTTTTTGAGACAGGGTCTCCCTGTAGCCCCAGCTGTCCTGGAACTCACTATGTAGACTAGGCTGGCCTTGAACTCACAGAGATCCACCTGCCTCTGCCTCCCAAGTGCTGGGATTAAAGGTGTGCACCAAGTGCTGGGATTAAAGGTATGATAGTAGCTTGAAGTGGGTTCTTTTTCCCCATTGGTTAAATAATTAAAATAGTAAAAGAGCTCAGAGCAAAGTGAAAGCATTTTATTGGCAATTATTTCAGACTTCTGGACCAGAGCTCCCCCCCCTCCCCCCTCCAGCTATAAGACACCTGACCCTAGGAGGGTTGTGGATTAGGGTGCTCCACCCACTTACTCTTTTTTGTACTAGAGGTGTCCACGAGGCTTTCTGAAGCAGAAACTGATAATCTGCCTCTGCCCAGAAGCACAGAAGGACAGCAACATGCCCGTGCCTGGGTGCACGAGGGCAGAAGCAGCTGCAATAGGGTCCTTAGCCTTGATTTCGAGAATGTCTTGGGTAGGAATGGGTTCCCCAACCGCTTCTACCCTTTGTGTTAAACAGGGAACAGAGAGGCCTACCATATGTGAGGGGAAATGGAATATGTTTTGGGGAGATGGAAAATTAGAAACCAAAACCAGAAATTGAAGCTCTCTGTCTATTGCTTGGTCGGGGGGTGGGGGGGGCGGCCATTATGAAAGTCTCTCAAACTTGGAAGACAATAATGTTTCTACTTTTTCCATCCTATGGGGCTTTATCCTATGGGACTAGCCTTTATGATAAGACCACTGAAGAAACAGGAATAGAATGATCACAACTCGATTCAGAGAGGGTCTAAACAATAGTCCTGTAGCCAAATTATAATGTGTGAGGTAAAGCTGAAATTGTTTCCTCTAAAATCAGGAATGACAGGAGGGTGACCTTTGTCTTCAATCTTAATCATATAGTGTGTATATTTTTAGCCAGAGCAAATAGACAGGAAAAAAGAAGTAGAATTGATCCAAATAGCAATGAGAACATCAAATCATTTCAGTTACAGATCATATAATCCTATATTAATGGCTACAATGATGACACCAGAAAATTAGTTGATCTAATCAATTATTTCAGAAAAAGAGTAGGACTCATAATTAACATATGAAAATCAGCAGTCCCAGCATAAAACAGTAGAAGTAATTTCTTGCCATATTGAAAAAGCCAGGAAAATAATATTATTAATTATCATCTCAAAAGTAAATATAACACCTAAGGGTAAACCTCACCCAGAAGCTAAAACATCTCTACAAGGAAAAATAAAATACACTGAAGAAGGAAGCTGGAGACCAAGGAAATGAAAGACCATCCACGTTTACAAGTCAACAGAATTAATTCTATGAAAATGGCCTTATCGCTGTAAGCAATCCACAGATTTGGTGCAGTCCTCATCAGAACTCCAATTACCTTATGTACATCACTAGAAAGCAATCCTCATATTAAGACAAAAGTATAAAAGGCCTTGAAACCAAATTAGCACTGAACAGAAAAGGCAGTGTTGGTTTCAAATCGCACGACAGAGGTGTAGTACAAAAGTGATCCATTGACCAACAGAAGAGAACACATTGGAAGACCCATAAATAAACCCACATAAGTTCTTCTACTGAGTCTCAAAGCACACATTAAAAATAAACCTTGGAGAAAACAGAGTTGGTAAAACCAAATTTAACATTGCAAACACAGACATTAATTCCTATCTCTCAATTTAGACAAAAATCAGTTCAAACTATCTAATCACGTTGGAATTGAGGCCCACTGCATAATATGCACATTGAAATCAAGCCTAGGAATCTGTGGTTAGGCATATCCCCGGCCATAGGGTAGAACCTAAAGCTTTATTCTCCTAAATAGATGCAGTGCTAACCAAACTCTTAATAACTTATTGTTGCACCCTTAGATTAATGCATCCCTCACCAGTGAAGCCTCCTTATGCAGAAGATGGTGAATCACAGACACCAACAACTTACCAACTTGCAGAGAACAAGAGGCTGCAGTGCACTGACCCCCGAAGAGGACTCCTTTGTCAGATCTCTGCCTCCCAAGGCAAAGGAATCATTGTGGAAGAGGGAGTGAAAAGATTGTAACAGCCAAAGGACTTGGATGACCACAAGGAAACAGAGTTATCCAGACAGCTGACCAGTTACTCATATGAACTCACAGCAAAGGTGACAGGATGCACACGTCCCAGATAAACTCAAGCCAGACAAAATCCCAGCATAGAAATGGGGACGTGGGTAAGAAATACCTGCCCTACCTGAGGAACTATTGGTGACTGATGGCTGCTGGGAGGAAGTCAGAATCATTTAAGGATGAGCTTCTTAGTAGTTTGGTCAGGCTCCAGTAGATGAACCCACACTGAAGGTCATTTGGGGACACAAGTTGGAGATATACATATACATATATACATATATATATATCAGTGTTTTCTAGATAGATGATAGATAGATAATATATGATAGATAAATAAAGATGATAGATGATGCTAGATAGATGATAGATGATAGATTGATAAATAGGCCAATAGATAGATAGATAGATAGATAGATAGATAGATAGATAGATAGAAGATAGATAGATAGATAGATAGATAGATAGATAGATAGATAGATA